>NC_134454.1:59499690-59855829 GCF_030867145.1 Opisthocomus hoazin | reverse complement strand
TTGAACTTGTGTTCACTGAAACAGCTTTTCTCCTGGTACCTGTACAGGTTTAGTAATTGTTTACCACCAAAGAAAACTTGTCCATCACAAATTTAATTCTAGACACTAACTGCTGCTCCAATGGCAGATTCACCACATCTCATTGCTACCAATGAACGTTGACATTACTACTAATTTATTTTTAGAGTTAAAAATTGTTTCTCACTGTAATGACTTCATGTTTGTACTTTCTTCTGCTCTCTCAACACCATTCTTCCGAATATGTCATTTCAGAATATGCTTTCATTTGCCTTTTCTTCTACAGTTACTAGTTTTCACGTCCTTTCACTCACACTCACTCATTCATATTATAAGTATTATAGCTATCAATATTCCTAACTTCCTTGCTAAAATTGGTACCTGTAACTGGACGGAATGCTACAGGCTGAAATACATACTTCATTTCAACTAAACACATAGAAAAGCTGTCACTTGAAAGGCAAACGTAAAGCAGCATGAATGTTATCCCGATTCCCCCACTTACGCAGGGTTTTTAAAGCCTGCATAGCAATAGAGAAATATTGGGAAATCACTGTATAACAGTAAACTGAAGAGAAGATGATGGGTACATTTTAAGTATCTTTTCCCTCTGTTGACAGAAAGCTCCAGAAATTACATTAAAATAGCAGGTATGCTAATGCATTTACCAGGGTGCAAGTTATCAATCAAAATCAGAAAAAGTAAGCATAAAACAATAAGCATTCAAGTCTAATGTCAAAATATCTTTCTTTTTCTTCTGTACTCGCTCAAACTTTACTACCAGCTGAACATTTATGGCAGTCTTCTTGAGGTGGCAGGTAAACATTTAGAGAGCAGAAATTCACATTTACTTATTTTTCCAACATAAATTTAGTACACAAAAGGGTTCTCTGTCATGCAGGGATTGGAGAACCTCTGATAGGAGGACATGCTGAGGGTGCTGATATTGTTTAACCTGCAGAACAGAAGGACTGAGAGTGGGCAATCTTATCAATGTGTATAAATACTTGATGGGAAGAAATGAAGCAGACTGAGCCAGACTCTTCTCAGTGCTGCCCAGTAGAAGGACAAGAGGCAATGGGCAGAAACTGAAACAAAGGAAACTCCATGTAAACAGAAGCTTTTTTCTGTAAGAGTAGTCAAACGCTGGCAGAGGTTGCCCAGAGAGGCTGTAGAGTCTGCATCCTCAGAAATAATAAAAATCAGCAAGGACATGGTCCTGAGCAGCCCACTCTGCTTGACTGTGCTTTGAGCAGGCCAACTAGACAATCTCCAGAGGTCTCTGCCCCTGGAGGGAGACAGATTTTGGCTGAGATGACGCTCCACGGATCAGTATTGATCAAATCTTCTACTGAACAGAAAAAAATTATTATCTGTTTAGTAACCGCATGCAGTGACAACAATACCGTCATAATTAGAAGTGGCATAAAACTGGCAACTATACAAGTACACCACTAAAACATACAGCTATTACTGTACCTATAGGACAGAACAAAAATCTTGCAAAGGAAGCAGCAACTGGGATCTTCTCAGCAGAATCAACCACAGCTAGAATACAATGCTTAAACACACACTAGAGAGGCAATCAACTGGCTAGCCTTTTATTTCAGAGAAGAAGCCCTCATCTCAGCCAGGCTAATACTGCCATCTTTTTTATCCACTTTCTCTGTAGCTAAACTCAGACTGCACCACCCAGAGACAGGGTCAGTTAGGCTGACTGTCCAACAAGAAGAGGCAACTCAAAGCCACAAGCATTAAGCTCTGGGAAGAAAACGCTCCTGGATTCAGGATGAGGAGCATGATACCACCATTCCTAACTACCTCCAATTTATAAGTGGGGGTTTGTGTAGTAAGGTCTGGGCTGCTCGGTACTGGATACAGCCAGCTCCAATGGACCGACCGCAGGACAAAGCTGAGCCCCTAGCCAAGATGGCGGCATCTCTGAAAACATATGTTAAGGTAAAAAATGCTGCACAGTAGCTGTGAGAGGAGAGAGAAAAGTGAGAGAGAAACAGCCCTGCAGACACCAAGGTCAGTGGAGAAGGATGGGGAGGAGGTGCTGCAGGTGCCAGAGTAGAGATTCCCCTGCAGCCCAAGGAGAAGACCACAGTAGAGCAAATGTGCACACTGCAGCCTGTGGAGGACCCCACGCAGGTGGACATGCCCTGAATGAAGCTGCAGCCCATGGAGAGGAGCCCATACAGCAGCTGGCTCCTGGTGGCTCCTGGCAGAAGCTGCAGCCCCTGAGGGACCCATGCTGGAGCAGTCTGTTCCTGAAGGACCACACCCTGTGGAGACACATGTTCTTAAAAGACTGTATCCCATGGGAAAGACCTATGCAGGAGCAGGGGAAGCGTGGGGATGAAAGCACATAACAGAAGAGCTGTTACACATGGACCACAACTCCCATCCCTATGTAGAAGGCTCACGCTTTTCTTTGAAAGTCAGATTTAAAAAGCAAGGCTTCTCGCTGTACCACTCCACCATTTTCGCAACAGTGTTTCTCTTTAAAGAATGATCATGCTTAGACTCTTTACTTAGTAACACTTTGCAAATAGCATACTTAGGATGGAGATATGGGAAGACCAAACATATCACAAAGCTTTGTACTTAAAGATGAATAGATTTTAAAATAAACGCATGAGGAAAAGGCTTCACTAAGAGTACATCAGAGAAATTAAATGAAACAAATAAGATTAGAGTATTACATAATGTAGTCCATAAGTGTATTACCAGAATTGACTCAGGTTAAGAAGGTCCACACTAGCCTCAGTTTGCATTTTAAGAACTGGCTGACTACAATGTGACTTGCTCATTTCTTTTACAAGGCTTCCAGAAAATCTTTAAAATCTGAATACAATCAAAATAACATTCTGCTATCTAGAAAGTAAGTTTGCAGGTATTTGCGTACCTTCAGTTCTAAGAGCCCTCAGAGGAAAGTTCAGCTCCTAGCAGAAGGTTAGCAGTCTTAGAAATTCTCTCACATCATAAATATTAGCATGATATTATACAGAAACCCTTGCTACTTGGTGCATTTGTATCTGCGTTCCCAGAACGCAGAGCTAATTAAAACAGCAGTCACAACAAGTGGATCTATTAAGACACTAATCCACCTTGACTAAGCTGAAAGACAAACGCACAGGGCAGCAGAAACTGTTGAGAAACAGAACACCAGAAGCATACTTGCCTAAATTTAAGAAATCCGAGCTGGAAGAAGGTGGAAGTGAACTGTGTGTGGAAGGAACTGTACTAGCTGTAGATGTTGAGCTTGGGTTCAGCAAGTCCCCAAAGAGGTCTGGACCAGACAGGGCTTGATTCTCTGAACTTGATGACATTGTGAATGGGTCAAAAGGATCAGCTAAAAAAGAAGCGGAAAAGAACATTATCTTAAGACAAATTTTAGAATAAATAAAGTTGAAAAAGTCTTACTCCTCTGGGGGCACAGACAAAAAATAGAGTTCACGCTGGTAACTGCAGCAGCCTTCTGAGCATTTTTCATGGCAAAGAGTCACCACGGGGTGACTTCCTCTAGACATCTGTACTTTCACTTTGGTACAAAAAGTATTTCAGCCATACACAATAAGAACAGCTATGGTTTCAAACACAAATCCTTAGCAAGGCTGAATACATTCAATAACATTGTTAATTTCATCCATATAAGACACACCTTAAATTTGAGTGATCATCTGCATACAAACAGAAGAATTACATTTGTTAAATGCTTTATAATGCCAAACCTCCAAAGAATTTATACAGAGCAGACTATTAAACTACTAAAAAGAATATCAAGTAAAACATTCATACTACCACTTTGACTTGAAGGCATTGGTGGCTCTGGGGTAGAAAGCACGTTAACTCAAGAATGAAAACCAACAGAAGCAAGGCTTTCCACACGTCTCTAGTGATCACAACGAAGCAAAGACTAACTGGAGGAGTATTTATAGTCAGCATAGGGTAACGTGACAGCCAAGCGGAATCACGAAGCAAGATCTTCCCGGTTCTGCTGCCCTCTAGGGTCAAAACCCTCCAGAGCTCAGAGACTCTGGCCAAACACACTGAGAAGCCGCAAGGAGGCAATAATCCTGCCCCAGTGCCCTAGGTACCTCCTGGGGTGAGGACTCAGTGACACCTCAGAAAACAGACCCTGGATTGTCACGAAACTATCTTACTACCGCACCGCATGCACACAAAACCTCAAGTACAAGTTTGATGTGCAAACTGGAACACAAGAGTGGCCAGGCATTCTCCCTTCTGCAATTATCCTTCTCTTATCTATTTCAAAGGTAGAATGAGATACATACATGATTACTTCCCAGGTGTTTTATGGAGTAGGCATGAGAAAGGCAGAGTTAAAGAAAGATAAAGTAACAAAGCTCCTCCTTTTTAGACTTCTGCCTATGTAAAAAAGGTAAATTGATTCCTCACTGACAACAGTAACAAAGCTCAATACTGAATTGCTTCAAAAGAAATAGATATTTGAAATCACCCACATGCTCTACAAAAACACTTTGCAGATGTATGCAGATTAAAGATTTTAGTCCAAGTGAATTATCTTTATGCAAGTAAACTAAACATTTTAACAGTTTCCCAGATTATTTGATTTATATTCCCATAAATCTTACTGAAACTTCAGGCAGCAAACTTCTGTTCCCAGAAGTTCAGTCACACAACAAAGAGCTAACTATCCACTAACAAGAGCAACAGAACCTTCAAATTAAAACACCTTGTTTTAAATGCCAAATAGACAGCAGTATGTAACATTGTCTTTCAGGATACCGACTTGCCAACATCATCAGCAAAATCAGCCACAAAACACCTTTTAGTATTATTGTTATCCTACCAGTGTGAACCGTAATCTGCAGGATTTCCATTGGCCTAGCAGTCTTATGTGATTATCACTCAAAAATCCCACACAGACAGTTGACCTAAGCAGCACAGCTCTCTACCACATCTAATGCTACTACTTTACATAAGGTGCAAGAAAGCAGTAATTACAATTCTAGCCCTTAGCAAGAGAAGTTATTTACGTGTGGATTTAGAAAAGAAACTAGCATGTAACGTTAGTATGGGAAAGCTATTTGTTCTTTAAGAATATTGCATCTCCTTTAAACTCAAAATTTGATACTTTTCTGTTTACATGGTTTAAAGCTAATAGGATATTAGCAATATAACAAAATACCTGGATAATATACAGCAATTTGTCTTCTTCATGCAATAAAAACACCTATTCAATGCAGATTCTTGCTATAGACCAACATGTATTCAGTGTACAGATTAAAACATGGTACTCATTTTCTACATACAATGCAAGAAGCAGTTTTTATCTGTTGGCCAGTCGAAGAGTACTGATACATACCTGAAGACATGACTGCTGCTGAAGATGTATCCTGAGTAGCAGCTGGACACTGACTGCTGAAAAAGAAATCTGTTCCTTGTCCAAGAAGATCTCCAGTGTGCTCTTCCGAAATCTGTGATGCATTACCCACAAACAGATTGTTCAACAAGTCTGCATTACTTGATGAAGAGTTTATTTCTGAGACAGGTTGTTTCGGTTCTGGTGAAATATCGGAGTCTAGTCCCAGTAAGTCTACATTCTCTTCAGGAGGAGATTTTTGTGCAGATGAAGATTCAAAATTGGCTTCAAAAAGCAGCTCTCCTTCTGGAGTAACAGTGTCTTTTTCATCAACAATTACTGCACTTTCTTCACCTGAAAATGTAGGGAATTCCTCATCTGAAGGATCACTCTCCTCCCTGTCATCAGACAGTTGAACATGGTCATTTTTAGATGAACTGTCTTCTACTCCACTTTCCGGACTTTTTCCTTCTTGAATAAAAAGAAGGAACAGCTTTAGATTAACAGGATTCCTCTACCAACTAGCATAAGAAGTCTTCAAGGCCAGACTGGATGGGGCTTTGAGCAACCTGGTGTAATGGACAGTTTGCCTGCCCATGGGTTGGGTGTTGTAACGAGATGATCTTTAAGATCCCTTCCAACCCAACCCAAACCTTTCTTTGATTCCATGATACAACAGACTTGTATGGTGAGATCATATGCAATAAATCCTTAATTAATCAAACTTCACAAAAGAATTGACGAAAAATGAAGAACTAATTGTTGTCTACCACCTCTTTGCACGGGGTGGGCAAAGGGGCAGCCCACTATCATACCTGCCACTCTGCAAGAGCACTTATTACGAATTTTTTCAAAATGAGACTGGCTGGGACTTTCACCTCAGGACATCATACCACTTACGGCTTAGAAGATCACTCAGTAACCGCTGCTTCACTCAACGACAGTATTCAATGGCAGCATAAGCTGCCATGAGTTTTTGACAGTTTTGCCAGCAAAGCAGAACCCAGAAAAAGGACTTACATATTCACTAAAAAGTTACATTTTCTCAAAATTAGCTCAGCATTTACGTTGCACACAATAGCAAAAAGCATTACTTGCTGTTTATCCAAATGAAGTGGAATGACCACTTGTTAACCTGCAGATCTCACTCTTTAAATAGGTTTTTCTCATGGCTTTGTGAAATAGTGACTTTTGCTGCATAAGAATGCTTAAGCACTTATTGGAAAGCGTACAACAAACAGTTACTCCAGAGAAAAACCTGTACCTTTCCAGTCCAGGGAATGAAAGAAGTTATTTGCATCAGTACTACTGCTGTGTGAGGATTCTGTCTCAGTAGGTGCACTTTCTGAAGACTGCTCCAGCTGGGATGCTTCTGCTTCATATTGTGCAGTTGAACCTGGTTGTCTAGGCAGCTCCGGTTTCCCTATAAGATTTTAAGCCAGAACCCTTAGAGAGAAACTTCTAAAACTCAATCCCAAGTCATAGCAGCTGGTATTTAATTTGTGGACAGACTGCTATAGCAAGACAGCTGTCTCAAAGTATCTGTTATTCCGCAAAGGCAAATTCTCACCCCCAAACCCTATTTGAAATTAGCATTATTAACTTTGTTTCAACTGCAGAAGTTGGTAAGAGCCTATTTTCAACTATAACATTAAATCAAATCAAAGTCATAGCAAAACACTCAAGCATTCTATTTACATTGGTAGGAAAATGTAATTAACACCTCACTTGTACTAACCACCCCCTAAAATATTCAAGAGCTATGAACAACATCTGCAATAAGGAACACATCAGAAAAGAGTAAATGCAGCTATAGAAAACACCCAGAGTATAAAGCCAGAGAAGAACATGGAGCTGTTAAACATCTAAAAGGAGTTAAGTAATACACTCCATGCTGCGATTAACTGCTCCTTACACAAGGGTATACATAATACATAATAATAATCTTTTTTTACTGAGATCAGACTTTAAGTGACTCTTGTGTAAGACTGAGTTGGGCTGAGTTACCTGCTGCTGTATCATCTCCCAAAAAAGAGGACTCCTCAAGGCAAATAAGAAGGCTCACTAAATTAGCAAGTGTTCATCCACTGTTTGAAATGAATGGGATGAATGGTTGGGAGAAAGCTATTTGTCTGAATCTAAATACCAAACCGCTACAGCACTTTTCTACCCTCTTTTACATACTCTGCTGTAGCTTATAGAGATGCTGAAAAAATAGTCTGTCTCAGAAAACATACACGAAAGATCATGATCAATGAAATAATGCAAATTCAATTTTAATAAGGCAAATTTTATAAAACTAGTTCACAGCACTTGCTTTTGTTCTGTTCCCTTCCCACCAGTTTTAAGAAATATTTTCAATGGAATTTGAATCCCTTACATTTGATTTATCAATCAGAAAACGAAAGCGTCTAAAAAAAAGAGTAATTTTTACAAATCACTATCAACGAAACACTTCAACTTCAGTGAGCTCAGAGTTGTGTTCACAGTAGGATTTTTAAAATCTAGATAAACTAACTGAAATAGAAAATTACCTAAACCATAATACAAATCAAACATAGCCTGCTAAAAAAACCATCAGACAGCAGCAACTACTTTGTATCTAAAGAAACGTAATTAAGATGTACCATACTAAGAGTAGAGAGTAAGATCACATGTACTGTGTATTAAAAATCACTGCAATAATCTCCATCATGCTTTTTATCCTTCAAGGACAGACAAGGCTTAAGAGCTTTCATGAAAATGTCAAAGCCAATACTGATACGAGAAGAAAGATGCTGAACAGTATTAACTGGAATTAATGCAGTCATCTACAGATGAAGCACAACATATGTATTATTAAAAAATCAAACGTGCTAGATCACATTAGGAAAAGTTGAGAACTTGAATTACAACAGTGAATTTTAAGTGAAATTATAATGGTGTCAGTTTAGCCAAATGTAGGTCTTTCAAGGCATTTTGCCTACAAATCCTGGCTGTCACAATTCCATTTCCTAAAATCCCTGCAAAAAGCATATTCATAGCTTTAAAGCAAGTACATGTATTGACAGTGGAGGTAAGACAAGGATAATTATAATCCAGTATTGGAGGATAATTTATAATTCTTCACACAATGCAAATTATTAAGTGATATTTACAAAAAACACCTTTTAAATGTCTTTCAATTAAAGGAATGTCAGAAATGAAACAGTAGTCTCAAACTCTAAGTACATTAGGAACTTAATCATGTTTTCTAGTTTTTCATGAGATTTATTACCAAATTTTGATAAAATCTCTTGTTGTTCCTCTCGGGTGGAGAAAAGGATCTTGGGATTCAATCCCTTTATATTCATGTTATCCCACGGTGGCTGTTCACAGCTAGGTCTATCTCTGGGCTCCACCTCTACTTCCAGATTGACTTGAAATAAATCCGGGTATTTTTCTTGTATGTCACAGGCATCCAGATCATACCTGCAAAGATGCATACAAGTAGACTCTTAATACTGATGGCTAACTAGATTAAATGCACTGCAGTCCAAGATAGAACTCTAAAGCAATTAGCATAAGGCTTAAAACATACTGTATTTCATTACTTTATTTATATAGTTTAAACAGGTGGTATTTTCGTACAGAATTTTTTTTGTATTATGAACAAAACCTTCAATTTCCTTGAGGTGAAGAATCTTCTTATTGCAATCAAAGTCAGCTACTTCCTGCACTGACTGCATTTCCTCCCCCCACCATATGTTTGTTTGGCAGCTTAGACAGTTTCAAAGAAAACTTCTTCCAGTCTCCCACAAAAGGCTGTCAACATACTTGGCAAATTTCACAGTGGTGGCATTTCGGGGCACAAAACCTGTGTGGAATTGGATCTGAAACATCTTCATTGAAGCCATCTGTTGAAAACAAAAAATATGCAGGGAAACTGCATAAATCCACATGAACAGTATGCACAGTATTCCGCCTTTAATATAATGCAAAGTATTTTCAGTATTAAAATATTTTAAAATTTTGTTTTGCTACCATTTCAGTTTAATTCCTTATATACTTTGTCTTTAGAGATTTAAATGCAGTTTAAGACAGAACGTAGATAAATCTATTACCACCAGAAACAAGCCAAAAGACCTTGAACCAGATACCTCTCATCACTAACCTCAAACGGGCTACCAAAGTCTGTTCAGTATTTCCAGACCCTGTTCTAGAGGCTGAAACTGCATGACCCTTATTACTTTTCAAAGTAACATACTAACATACACTCAGAAAACCCCGCTGTGCAATACACTAATGAAGAAATGTATGTCATACACAAAGGAGTCCTGTTCAGAACAGTTTTAAATGTAGCACATTTAAAAAAGACACTTCATAAGACATGCAAAGTCTCCTGAGCAACTTCGCAAGTCAATCAGTCATCCGAGACAGAATTATAGGGCCTTTCCAAACTGATTCATTATAACCATTCAACTTTCCCAACTCTTTCTTCTCTTGATGGAAAAACTAATTCTCCACGACTGATCAGTATGCAAGAATCCAGAAAATTCTACTAGAGAAGACTCATGTAGCTCCTGGTCTTGCACAAATATAAATTTCAGCAAATTGATAAATTGACAATGTGTTTGTTCCTTGGCTTTAGTTACAACACATGTGGAACAGTCTTGCCAATCCTTACAAAGCAAGTCATACAGTTATGTCCAGTAAATATGATATCATAAAATTGAATTATGAAAGTTTTCTTTGTAGATGAGCATTTATTGAGCATTGTAACCAGAAGACAACAGGCAAAGCACTGCCCACAGATTGAGGGAGGTGATCTTTCCCCTCTAACCAGCACTGGCGAGGCCACATCTGAAGTCCCATGTCCAGTGCTGGGTGAGAGTTTCTCTGATCCATCCATTCCTACCCTGTACTACATATGAAAACCTGAACACCTTATTAAATCAGTTTTCTTAATCACTTGCTGTGCAAGACATTTCCTAGAAGATAAACTAAATCCTCTCTAAAATTAACTGTGAGCAAGTGGGAGACATTCACAATGTCCAGCTCCAGGCACTTAATAGCAGTATTGAAATGTGGTGGTTGACCTCCATAAGAGTTCTGCAGAGCTTCAGTGGGCAATTTAGAGTGCATAAAACTAAGGACACATTGAATATTGTTCCACCAAAGGTCCAAACCAGGATCATCACACTATCGATGTATCATGTGTTACAGCAGATGGATGAGAAAATTCTAGTTTCTTCCAATTAGTGAATAAATGCCTGAGAAACCCCAGCAAAGAAACATCAGTGAAACTGAGATTGCACAAGGACTATAAGCTAACCTTGGCTGAATTTTCCTCAGTTGTATGCCTTCTTTACTGATGGCCTTGAACCACACACTAGTTATTTTTGTGCATTAGAGAATCATTTCACTGAGCTTTCAGTTTTAGGATGCTCTGAAAGATCTGGCCCATAGCACTCTGAGGACATTAAGAAAGTCTTGAACCTCTGCAACCTGACAAGACATGATACCCACCTTTCTACACACAAAGTATAAAAAACACAGGGAAAACCATTTATTTCAGTAATAGTAGATATGTGTGAACATGCTTTTTTAGCCCAAATGTATGGTAATTGTCCGAAGAACTCCCGGATCAATTTTCACAATGCTCCGAATTATCCTTAAACTTTGCACTACCCCTTCCTATCTTCTACATGGATATCCAGGTTTAATTTCACAGAATCACAGAACGGCAGGGGTTGGAAGGGACCTCTGTGGGTCATCCAGTCCAACCCCCCTGCCGAAGCAGGGTCACCTACAGCAGGCTGCACAGGACCATGTTCCAGGCGGGTCTTGAATATCTCCAGAGAAGGAGACTCCACAATCTCCCTGGGCAGCCTGTTCCAGTGCTCCGTCACCCTCAGAGGGAAGAAGTTCTTCCTCATGTTCAGACGGAACTTCCTCTGCTTCAGTTTGTGCCCCTTGTGCTGTTGCTGGGCACCACTGAACAGAGTCTGGCCCTGTGCTCTTGACATCCACCCTTAAGATATTTCTAGGCATTTATAAGGTCCCCTCTCAGCCTTTGGGATACTCATCTGGAGAAAAAACAACATGCTTTTTTCTTACAAATTTGAAGACAGGCCTCATTGTCAAGTTTTTTTTGTGATCTTGCAATACATTTGCATCCGTAGTTGAAATAAAAAAAGAAACATGCGTTCTTCCCACAGGAACAAAGACCAGTAAGAAAATTCACTACAAAAACTCAGCCTGGCTCTAGAAATAGCGTACATAACCACATGGATCTTTCTAACCTGTTCTGTACAGGCAGTTCCTGGAATTCCACTTTTCTATTAATTAACATTTTTCCTTTGGTTGCAGTTTGTATGTGAATAGTTAAAAAGTTCTGGCTTGTTGTGCAACTCACCAGATAACAATCACTACCTCAAAAAACTGGCTAGAGGCTTTCCATGCAAATATAGTAACTATCGTTGCTGAAGTAATTTCCAGAAAAGATTACCAAAGCATCTACATGCAGGGCACTAAGAACAGACATACTAGGCTTGAAAAGGCTGAATTCCCAAGTGCACGAAACCTCACACATTTCTTTGAGCAAAGAATAGCAAATAAAGCGACGTACTTTATGAGAACACAAATACAAGTATGACACAAAGGTGTAGCAAGAAAAAGCAAATCCTCCACATAGGCTGTTCAATTTATCATTACCTTGGCTTGTAGTCGGCCTCCTAGTGTTGACCTGGCATGATAGATCACAATGAGAACATCTCCCTGGACTGTTATACCTAGTGGAATTACTGCTTTCCCATCTTCGGTTTTAAACTCCCTGAAAACATAACCACGATTAATTTTGTTTAAAAAAAAGATATTGTATTACCTTATGTTTCATTTGGTTTCTCCCAGGTGTTCAATATCAACCCATAAAAATCTGCTTCAGGTTCTTAATACAGAGAAGGAATTAGCTCTGAATGATTAAAACTTAAAAGCTGTTCTAAAAATAAATAACAAGATTAACAGGTGCCTACAGCAGCGCAACAGACATATTTAGACTCATAGTTCTCAAATCAAACTTGGGAGAAACATGTCTTCAAGGAGCTGCTCAGAAATGCAAGAGACAGGATATTATCAAGAAAGCTGTTCTATAGAAAGGTGCAGAGAGAAACTGTAGCTGCACTGCTGTGGTATGTTAGGACTCCCATTGAGGGACAGTGGTGGACAAAGAGAGGTGGAAATGTTATTAAAACACCCCACAGTTGCTTCTGTTCCTGCTCTCTTCAAATTAATTCAACTCCTTTCAGGGCTTGCATTTACAGGAAAGCTAGAAGGACTCTGGTGTTCTCTCATCTTTCCTCTGTCTGTGACTATCTACACCTAGTACTGCTAGTACCATTTGCAGTTCCTGTGCTGTATTACAACAGAAGACACCAAAGCTGTACAGGGGCTAACAGGCACTCTCTCTACAGCTACTGTGCCTCAGGGATCCTTACTGTTTCCATGACTGAGACATCACGTTCAGTTCAGTATTAGTACATCAAGGATGAATCTTCCTCGTTTACACCACACACAGTGAGAGGAAAAAGCGTCTTGCCAATCTCTGCCTCCCAGCACCCACTGTGCCAAGCCCACCATCATCCTCACTTTCTGCAGGAACAAATCCGAGCTGCTATTATAACCGCGTTGTCTCTTCTCCATGATTTACCTTTCAAGATCAGCTAAAGGGAGACAGAGGAGCCGTTCCATATGTTAAAGAAGCCTTCTGATCAACTGGCACATGCAAAATCATGCTTTACCCTCACAGTAAGGACTCCATATTTAAGTCAGTCTAGGAAAATGAAATGTGCTGTTTCAGAGCAAATCGTAACCTGCACTTACTTCATTTTGTCATATTCCTGGGAGGTAGTGGTTACTCTCTCATCTCCCACATAAACTTCACAAAAAGGCCTGCAGCCATTACGCTGCTTACTGAAGAGAGGAACTGGAGTCATGACGATCGATCTGACAAGGATGGGCTTGCTGTGAGGAATAATGGGTTCTTCAGCCATCATGTCACACATGTATTCAATGTATCTGCAAAACCAAAAGGTACTCATTAAGACAGAGAAACAAATTCTAAAAATGCGTGCACACAGATGGGAGTTACTTCTGTTCATATCCAGCCACTGAGCAGTGACAAATGATAACAATAAAACACTGGGAACACTTAACAGCACTTCCAGCAAACAGATTTTCAAATCTGATAGAATTTCACAAAAGGAAAATGAAACATGGACAAATATTTTATGATCCCTAGCCAGCCTCTCAATTTAAGGACAGCAACACAGTTTCTGTACAAAAGCCTGATGGCTGAATCACAATAGAAAAATATACTGCCCAGAAAACAGAACACAGCACTGCATATGAACACATCTGCACCTGTGTCCCACCTTCCAGACAACTCTCGACCTTGCCTTACATCTGTAGCTTTATATATAATCACTTGTAAAACAAACCAGCCACTGTTTCCAAAGGCCTTAAAACACTGAGCTAGAACTATTTATTTTGCATGTTGCACATAAAGGATCAAAGTTGCACAGTAGTTCTGAAGCTAGTAATGCAAAGCTTCCTAAATGCTTCACATTTATCCTTATTATCTTGTACAGGACCCATTAAATATACTCACAATAAATCTGTAGAATAGCATGATCTGTCATTCATACTTCACTAATCCTTATTTCTCACCTTTATAAATCTAATCCTTTTTCTAAGAAACACCCTTACTACCAGTGTCATTTGCTACTGAGACTTCATTCTTATGAGGTCTATCAAATGAAATCAAATAATCAGTTTGAAACATTTGTCAAAGTATATGAAAGTCACCTCTGCATGTACTCCTTTAAAAAGGAGAAGGCATTCTTACCTAAACAGAAAAGATTAACATAAATTATTATTGGTGTTTCCACAGAACTTTCAGTGTTCTGACACAGTAAAACCTATTATAACAAACTAGTAGACATGCAATAAGTCTTACAGATGTGAAAGGATTTTATATTTCAGAGAGCATTCAAAAGAACTACATGCCCTTGTTTTCAATCCTAATATTTCTTCATAACAGGTCATACTTGACTCACTTTTGATAAGAGCATCATGAGTAACTTAAGGGTGCACAAATTCAGAACTACTTTCTCTACTCATGATACATTCGTTTTTCCAAGTACTTTGCTGTTCTAATAGACACTATTTAAGTAATTTATCTTCCTAAAAAGCATTCTGTAAAAATAGTAGCATATTCACAGTTGTATAGCTACTTGCTTCAACAGTACCCTACAAACAGACTGATACTGTACCTTTTATGAGAAGGCCAAATGCCAGGAGGACAGCGTTTCATACTGAACATATAAACTGCAGCTTCAGCAGTAGTGAAGAGACGACAGAAACACAGAAAAGAACAAACTACAACAGCAGACGCTGCTCTTCCATCCTACAAAAAAAAAAAAAAATCGTAACTTTGTTATTACACCTAGTGAAAAAAGCATTACAGGAGTTACTGAAAAACATGCTATCTCCTTATTCAACGTAATGAAGTCCAAGGTCTAGTGTAATCGTTAGATCTGAAGCCTGCATCTGAATGTGAAATGTTTTCACTTGATTTCCACAAGATACAAAAGATACTACATATCTGCTTGCTCAGATGTGAATAATTGCTTTAGGTTAACACTGTTTGAAATTATGAGTTGATGTTTATCACCTTACTATCATTAATACCCATTCTTAAGTTTGTTGCCTGGCTGATATCTGAAACCCCACTTCAGTGCTATTTTTGGCTGATAACCACAGACTTCTGCTACAAGGTAAGCCTCCAGATTCAAAAGAACTAAGCCATCCTTAACTCTCTAATCTTCTGACTGAAACTGCCCGAGATTAACAGCTTGCCATGGAACTAAGAGCAGGAATTTGAAACACTGAACCTCTTTCTGAAGGGACCATGGCAACACACATCCCAGATTCATCCCTACTGAAGATTCAGAAGAGGTAACAGTTGACAGAACAGGACCTCTCAAGTTTTTTTGCTAGCAACATGAAACAGACTTTTTTTGTAGTCATTTGGCATATGACCGTGGAAGCAGGAAGGAAGGAAAAGTTTTTCCTCTACTTGTTCTAACAGGCATTTCCTTCACAGCCAGGCTTCTATTCAACCATTACTTAGATCAATGAGAAGGTCTGCCAGCACTGTCAGAGCCAGATCTTTTAAGAGCAGTTCAGCAAATCAGTATTACTAATGCTGGTGTAACTAGCAAGCCCAATTGACTTCCAGAAGTCACTGCTAAACTAGTCTATGATTCTATGGGCTGGAACCCTCCTTTCAGTTAAACTTCACACAGATGGAACAAAAACATGGTTCCTACCCTGAGACACCTACACTTAGGACAAAACATTCACGAATACAAGGGAAGAATGAAACAACATTGATCAGCACGACAAGCAGTGACCCATGGACACCTGTGTTACAAGCCACCTCCAAATCAAAGCACCACACGAAAGGGAGAGATATCGCACAAAGAAGTCAGCAAGCAAGTCACAGCAAACCCTTTGCAATTGTGGCATGAAGTCAGAGGACAACTTTATAAGACTGTAAAGACCATTTTACAACCAGAAATACAGCATTCAAAACGAAGAATATCATCTTCATTAGTAAACAAATCTGATGACAGAACCTTGCACTTCAGAAAGAAGCTTGGTAAGCTGCAGAATGGGAGCAAAAGAAACACTCCCATACAGAGATGAGACAGTAAAAAATTCCTTTTTTCCTTGTATGTGTTTACAACAATGATGGATCTTCGCTACAAAAATGAATAAACCTCATGCATAAACAATCATTAAAGCAGCAATAAAAAAAAAGTGATTGGAAAAAGCTAGATTTTGAACGTAAGTTTTGTCCCACTGCCTCAAAAATCTAGACAGAGGAGTTTTGTGTCTAAATTAATTTGAAAACAATTATCTTCACAAAATAAATTAAACATAACTTTTTTGTGTGTGTGTAACCATCTTATGTTGGTTCATTTAAACACAGGTGAAATACAGCTATCTGAAGGAACACTTAAGCACACTTCAAGAGCTGCAGCACATCGATTTGCAAGTCTCTTTGCCATTAAGTTCCACCAAGATGATCTTGTATCCACACCTTCTTAAACCTGTGCAAGTTTTCAAGGATGATCACCACTGCATGGCCCCAAATAATTACACAGAGCGACATGTTACTGCAGATATCCAGGAGTTACCCCAGCCTCTGGCATACATGCTACAGTCTTGCCATACCAACAGCACAGGATGCCAGTTAAAACCAGATCCCAGTCCAGAAAGACTTAACTGTAGCTGAAGCAGGAAGCTGCCATTTAAACCTTGTTTTCAACAGTTTGTTCTCAACTGGATCACTCAAATTACAATATAGAAATTAAACAATTCACTGCATTATTGCAAATCTCTACAGCAAAGATCAGAAGTGATAGAGGGGATTGTAAGAAATGTGAAACTATAACAAAAAGCCTTAATATTTTCTAGTTTTTAGTAGTCTTTAGTACTGTAACTTGTATTCCTGCATGCATAGTAATCTAACGATGTAACTGTTACACTAATCCCTGTTTTCTCATTAAGGAAAGTAGTGGAAGGACACGGGCACAAGCTATCACTTAGCCGTTAGACAAAATAATTAAGTGAAGCAAAAGTGGTCTTGGTTCTCAGCAAATAATTGGGATAATTGCAGGATAAAAAGAGACTCCTAAACAATTCTACTCCAGACAGCTCGGCCTTGGGAGGGCACCAAGAAAGCAACAAGACCAGAGCAAAACACCCTGAAGGACACGGTATACGTGATCCTGGAACTGAGTTTGCACAGAAACGAAGGTCAATCAGTGAACAGCGTGATGAAGAGGGTGGGCCTTCATCTTGGGACCCCCGAAGACCACCCAAAGATGCTAACAGACATGCGTGAAAGATATTTACACATGCTAATTAGTTCCTAGAAATATAAAGAATATTTACATGTGTGATTGTATTTAACCTGAAGCAACAGGGTGTCTGGTGAGCACGTTTGGAGGCGAAATCCCCCGTGTGCCCGGCGCCGCAATAAAGAATACCTGCTTAACAGTATGCATTGTACTGTTAGGTTTTTTTTCCTGCTGGATCTTCGAATCAGAAGATCAGTAAGCCCTACCTGGTTCTCAATCCTGGCCACCTCAAGGCAGTTTCACCTTTACAAGAAGCAACTCTCATGTTTCATCACCCAAGAAAGTGTATTAGATGAAGACATTCTACCTCTACCAGGTAAAGCATTCTTTTCAACGGAGATTTCCTAGCTTTTAAATCTACAGAAATTTCCAGCTGGATGAATGCAAGACACATACTGCAGCTATAATTCACTAAGTAGTTCTGCTGTATGCTCTTCACATCACATCTAACGTGCAGCCATATATATACAAGCTTCCCTCACACCTGAGGAAAAGGTAGATACGTACTTTAAAGGAAACGCTTCAAGGGAAAGACATAACAAAAACTGATGCTCATTCATCACATCTGCTTCTTACCTAGTCAACCAGTAATCACGTGATACTGAGATACTGTAAGTATCACTTCAATATAGAACTAGATTCCTAAGCTCAAAGCAGCACTGAAAATCCCATCAGTTTTGAGGATCTGGCATTAACTGATTTTTTCCTTGCAAAACTCTGTTTAAGGAAGTAAACTTTGCCAGATTAACAAATCCTCTTTTAGATCCTAATAGCGATATTTCATATAGACTACTATACAATATCAAAGGACTGGTTTTGAACATTTTCCAGCAGCAGCAGCATCTTTTCACTGTGCAGGAAATAGCAATGTCAAAATTTTGCAGGCAATTGTCTTACACAAACTTGACAGTAAGCTCACGTTTTCGGATCTTGAACACAGAAACTATTCTTTAACTTCATTCTTCCCCTCCATGTCTGACATGAGGTGGCTCTATCGAGAGTTTTATTGCTTCTCGGGATTACATCAAGGTTAATGATACATTAGAGAACAGTGGAAGCTACACAGCAATCTGCTGCCAGCAAATCCAGTTCCACCAAAAGTCTCACAGTCAGTTGCTGCAATTCTGCAGATAAAGATTACATTCTAAACGGACAGTAGTGGGAAATACAGCGTATACCAAGCTGTCACTCAGAAAACATGAACAAAAAATAGGGCAAACACTGAAACAGTAGAGCAGGTTTTCTCCCAAAGGCTACTTAGCCTAAATCCCTCCTACGTACTGCCTTCCACGCTACATGCAAGTAAGCAAGGGCTACATTATCCTGCTAATTTGTCTAAGGAGAAAATTTACGCAAACAACTTTCCTAAAGACATAGCAGGATGGAATTGCCCCCAGGCCTCACAGTAAAGAATGCCAGTAACATTCACAAACTGAGTGGATACTAGCATCCTTATTCACAATTTAAAGTTACACAGAGTTAAACCAATTTCTTACAAGGCAGTGCACAATGCAAACATTCTTCTGGTCTTGTTTCAGCCATAAATGCATGTTCTTGCATATGCTATACAGATTCTGAAGATTTGGTGCTCGTCTTGCTGGCCAGCCACATTCAGAAACCTGCAATGAGACAGACAGCAGACGTGAGAAAAGAGATTACATAGTCACATACATTTGCATAGCATAAGCTGCGTATAGAAGGGGTAATTTTACTCTTTAATGCCACCTTCAGACAGAAATTAAGTAAGATACTCAGGAAAAGGAGGCTCAAACAGCATAAGCACCACTTCGTAGCATTAAGTGCAATAAAACATCAGCCCTGTCTATAGTCTACTGCACTAGAAGCATCAACAACTCGGATTACTATCTGGAATTTTCTTAGAGCAAGGAATAAAGTAAAACAGCTTGCAACTTGATTTGTGCACATATTCTTAAGCCAAAAACAAACAACCAGAAAGACTTGGTGTGCTTTTACATTTGTCCTTTACTTAAAGGGCCTCAACAGTTAAGTAATCTCCCTTCTGCAATTAGTGCTACAAAACACTACCAAACAATCCCTTTCGCTGCTGAAAAGTCTATATTCTTGAATTAAGCTGCCTAGTAACAATGCAGCATGTGAAACCTGATCCTTGAGCACTTGCAACACTGAAAGAGTAGATGTTCTGCCAGGATCAATGAAAACTTCCAAAGCAAAGCAAGCTTTTTCTATTTCTTTTTAGTCAAGACCACAATTGCTGAATGTGGAAGACCAAGTTTTGCTAAGAGTTCAACCGTTACTCTGAGATTAATTATCTGAACTGAGTATCACAAAAAATTCTCAATGAAATTGTTTTTGTGCCAAACTCAGGAAAAAAGGCTGCAAGAAAGTCTGACACACAAAGTCTCCTACAGCTTTTCACTGTATTCCAGTATTTTAATTAAAAGAGTTGGCAGCTTCAGAAAGCATCACTTTGTGAGACATTTAAATTGAACGTTTTCTTGCTAGTAAAAGCTTATGCAAAGTCACCACTGAACAAATAAAAGCTAAGGCAAACAGTCCTTTATATTCCTGATAACCACAGGATTCAGTGTGGCCTTCAGTACATCTCAAATATTACAATAGTGGTGAAAGAATCATATTGCAGCATTACAGCTACAAACCAGAAAACAATCTAGAAAAGCAGATGTATTCAAAAAAGCGGAAAGAACTGTCTTTTTTTCTATTTTACTGTTTAGTTTCTGGTCAAACGCTAGTTTTGTTACAAGATGTATACCACACAACATTATCTGCTTTTCCTTTGGCTATGTTTTAAGGTTAAGATGTTCTGGCCATTATCAGAACGACAGAGTACACAAATTCTGAGCAACCTATTCCAAGCAGGTCTTAAAACTAGCAGAGAAGACTTCAAAACGGCCACTAACTTTAACCAAGGTTGCTCACCATGCTTCTGGATTTCAATGATGGACAGGAAAAATTTCCCCAGTATATTTAAAAAGTTTGTTTCCCAAGCAAAACAGCTGCCTTTTTTTTTTTTTTTTTTTTTTTTTAATCAGAAGACAACATTTTGTAGAAACTTCTAACTACTCTCAGACAATGAAGTGGGCAGGAACCTACAGTATTTTGACAACTTATGATCTACTATTACTTCCCAGCAAAACAAACATCATAGGACAAAATGAACATCAAAAAGATAAACGTAGACCAGAAGAGTTCCAGATCACTGGTAGATGTAGCTGTGCTCGTATTACCACTCACAGTACCACTACATCAGAAATATCAGTGTATACGCACCTCAGACTTGCATAACCAAAAAACCATCCTCAGGGTAAACAATTTCCCATTCCTAGAATTTATCATTCCGTAAACAGAAATTCATAGCTTTGTAGGATGGGGAATAAATCAGTTCACCATGTCAGCCTCATCAGACTTTCCAGCAATCTAGTGCTAAAAATCACTGCTGAAGATTTTGCTTTGAGGTACCTCACAAACCAAACCAAATCATGAGGTTTCCTGCATGAGTAAGCTTTGCCTTCTGTGTTGAACAGATTCTGCCTGAACATCATGCTGAACCTGATGCAGATAAAGAAGTTCATTGCCTCCACCCAAAAATGCAGTAATTGTTTTTTTCAGGTGTGACAATACTTTGTCTTGTCTACAAGTTTACAAAGAAACAAAAGGAAGTGACAAGCACTAGACAGAAGACATTAAACATGTCACCGACTGACAGTTTAAGTGAACTTTGATAACTGAAGTAATGCTAAGGATGGCCCTGCAGCATAAGGCCCAACAGGGGTTTCTTGTAATAAATAATGCTTCTAGACTCTTCTCTCAGCAGTCAGTGTTGTGAGGAAGGAGCACCATCACTAGACCTTAGGTGAAGGCTAATATGGCCAGTACTAGACAACTCACAACACAGGATCAGTCTCCACTATTGAACTACTTACAGGATGGTTCAGGTGTGTTTAGGAGCAGACACTGAAGTCACATATCTCAGCACCTAACAAGCTGTACTCACTACCTTCTCACTGAATTAGGCAAAGGTCTTCATTTTAGTATCGGAGAAATAGCCAGAGAGGCTAATGAAGGCTCAGCTAAGCAGTATTTCAGGCAGCAGCAGCAAGCAGTCACCTAGGGCTGAGCCATATGGCAGTCAAATGGGATGCAGTGGGACAATGAAAAAGTCCAGCAAATAGGTTGCACAAATCAGTCGCCAAAGGAGTACTACTGTTGATAAAGGAAAACCTCTGAATGCAGGAGAGACTGAAATTTTAGTAAGATTTTAAATTATGTTAAGTATTCTTCATTTAAATCTGAAACACGTGAGGTACCTGTACATGTTTTCAGACATCACTAGTCTAGGAAACACAGACTTTGGTCAGTAAGATTAAATATTAGTCTTAGACAAGCAGAATACAGTTACTCTTTGACCTTGTGTTTATACTTATTCTTTCATGATCCTTTTGACTATGCAGTCTACTTTAACATATCTCAGAATAAAAAGCTGAAAGTATAAACAAGACATTGTGTTCAAAGACCTTTACAGGAATATATAAAAACCATACGCACCCTATTGTGGAATCTTGAAGGCCTGTATGTTCTCGGAGAGAGATTGTACACAGCATAGTGACCAGGATGCTTAGAGTCCAGACATAACCGCACATCCTCTATGTTATTTTTGATGGCAGATTCCACACCTTCAGCTGGAAAGGACATCACTGAAGACAGAACAACAAACACCAAATGAAGTATTCACTTTTTTCATATATTAAGAACAACCAGAAATTATTCTTAAAACAGACATAGCTATCGTACCAGCAATTCTGGAAGTGATGTATGATATATCCAAGTCTCCTTTTGCATAACTGAAAGAGAACACACTGGTTTTAATGCTGGGAAACAGAACCATTCAAGCTATAAGTCTAAAACCCAGGTCTCTCAGGCTACACCCATCACCATGAATGTTTCATTTCTCCCATCCGAGGCTTGTTACCTCACACTTCAAGTTTTTCAGAACAGAGTTTTCAGAACAGATGTTGTATTTGAACAGTTACTCATTTACATCAGCTGCAACAAAACCACCTCTAGGGGTTTTGTACAGATGCTTTCAACACTTAACTCATTCCTCTAGCCCCTGCTCTTACTCATAAATGTTCATTATAGGTATCAGTTTGAAAGATTAATGAGGATGCATTAACATCTTTAATGGAGGGCATCATAAGGCTTACAACAAAGAAAATTTCTTGAAATATTTCACTTTAAATGATGTAATGCTGGCATTTTACTGCCTGTCCCAGATGGCCATGCTGCCCAGTTTCTGGATTCTATACAAACAGAGGGTATCTGAATCTCCTTCCTCATTTAAATCACTCCTCCAAAAATTCACTTCCAAAACTCCCACAGTGAGCAAGGTATTAATCATTACTTATCTTCTCATACAGTTGTGCACAGTTTTAAGAAGCAGTCTTTTTGAATAACAATGTCCCAGTGACTTTTTTTTAATTTAGGTCCTATCCTTTCATATCTACCTAATCACCCACATTATGCCAATAATTTCCTATTTTAAGACCACTATTTTTTTGTTTGTTTGTTTCTAGAGTATATGCTATGTAGCAGGATGAAAAAGCTTGCGAAAAAGACTGAAGAGCCCCAGTGCAGGACAATACCCTTGAACACAGTCACACAGGTCTGCGCTCCTGATTAGCAAAATAAGAACAAATCTCACCTACAGAATCTGGTTTAGACATCCCTAACTTACATAAGTCAGTAGCATATTATCTTCAGAATAGAGAAATGTCATCACGTGACTATGATGCATGATTAAATGCAGAGGCACTATCAAAGCAATGCTTTTAAATCACTATAAAGTTGCAAGACATTGCTTGAAAGAGCAGACCAGCTACACAGCACTCAACTTTTGAAACATGAAGAGAGAATGTTACACTTTGATGCCTTCCTGCTTGCTAGTAAACATGAAGGAGGCTGGAGCGATTGATTAAAAGATTACTGCTTTTTACAAGGATTCTGAGAAGGATTTTAGATAAGCCAAGAACAACTGTTCTCAAAGCAAGGACATTAAACAATATTTTTTCAGAATGGCATAATCAGCATCCTAACAATGATAATGACCGAAGGTCTCAAGAGAAACTGAAATCACCACAGGGAAGTTAAGTGAGTCTCACTAGACAAAGCACTAAAAAACTCAGCCTTGAAAAATCTTGCATAAGGAGGTAGACAAAATGGCCAAATCAACACTATTTCAAAATTATTCGCTCCTTTGGAAGGACATAACTTAATTATGTAGCTCAAATAGTAATACTGTTGCAGCCAAACGAAGGCAGAAATTTACATTCAGAGCTAATAATGATTTCTTACTAAAATTAGTGATGAGTATCATCCTTTATATGACTGAGAGGTGCCAAACGTTATTTGTTGCTCATACCCACCAGCTTCAAGCAAGAAAACATGCAAATCGTTCTAATGATATATTTTTTTTGATCTCAAGATAAAGATTCATCTAATACAATAGCCTGAAAAATGAAACAGCATCTCTTCAATGCTATTAACACTGAGGTTAAGCAGCAACTTGAAACAGAAGCACAGAACTATTAAGAACAAAAGCTCAGCAGTCCTCACACCCATTCCTTTGGGAACACTTTTGGATACTGACTTCTTACTAGCAACAACACTCAATTCATCTTTGCTTGTTACATTTGCCTAAATCAGAATGCAACATTATTAGAAGCATGGATCTCACCATACACACATTGCTGAAAAAGTGCAGCCTGGTATGTCAACAACAGAGCACAGCCAACTCAAGCTTGCCGTTTTTCAGGAAAAAAATCTACACGCCTGTTACAACTGAAAAAGCTTCAGAATATTTGTGCGATCTTAATTAAAATGTAGCTGCTAAACTGCAAAATCAGTCTCTAAAACATGTGACTTTATCCTTGAATTACTATTCCTTGAACTTCATTCTGAAGACTTCAGAGCTATTTCAGTAGTAATACTTGAACACAAGGCACTGTTTTTAGTGGAGTGTTTCATGTTAGACTGGTAACTGACATGGCTTCAAATGGCAGGAAGGTGAAAAAAAATGTGTTTTCTTCACACTGGTGAGCATTCCTACACGTTTTAAGATATAACCCTGTAAGTAAACATCAGGAATAAGGTCTTTCCTTTCATGTTGTTAACAGCAGAAATTTCATTTACATAGTGATGTTGCCAGTAGGTGATCAGTGTAGAAGAACACGCAAACAAATCAAGAGACTGCATGGAGGGTTTCTGGTTTGTGATTCTTATGGAAAGCCCAGTGTGCTTTTTAAGGCTGTAATTAAGCTAAACAGGAAACTATCTTATGATGTCAAGATTTAGTCATTTTTCTGATGATACCATAATACTTCAAGGCTTTTTTGTGAGAAGTCTGGTGGGAAATGTAGCAAATAAGATGCAAATTCTCACTTCACAGAATACCTAAACAAAAATCAGGAATTTTGATTAGATGTTAAAAACTTTTCACTGTGTAAATGGTTGGGTTGGCATTATCAACCATGCTAGAGAACAGCTGCACTTAAAGACCATAACTAATACTAAACAAAGGATCATTCCAGCAAATTAAATTCAAAACAATTAAATTAATAATTAAATTCACAAAATAAAGTAGCTAGCATACAGCACAGAATTCTACACCAGTGTATAGCTACTTTGTGTTACTAACAGCTGAAGATGGGAAAAGATGGGAAAGAATAAAGAATGACAGACTAACCAGCTACAATGTGAGCATGCAAACCATTATCTTCAGTTAAATAATGATCTAACACTAAGCAGTCTTCCTCCCGACACCTCTACACTCACAAGAGTACAAAAACATCTACTCATTAGCTAAGCACCACCATTTTTGCAGTTTATTTTTTAACAGTCACAAGAAATGCAGCACTGAAACTCACATCAATCTGTTCCCACTTGGTTTTGCCTCATAAAACTGAATTAATCATTCAACTACCTAGTGCAACACAAAGATGCATGAAATAAAATACCAATGCAGCATCAAATCTGAAACAAAATTACCTTAGAAGCAAAGAAAACTAGTAATAATAGACAGCTACTCATTCCCGAGATTACTAGATCATAATCTCTTCAGTGAAAGACTGTTCTGGCAAAGCAAAACAAGGTAGATCATAAGTTTGCAGGCTGGCTTCAGTACCAGTGAAGACTTGATACTTAAAATATTTACATGTTTTTTTGGCAGGGCATCTGTAACCTGTGTAGATGCAGACCTCAGTAAGCATAAAAGCTGGTCAAGGGCACAGCAGCGTCGCAAGTGACAGACAGAGGTATGCACAAGCCACACGGATGTAAACGGAGTTACCAGGCACACATGGGCACATCCACTGGACAAAATTCCCTTCTACGCAGGCGCTGCTCCGACATACCAGGCCCCTCCACAAAGCAGTGCCTATCTCCTGTGAACATGCATACACTCCACTACTTTCTTTTAGGTTAGTTCATATCAGAGGGCTGAACCTCTGTTGCTCTGTGTTCTTTCTCATGCAACTACAAACTGCTTCTGCCTGACCTGAATTTGCAACAGGGACTGGGACACCTACAAGTGAGGTGGCCTGGGAAGCAGTCAAGATGTCCCTCATTCACTTTCCTGTTCCTAGTAGCCCACAATATGCTTTAGTTTTCAGACTTTATCAATTGTTAGGATAAACAAGAGACCAAAATTTGCATTAAGACAAAGGCAGCTACAGGAGAAACAGCAAACACAAAACACTAAGTCTTCCACTGCAGTTCACACTCATTGAGAAAGAAGTCTGTCTGCAGATAAAGGAATCACAGAATGGTGGGCGTTGGTAGGGACCTCTGTGGATCATCTAGTCCAAACCTCCTGCCAAAGCAGGGTCACCTACAGCAGGTTGCACAGGACTCCACCATTCAGAAAACCAGTAAGTAGGCAGGAGAGAGCCTACCTAATGAGATGACGGACGCCAACACGAGGCGTGCATTAGTTTGGTGAGGAGAATGAACAACAAGGAAGAGACATTTAACTTTGTCCAGAATGTCTGCTTCTCATGTTGGTTCAACAGTTCCGGAAAAGCAGTCAAGGACGCAACAGTAGAAGAGGTATCCTCACACCCCTGGCAGTATTGGCTGCAGCCACAACACAAGTTTGTAAAGGCAGGGAATGACCATGACAGAAACAACTATGTCCTACAGCAGATGCCAACAAAGAATTAACACTTGAGCTTGGTTAAAGCATAAATAGTCTCAGAATGCACAAGCCCAGTGGTGGGACTCTCAGCAGCACAGTGAACATTTCATTTCTAAAGACCCTGAAACTACTTTAGGTCCTGTATAACATTAAGTATTACGCACTGTCAATTCATGTTTTGCCATTTCAGTGAGCTGTTAAAGATTCAAAATACATGACAGACTTCAAGGAATGAAAACTGCAGCACTAAGGGCCACTAAAGAATATTGACAAATTACCAGCGGAAGGAGTTCCTCTTTCAATATTGATTAAATTATCTGGAAAGTAAGTATTGAAGTAACTGGCTCTCACTAGCATAATTATGCACTTCGTGCACTCCCTCCTGTTCTTTCATTCCCCAACCCAATGACAAAATTCCCTTGGATAACACAAGAAAAGCAAAAGGCAGTTGTATGAAGACAGAGGGCCCTCCACAAAACCAAGATTCTTTTGTTAGTGCAGAGGCTTAAACAAAAATCTGACAGCCTCACATGGTCTATCAGAGGTGATGTGTGCGAGTCATCTAAATATAAACCCGTATTCAATCAACCTAGTCCTAAACATCTGTGAGGGACTGATCTCCTCATGATGAAACGTGGGACTTAACATACACTGTCTGACAATCCTTTGTCCATCCATCACAGCCCACAGAATCACTGTATCTCCCATTACCTGGAAAAGGCCCTATGGCTTGTTGATCTAATTTGGATATTACAATACTTCCACCCATTAAGAGCTACAAACCAAAATCAAGTCAAATAACATTCACAAGCTACTCAATTCTACTAAATATCAACCTGTGACACTCTGTAATTAATTCAAATAAGATGTAAAAGGAACGAGCTTTTCTTTGACTAATATTTCATAAGTTCTACAAGACACACACTAACGTGTCTCTAACAGCAGTCGTATTCCTGACAGAGGCTCGAACACTACCACAAAGTAAATAGTCATGCCATATTAGGTTTGAAGCAGTTTAGAGGATTCTGACAATTTTCTTACGTTGCAAGCAAATTTAAGGCATAAATGACCTTGCCATGGGGCTCTGTGCAGGACTCAAGAGCCTCAAGATCCACTTCAATCATACTTTCCCATTTTTGTCAGAAAAGCAATGCTAACTGAAGTGCCAAGCATATAGTTCAGCCACAGCACACTAACTAGCAGTTCAGAAATAGCATAGTAACTCTACGAATAAAATAGATGCAAGACTTATTCTGGGCAGTCATAATGTAAACAAACAATTGTAGAGAAGAGCATGTGAACTGAACAGCATCTGTTCAGACCGCAAGTACTCATGGCCCTATACCTCAGAAGCTGCCAGATGAGCTCTGCAGATGCAGTGGATGTACAGTTACTGTTTTATTCCTTGCACACTATGCTTATTATGGAACGAAAGGAAATCACACAAAGCAAAATGCCACACACACTTGTTAGGTAAGAGAAGTAAAAATAGGGTATAGGCACAGCATAAGCCATCATATTTTAAAAAGTCAATTTTTGACAGTCCTAATCCACCACTAGAAAAGGGGAAAATAGCACAAGATGAAATTCAAATAAATAATTAAAGTTCAAATGCTGTTTAAGGATGAAATCACTTGCATGAGCAGGAACAGGAAACTTCCTCAAACATAACTGATTGATGGAGGCACAACAATCCAGAAAGTAAAATGAAGACAAGAGCACAAGAAAGTGAAGTGCAAGAGTACTTCAGAAGCATGTAGTGTATAATCGAAATATAGTACCAGCATAAGATCTAATACAGGAACACAGGCATGGGAAAGTAGGGCGTATAACTTTGTCAAAGGTAGAGAATAATCTAAGTGTTATCTGTCACAAAGGAAGAAAAGTAATGTCTCTACTGTCAGACAAATCAAAGCAAAGTTGCCAGAATTTAAGACAAGGAACTAAGTACCTTCAAGTTTATAAACAGTAGGGCTGTCAAAGGCAAGGAATCTGCAGGATATTTCCATGTTTTACCAGACAGTAAATATCGTTTAACAAGATACCACAAAAGGAACAGAAGGAGGACTGAAGAGGAGGGAAACGGAAGATCAGTTCCACAGAAGGTAGCACGGTAGAAGGAGACAAAGAACAGAGGCCTGTAAGACAGCACGCCAAAGAAACAAAATGGAGAGCAGTTGTTTAAAAGCTGTAGCTCATCATGTTACTTCATACATGGAACTCCTACAATTCTGCTAAGCTGCTAACAAGTCACTGCTTTTCACCATGTAACATTTCATTCCCCTCGTACATCTCCCTGTCTTTTCTTCAGTCAGGGTGAAAAGTTTGATGCTACTGTACCAACTGCTTCTGCAGAAAGTTTATGGATAAACCAAAGCTGCACAGCTTTTGCAGCCTTTAAAAAATAGAGGACCTGACCTTTCAAGCCACGCACAGAAGTTTAAACAAAGTATAAGAGCTAACACCTAAAAACACACTTGAAGTGGCTACAGAGGTGTGAGATCTACAGATCTAACCTGTCTGACCATTACAAACATTTTAGAGTAGCACGACACAGAAATTACACTCAGTGACATAAAAACTTGTTGCAAGCAAGAGACTTCACAGATGGTAGCGCAGTGTACCAAAGGGCCTCAAACCCCACAGAGGGCCATGGTTCAGTATTCCTTAGGAGGCTCTAGTTCAGACATGGCATTCAGTAATGACTTATCTGCTCTTCCTCAAATTAAGAAAACACTTTCACATTCTATAAAACTTTATTAGTAGTTAAAAATCTATGACTCATACAGATAGATTAGTATTGATCATATAGAGGTACTAGGAACATTTGGAATGGGACTGAAAATCTGATTAGAAAAAAAATAATCACACACGAGGTATCTGAGAACACATACATCAAAATAGAAGAGTATTTTTCCATGTAATGCAGGGCAAAGGAGACATACAGTGCAGATCCTCTCACTTTGCCTTGAGCGCATAGGATTCCACCTGAAAACTAAACTGGACAGAAGAGCTCATACACTATTTCCCTCTATTTTTTCTTCTCATCTCCATTGCCTTTATACTTTTCATTACTCCATCTATTTTCTTCCTCTCTTATTCATGGAGGCCCTATCTACTAATTCAATTCATCGTTCTGAACCGTGATAAGATCTTCCATACCTCTCCGCCCTGCTCCAGCCTCCACCTCCTCATCTCTCCCAAGCTTTCAGCATCTAAAATACAGCAGGGAAAGTTGTACTTATGGACTGGCTTTTGTCCCCAGTGTTCTCATTTCTAGTATACGATTGCTAAAGTAACTTTTGTATTAATATTGTTCATAAAATCTCAGGGCTAGCTTCCAGCTATTAGAGCTCATACTTTGAAAAGTATGCTGAACTTGATCATCTCTGGAGTAAGCTCCTGACTCTTAGAACACTTACCAGCACAGTAATTCAAAAATTTATTTTTTTTTTTTACTTACTTGGCCACAGACTGGATAACTTTAGAAGATGTATCCTTAATATTAGTGAAAAATCGCTCTGTTCCACCCCTCAGAATATCAAAGAACCCTCCATAAGTCTGGTCACATTCCGCAACGGTCAGGCCTAGAGTAGTCGAATAAAAATAATTGTACTTTAAGTCATGTCCTGAAACAGGCTCCATACTAAAGCAAGTTGCCTACAAAGTTGGAAGTGAATGCACATACAGGCTACATCTTGCTGTAAAGTTTACGGTTCTGAAGTTCTCCTTAACTATGACCTATGCAAAAAATAGTACTTCCTGCAATCAGAAGGTATTAGCAAACTACTTAACACATTATTTAATTGACTGTATTTAAGAGAAAACAAGGTAAAAAATTTCTGAAAGTAAAGCATTTATTTCATATTGACAGTGCAGCAAAACACTGTCTTTTTTTTTTACTATCAATCTCTTAAAGTGCAGTTTATCATTAGCAAATCTACTTAAACACTCCCAGTAGAAACATTTTAATACAGGGCTTAAAAAGCAGCTGGCATAATTTAATTAATTTTAAGCACAACATCCCAGCTAGCACAGCATCCCAGCACAACATCTCTACTAATAAGATTGTATACAATAAACAGCACTCACTCTTGCACAAAACAGATGGCCAAACAGACTTTTGATTATAATCCTATTAGGAAGCTGGATTCTTCCACAGAAATTGATATACAGGTAACATTACTGCAATAAATGTTACCCAATTTTAAAAGTTTCCCTGGAACATCAACATCCTTTGTCTCATTGGCAATTCATCATAAGTAATACCAAGCAAGAAATACCAAGCTGGAAGGAAAACTGAATACAGTATGAAAAACTCCCTTGATACCTTCTACATTAATTGAAACGTTCTATAGTCACATACGATACATGATAAGATGGGTGTAGAAAATGCCTTTTAATAAGGAATGAGATGTAAATAAGCCTATCAAGCTTCTCCTCTTCTTTATTAAGTGCAAGTATTTTCAGCTGAATGAACTCTGGAATATCTGTTTTTACAGAATGGGTATGTCAGCTTCTAATTGTGTCACTTTGGCAATCGGTTTTGGTAACTCGATTTAGACCTGCTAGCTCACCTACTGTTTTTCCTCAGATGGTACTGCAGATCCTTTTCCTCACTATCGATGTCCTAAGGTGCAACTGCCTCCTGAAGTCCTCCCTGCACAATTCTCCCATAATTTGCTGGGCTCAAGGCAGTCCCAGCTATGGCTATTTCTGGAAGTACTAACTGGATAGCAAATAAACAGGGTTTAGGCTGCTGCTTTTTCTCTTTGAGGCTGTCAGACATAAGTTTTTCGTAAGTGGCAAAACTAAATAGCTTTAGACTATGATCAGATGCACTTCAAACTATCACGAATGGCCAAAAGTCTTTTCAGGCAGGACAGGTGGACCCCAGATGCTTACAGAAGTTTTTCTTCCTCATATAGGTTTTCTGCAGTCTAAAATAAATACAGGTCAGCTCAGTGACTCCTCAGCACTCATGAACTACAGTCAAAATCCCTGCAATTGCTTTTGCATTTCTTTACTGGACTACCTCAAACACTAGACACCAATAAGGCTGTTTTAGCATTAAGTTATACCCAAAAGCCACAGAACGGCTGCTATCTTTCTAACATATCTGATGTTAAGTAGTTGTTCTTGGAAAGAAAGACAACTGTCACTTCCTTATACCGAAGATCCAATACTGTGCACAAACTCAGGACATGTACTGATTTCAGTAACTTCTGTCACAAAGTAACAAGGTTTCAGTTAAAATACAGCACTTCTGAGCAGATTTTTAACAGTTTAAACTCCTTTTAAACTCTCCTCTTTACACAAGGCACTGTCAAATATCATTGACTCATTGAATCAGAAAGTTTTGCACTTAAAATAAGCCAGTTATATTCATTTGTCATAACCTGAAGACTATTCTCTCTACAGCTCTTGTTCTTAAGAACATTATTGCTTATTGTATCCACTATTTATATCAAGTTTTAGTTCACTCATTTTAGCTTTCTCACTGCTACAGATCAATAACGCATTTTAGTTTCAATTATTTTATGTAAGAAATTGAATTTTATCTTGCCCAGTAATGAACTTCAGAAATTCACATTTGCATGTATCAACATACAACGAAACCCCACGAAAAATAAAACAAGGTTAGAAACAGTGATATAAATGCAAAATAGCTAGTACTTGTGCACAATGTCTAAAACCCCTAAAATACTTTTTTTGACACATAAGATAAGCAATTGGTTTTATACTAATCTGATGTGACATCTCTCTCTGCACTTACCAGCATTGTACATATTGTTGAGCTGTCCTGCAGGCTTGGAGCTCTGTGAAAGGGAGGCCACAGATGTCCGAGGCTGAGCATTGTTTCCATAGCCTCCATTTTGTTCCAGGAGCTGAGGAGATTAAATGCTCACTATGAGTATTTCCTTGCCAATTCAGCCAACTTGTTATGCTTTGTAAATTACTTTCACTTAATGAGAACAAGCAAGCTATCAGTTACCGAACCTCAGGAGAAAGCCAGGAAGTTAAGATACACTAATTGATTCACTTGCAGTAATGTGCAAATTAAGCATTAAGCAGAAGACACCTAAGTGAGTTTCAAGTCAGTGTAGGCAGAGCGTGTGCAAGTTAATCATGATTAAATGCAGCATGTCAAATAGAGCACTTGTGTACTAAAGAATGACCCAAGATCTTGAGTTTTTCAACATGCAGTAAGAACCATAACTAGTTGCCTTTAACATCATGCAAGCTCTGTACTTTAAAAGGCATATTTTCAAAGATCCTAGAAGTCATATAGATACATTCAATTGAATTTCAAAAGTTCGTGTAAAATTTTCAAATTACTAAGGAACAGGGGACCTGCTCTGACATCTGTTACTAAACTCACACTCACTGGATACAAGAGGAAAGAAAGGAGAAAAAGGAGACCAAATCAATCATGCTCCTCTCCATGAGACATCTTTACCTCTGTGATGGGGGATTTAGGATTAACATTCCTAGCTGCCGCAATCTCCTGCAGTTGATTCACAAGTTCAGTGATCGACAATCTCTCCTCTGGGTTCACCTTCAAAGTGGAGCCTAAAAATGGGAGATTCAGGCAATATAACAGAAACTCTCCGGAGCTTTTTCGCCTAGCAGAGATTAGTAATTTCTTCAGTGCACTCCAGTGCAATAAGCAATCAAACATGCAAACAGAGTGGAGCAACTGCTAAATCCATACCCAAATATCATTGTCATAACAGATATCCATGAAAAACATAATTTAGGGTTGAGAAAATTTCAAAGAATACACTTTAGGATCAGTTAATGAATGATCCCAGACTTAACTTTGTATTTTATACTGTTGGAAACATAATTCTTGAACTGTAATTACAGCTTCCAGTAAATTTCCTCTGAAATTTAAAAGTAGAATTTCTAAAGCAAATTCAAAGGAAGCAAGTCAAAAGACTAGTTGTTCCTATGGACTAATTCAGATCCCAAGCAAGACAGGCAACTGCACTAAAAACCAAAAGTTTCATTTAAAATTTTGAAGTATTTTGATAACGGAATACATTTTTTAATAAAACAAGAAGTTGTTTCAATTGACCTCTTTCACCATCACGTGAATAACATTTAATAACCAGTAACACAACACTGTCAATAATGAGACGTATCCATAAAGACACCAAATTAAATAACCTTGTAAACTTACGGATGAGATCATGGAACACTGAATAGCGGGTGTCATTTTGTGGTATGACATATTTCCCATTGACTATGCGAAGTTTAGCTCCATCTTCAAATGGATGTTGCCTAAAGCACAGCAAATACAGGATACAGCCCAGAGCCTACACAGAGATAAAGGCAGAAACATCTCATAGAACCCTGGAATCATTTAGGCTGGGAAAAGATCAAATTTAACCATTAACCTAACACTACCACGTCCATTACTAAACCATGCTCCTAAGCACCATGTCTACAGGTCTTTTAAATATCCCTGGGGCTGGTGACTCAACCACTTCCCCAGGCAGCCTGTTCCAGTGCTTGATAATCATTTTGGTAAAGAAATTTTTCGTAATACCTAATCTAAACGTCCCCTGGTGCAATCTGAGGCTGTTCCCTCTTGTCCTGTCACTCATTACTCCGGAAAAGAGACTGACATCACCTCACTACAATGTCCTCTCACACAGTTTTAGAGAGCCATCAGGTGTCCCCTCAGCTGCTCCTTGTAAGACTTGTTCTCCAGACCCCTCACCAGCTTCATTGCCCTTCTTTGGATGTGCTCTAGCACCTCTTTGTCTTTCTTGCAGTGAGGGGCCCAAAACTGAACAAAGTACTCGAGGTGCAGCCTCAACAGAGCCAAGAACTGGGGGACAATTACTTCCCTACTTCCGCGGGCCACACTGTCCCTGATACAAGCCAGGATACCCCTGGCCTTCTTGGCCACCTGGGCACACTGCTGGCTCATGTTCAGCCGGCTGCTGACCAACGCCCCCAGGTCCTTTTCCACCAGGCAGCTTTCCAGCCACTCCTCCCCAGGCCTGCAGCGTTGCATGGAGTTGTTGTGACCCAAGTGGAGGACCTGGCACTTGGCCTTGTTGAACCTCATACAATTGGCCTCAGCCCATCAATCCAGCCTGTCCAGATCCCTGTGCAGAGCCTTCCTGCCCTCAAGGAGATCAACACTCCTGCCCAGCTTGGTGTCATCTGTAAACTTACTGAGGGTGCACTTGATCCCCTTGGCCAGATCACTGATAAGGATGTTAAACAGAACTGGCCCCAGTACCCAGCCCTGGCGAACGCCACCTGTGACAGGCTGCTGGATTTAATTCCATTCACCACCACCCTTTGCGCCCAGTTATCCATCCATTTTTCTACTCAGCAAACAGTACACAGATGTCATGGTGGTGTCACAGCAGGCAGAACATTGGCAGTGGCAGATGGTGACACCACCAGCCCAGGCACAGGTGAGCAAGGGCAGCCACCAGGCTGGCGGGTTAGCAAGGGCAGGGAGGGGAGGGCACAGAGGCAGGGGCTGCCCACAGTGATAGAGGGTGGTTGCTTTGTACTACAGTTGGACATCTTGACAGGGAAACAATCAGACCACAGCACACTCCTGTCCTCTTCCTTGTCTGCCACTGAGCTGGAGAGTTGCTAACAGTCTACAGGACAGATCAACACCAACCCCTACTTCATGGTGGTCTTACCAGGAGCTGTAAGCTCCACAAAGCCATGGGCAAAAGGAGCTCTGTGCCCTTTTTCTCTATGAACTCTAGGACTGAGCTCCTGGCACTAGCCCTAGTGATGTCGTGACCATATCAGTGGGCAGAATGCTGGTGGTGGCCAGCATTTTTCACCCAGGATGGGTGTCTCTTGGCGATCAGGGAGGCATGGAACAGACAACCTTGGCATGAGGCTGGGAGAGCCCACAGGAAGGAGGCAGGGGTTGCCTGTGACAACAGAGGGTGGCTGCTTTAGTTGGTGGTTCTCTTATCTTTGATAGCTGAAGCCATGGACAGGGACATAAGCAGATCATGGCACATTTCTGTTCTCTTCCTCCTCCGCCACTGACGAAAAGAGTGTTACAACTTGTATTCACAGACATTGACCCAAGGATAAAGAAACACCTTATCCTGTATCTCTACACCTTATCTAGGAGCTCTGCAGCACCCACCTTCTTTGTATGAAACTTATCACAGAATGAAAAAATTTATAAACACAAATTTTCCAATTCATTAACACATTGACTGGTTCTTCTTGTTTGTGCTGTCTAATTCAGGCAATGATATTTAAAAGAGAATTCTAGAATACGAAATTGGTTAAGCCTCCTAATACTGCTTGCAAACTGCAGGTTTCAGTCATCAACTGCTGACTCACGCAACTCATATTCCCAGTGCTTTAGAAATAATTAGTCTTGATGTTTCTCGGAGGACAGAACACTTAGTGAAACACTCATTTGTTTGGTGTGCCAACTAGGGAGCTCCAAGCAGGAATATTGCTACTAAATAGGTTTGTGGCTTTTCTCCCCTTTCACAGAAGTTTTCAGGTTCAGTGATTCTCCTACTAGTACCTTATTTTTAAAAATCATTACAACAAATCTATTAATTTCACAGTGAAAAAAAAATGAGTAGTCTTGCAACACTGAGTACGTTCAAGAACAGGACTTTTCTTATAAAAAGGCTCAGAAGATTTACTTCGTATCCTCATCCTGAGCTTCAAGCAGACTAATTTTATTTGTGGGGAGAGAATTTGGTCTTTTGTACTTCTAACCCAGCTACACTGTTATGCAATGCACCAGCTAAGCAAGCATTTACGTGTTAACCAATTTGTTTAAATGACACTAAGGGGGACACATCATCTCTAAAACACTTGTTTTGATAAAGATTTGCAGAAAATAAGCCTGAAATGACAGTTACTTTATTTCCTAGAATAAGAAGGCTATTGAATTCTTATTAAAAAAACCCTAAATTTAAGATCATTTCAAGGCAGGTTCATTCAAGCCTCAAAAATCACAAAAACAGGAATACTACATCCTGGGAACTTTTAAGTTCCTTGGCGTATCCAAACCTGAGACCTGTGCAACCTGACAAGGGAACAACCACCAAAGCCAGAAGTCACTTTTGAATTCTAATCTCTGAATAGTCTAGGTGTTATGGATTAGTTAGGACAACTTCACCTGACACTTAAGTAAATATAAGTTGATCTTTCTATTTTCATATAAGTTAACATATGAAATATACTAGCAGAGTTATGCTGTTGTAATAGAACCATGTTCCATCTGGCCTATAAAAGTTTAATAATAAAGCATCTGTCTGGTTTCAGCTGGGACAGAGTTAATATTCCTACCAGTAGTTGCCGTGGTTTAGATTTAGTAGAAGTATGTTGATAACACTGATGTGTTGCCAAGAAATCAAAGACTTCTTCCAGTTTCTCATACTCAGCTAATGAGCAGCTATGCAGGAGCTGGGAGGGAACGCAGGCAGGCAGCTAGCCCAAGCTGGCCAGTGGAAATATTGCACACCATCGATGTCATGCTGAGTTTATAAATGGGGGTTGGCCAGGTAGCAGGAATCTCTGTTCTGGGAGTTCAGCTCTCTCTTTTTAAGTTAGTTTGCTCTCTTCCAGGAGTTTAAACTTCTTCCCGAGTTCTGTGAAATCCATGAGTTCAGCACTCCACAATCACTGCTCAAGGACTGGCTATGCAATCGGTTGTTGGGTGGTGACAAAAACCGTATTTCGTATCGCTTGTTTTGCATATTCATTGTCATTATTCCTTTCTTTGTTGTCTTATCAAACTGTCTTCATCTCAACCCACAGGTCTTATCCTCTCCTATTCTCCTCCCCTCCCCACTGGGAGGGGAGGACTGAGTGAGCAGATGCACGACCCTAGGTGTCGGCAAGTAGGTGCATGGTACTAAGTTGCCAGCTGCTGGGTTAAACCACAACAGCATACAATAACTCCAAGAAAATCCCAAAGTGCAGACTAGAATATTTCTCCTCAGAGTTTCTTCTGAACCACAGCTTAGTTGTTTCAGCATATGGGCTTTTCTAGCCCCCGCAAATAAAAGAAGCCTATGAAGACATTAGCTAAAAGATCTGCTCACTGCTTCTAGTCTTCTGCATGCACAATCACCATCTGCATGCAACCAAGCTGTCCTTGGTTGTCAATTTACCTCAAGAACAGTTTCAAGACTTCAGCGTTATTGAAGTCTCTGAAAGGTCTGACATTTAGTTACTCCAGAACACTTACTGAGTCTCTCAATCCAGAGCCAGAAATAAACTGCATATATTAATTCTGTATTATTGTATAGCAAGTACATTTTTGACAGTCTGTTGAAAAAAACTCTCCATAATGTATACACTGAAGCATCATATAGTCCACATCAATTAATCCAGCAGGGGAGTACAGGAAATACCACCCACTTTGCCATAGAAATGCCTCTTTACAATGCATCAGTAAGGCAGATCTTGAGTTAGCTGGAGGAATGAAACTACTCCCTGTGCAGTTCAAGACACCAAGCACATCAGAAGACAGCATCCACAGCCACGTGCAGGAGAAAAGCACAAAGGCAATTAGCTGAACACATAGGAAGTGAAGAGACTACTCAGATTTGATCTTTGCTTTAATTGCTAGAGAATGTTTTTCATTCCCTCTGCTTTATCTGTAACTTCGCATTCTAACAGCGATATATTTTGAATATTTTAAACACTGTCCTGGTTTCAGCTCAGATAGTTAATTTTCTTCCAAGCAGTTGCTGTAATTTGGAAGAAACGAAGGACTTTTTCCAGTTTCTCATGTTCAGCTAATGAGCAACTGTGCAGGAGCTGGGAGGGAACATCAACAGGCAGCTAGCCCAAGCTGCCCAAAGGAAATATTCCATGCTACAGGTATCATGCTCAGTTTACAAATGGGCATTGACTCAGAGGCAGGAATTCTTTTTTTCTTTTCTATTTCAAATTCTCTCTGGTCCATGAGTTCAAACTTTGACAGGAATTTGGTCTTTTTGGAGAATTTCACTAATAATTCTCTGAAATTCACTAATAATTCTCTGAAATTCACTAATTCCAGGTTCCACAATCACTTGTCAGGGACTGACTGTGAATCAGGCATCAGGCAGTGAGAAAATTGTATTGCATATAGTTTGTTTTGCATATTCATTACTATCATTAGTAGTAGTAGAGTAGTATTAGTATTCATATTAGTATATTTAGTAGTACTAATATCTACATATTTATTTACTAATTTATATTACTTGTTAAATATACATAGTAGTATTAATATTTGCTTTGTTGTCTTAAACTGTCTTTATCTCAAGCCCCAAGTTTCCCCTTTCGTCCATTTCTGCTCTCATCCCGCTGGGAGGGAAGGGGAGGGGTGAGCAAGCAGCTGTCTGGTGCTTAGTTGCCAGCTGCCAGGTTAAACCACAAACACCAGTTGTGATTCAACTTGGCTAAAAGGCAATTCCAGTTGCAGCAAGGCAATTCCTCAAAACAAACACCACCCACATAGCCTCAGCACTGACACCGTTTACAGGAGAGCCCATTTCCCCAAGATGTTGCCCCAAAGCTGCAGACAGTCCATCTACAGAAGCTGCCTGAGTCAGTCTGAGCACTCAACATGCCAGCAGGTAAAAAAGCAGCACGGCAAATTGACCAAAAATAACTACAAATAACTCTTTGACCTGCTGCTGGGCCTTTATGGGTAGTCAATTTAACTCATCCTTAAGGGGACAGTGGAGTTCTGTGGGCATTGTGCAGGGGGGGAGGGGGGAAGAGAGGTGCAGGGAGTTGTTTCAAACAAACACCAATACTGTTGTTTTTCCACTGCACAGCTTCAGGCAATAAGCAGCACATTTAAAATGATGAAAAGCCTACAGTATAGCTGCAGGATGATATATTGGTATTATTACACCAAAGTACTTTCTGAATAGAATTAAACTACATAAAATCCAACAAGATCATTCAGCTCTTGCAGAATTAAAACCTGCAGGATGTCTTGTACTGACTAGAAGCATTTTTACCAGCTATTGGTAACGAGAACCCAACTTTTAAATTTTGCTCCTTAACTAACATATTCCAAAGCCCACTCTTTTGCTTTTTCAGAAATTTATAAGAGTGAGAGTGTATGAAGAGACTTCCAAGCCAAAGATAATTTCAGTGAAGAAAAAACTTTATGATAAGGTAAGGTTTCTCATTTCACTGGAATGTAGTCAAATTTCAGTTCAGGAAATTAATTCAGAAAAAAACTGAACCAAAGGTATTTGGGTTTAGTGTTTATTTTCTGAAGATATCTACACACAGATAGGAAGTGTACAGAAAGCAGTTGGCCAAGCCTAAGAACCTCTGATCTTACAATCAATATCTAACCCCATTCTCACTGTGTGGGTAAAAAGTTTCATCTATGCTGCTGTTCTAAGCAAGACATCTTTATCTCCTTTATAATTTCAAGCTCACAGAGTGACAATCACACAGACCACAACCATGAGTGTTACTCAACCCACCTACTTTCTTGGGAAAACTGTTTTGTTTACCCTAACCACAAACTACAAGATCAGTCATGCTTCCTCAGACAGCGCCACTTCTATTGCCAAATACTTCGCATGTTTTCACTGAACCCAGAGCATAAAGCAAAAAACACAGAATACCATATTCCAATGAAGGCAAGGTAAATGGAACAGATCTTTCAAAGACACAACAGGATACAACCACTGCATTGATGCTAACGGATACACAGTTATTCTAAACAAAACATAAATTGCAACTGCCGTTAGGAGTGAGGCTTTCACTAAATGCATGTCTAGCTTGTGTTTTACTGCACATAATCTTGGCTCAGGCTGCCAGTAATTTACACATGTTAAGTCACCAAATGGTCAAAACTTTTTTTTTCTTGGTATTTCTTTACACATCCGAAGAAAATTGCCAACAGCTGTAGAAGCTGAGTAAGAGTTTCCACAGTATCTTGTAACCAATTCAGGAAATTGAATGAAGTTCTGAGATTCCAAATAAAAACTTTTAAGCACCAGTATTATATTTTGTCAATTTCTCTTTTGACACACTGCCAATACAGAAAACAGCTGAACAGCTTGACACCTGCCTCTAAAAAACATCCAATAAACTAAGTCCCCAAGCACAAAGTCACTTGGCAATACCTCAGTACTATTACAGTATTACACAACTGAAAAAATGTACAACTGAGGATTTAATATTTACCTTTAATTCTGGCTACAGATTTTTCAGTGAACGATAACAGTTTATCATCCTTTCTATACAAAGCTTGAATGATCCCTGCATAGTTCTCATCCTTGCCATCTGCCAGTATTTTATCTGGATGCAATACCTAGACATAACCATTCTGAGCAATAGGCTGTCCCAGGATTGCGTGCACAGCAGAGAATGAAAGGCAAGAATTTGAATTGAAGACTGAGTATTCTGGCTCTATTGTGGCAAGCTCTAACTAGGCTACAGTTCTACTGAATGTCATAGAAGTTCAGCATTGCCTCTCACAGTGGAAGTAAAGCTGGATCTTGGAGAAAATCTTGAATACTACATCTCTTTCTTCTAATATTCAGATACACAGTTCATACTACTTAAGTTCATTTTGACGTAAGAGTCTTTTCCTACATTTTGGTGCTTTTATTTATTTAATCAACAAATTAACAGGAAGACTGCAAAACCAGTTTCACTATGACATTAATAGCTGTGATACAGCAAGAGAAACATTTCTTACCCAAATGTCCTGTTTTTCACCAATCGGAAAATTTGAATACAAGTCTACCATTTCTGGTGTCCTGTACATTGGTGTTGTATTCCTTGTGATCTGCAAAAGACAGAATTTCTTGAAACAGAAACTTGAATAATAAGCTCTAAAAGCATTCAACCTAGAAAACAACTCTCAATGTAGAATGGATAGCATTCTCACTTTGAAAATTAATTTCAGAAATACCGGTCAAGGCAGAAGCCATCAATTCTGCAGTAGTCACAGCAGCTTTGATATAAGCCTGTATAAAGACTCCGGTACTCAAATAAATAACATTGTGACATTCAGGAGTCCTTCCAAACTGCAAAGCACAGAAAGTAAAATCACTGTTCTACATGATGCAAAAATGGATACGGACACAAACACAGAAAATCAACAATAAACCAAGCAGTGAATTCATGCTCCAGTGTGTATTTCTGGCTTCCTCATCACACAATGACAGTGCAGACACATCCAAAGGCTTAAGCTATGTTCACAAGGATTCCTGAAAAGACCTTCCCTACCATCTTTTTGCCTAGACTATGTAAGACAGTGGTGCAACATCATCTTCTCCAGAAACCAAATGATTGCTCTCTAAGGATGCTGGATCCCAAACCAGGGTGAGTTTACAGAGACTCATGACATCAGAAGCTGCACACATGAATTTTAAGTGCCCCTGTATTTCTCCATACTTAAGTCTGATTCCAGTTGATGTACTACATTACAGTTACAAGCATTACTCTCAACTCTAAACAAAGAACAAACGCACTCTGCAAAAACACACTGCATGCTTAACACTGTCGCTGTAGTCCTAGAGGCACTGCAAATACTGCCTATTCAAATTCTGCTGAGCAGACTTGCTGCTTCTTTATATATTACTCATCTGCGAAAAACAGATGAGAAGGTGAGAATCATTTCGGCATAACAAATTTTTTACTCATTGTTAAGAGTGCAATTAGAAGAAGCTCTAGTAATCAATTCTCTTTTCACAGTGGATTGCAGCGTAGACACTGCTCAGGTTGAAGCAGTGTTTGCATATGCAGCTACAGAACACAAACTATGATTACGACTGCAGGCAGTGTTTGAACTCTGGCAACACGGATACAAAACCACAGCTTTACAAACAACAATGCAACTGAAGATCTTCAGTTGTCTTAGAAGTCCCATGAATCAGCATCAGACTAATAGTAACAGTTAAATGAATCCACTGGTGATACTAAGATTAATCCCATTAAAATAGTCTCACCTCTTCTTCAACCAGCGCCCTCTTCTGTGCAGACCAATTATAGTCAGGATAGTAAGCTATAGTTGTAGCACTACCGAAGTCACAGAGTTTAATCGTCCCTTGGTTACTAACAAGCAAGTTTTCCACCTTCAAAAAGAGGTAGAATAATAAATTAGACATCTTTTTTCTGTATACTAACACACGTTTTAAACTTCAATTCATTTGTGCTTATATAAAGACATACACACTTTAGCCCAAAATGTTGTTTACAAGAGCACAAAGATTTCATATAGTACTGCAGATGTATATAGTAGCAATACAAACGATTTTTAAAAGGAAGCACCAAAACCACTATGAGCAGGAAACACTCAAGAGAGCAAGAAATAAACCCCAGGAAAAAGAGAATCATTTTCTTAGTGCCTAAGAAGAGTCCAGTTTTTCAGAAGACCACTTGCAGAAGCACTATCTTGGAATCCAATTTTTTTCATGCATAAAACCGAACACTATTGGTTTAATAGTAGTGGAGTGAAGGTTAGCACCGCTGTAGAGACAAAACAGGAAAGTACCAGTAGAGAAGCAGGCTGCTCAGGGACACCCTGGAAGTGGCAGCCACGACCCTGTGCAGAGACAGAAACCAGCTATTTAAGGACGCTGGGCTGCCTGAACAGTTCATTGTCACTCATCCCTCCTACTTAATAAAATCCAACATTCCTGGATTGCTAAGTGAAACATGGAAGAAACTGAAGTGGAGGGGAAAAGTGGGTATTGGGCAGAAGTACTGTGGTGTCACAACCACAAGGGCTGAAAAAGAAAATTTGTATCTCTGAAGTCAAGAAACTGTATAAAAATTAAGAGGCATATCACTAATAGTACAACACCACGCTTCAGATAACTAGGTTTGTTTTCCCTTTCCCTTTGAAACCACAACATCTCTGGACTTTCTTCTGCAAAACCTCAGATTTCAGAACAACCTACTGGCCTCCCTTACACATGCCCTTTCCAACTTCTTCCACCATAAAACTAATTTTGATGACCCTACAGGAAGACATAAGCTGTTAATGATGCGGTTAGTGTATCGATCTCAATGAGCCATCTGATTTTCCTTCTTTGTTGGATAACCTTTGTTTATCTCCATGTGCAATAAGAAGAGGGGGCATTCAACATCAAATTAAATTTATCCACTAAAATGGTCACATTAAGACCAGAGATCCAGCTACTGTGCACACATGTTCTGGTTTTTGTGCTTTGGTAAAGTTTGTAATGAAAAACATTCCAGCTGATTATTCAGATTTTAACAGGCTCTAGGACCTGTGTTATGCAGACTAGCTATGTGCTGTATGGCAAACCCTGAAAAGATCAAACTCAGAAAATATATCACAGAAGCACTAAAACTTTACAAATCAAGCTCTAACCAGCTTAGAATTTTCAGAACTCTATAACTAGCTGGCCTCTTACAGTGCTCTACACACACATTGTGAGAACTTCATTCAACAGGGTTCAGAAACAAAGAACGCACTACACTGACAAGCAAGAGAAGGAAACCACAGGAGAACAGAAACAGCCACCACTATGAAGGTGAACTTGCTTTTAAGCTGCACTGTAGAAGTTCATGAATCTTTTAGTCAAAATAACTGAGAAAAACCTGTTAGGACTCCACACGACTACACCCCTCCCCAAAAGCTACACCAGCATCTCAGGTCCATCCAGGCTGGCTGAAAACTTTGACCTACAGAGCTTTTATACTGCTGATCTAAGTTCAGCCTTCTGGAAAGCGCAGCACAGTTAAGTGATCCCTGTTTGGCTCCTGATTGTAGTAAGACCTCTGCCTATTGCAGTACAACTACCATTTACTCTTGCTTTGCTGCCCCTGTAACATGAAATCAACATGCAACCAAATTCCTGTCTTTTTTCATTTTTTATCTCTGCCATGAAATTACACTACTTGACAAGAAAAAACAGACCTTGAACCACAGCACGAGCTGAACTTCTATGCAAGTTGAGCTATTCTATTGTAATAAACAAATTTTCCTTTTTTTATATTCAACTGATACACATCAAGCTGGAAAAAGATGTGTAAATTCAGACACTTTCAGGAAAAAATCTTCTTTATCTTTGTTTACGTTTACAAAGACCACCTCCTTCCACTAGGTTCAAATGTATTTGCAGTACAGCAGAATCTCACTGATAATTGGGGTTCCTTCGTCTAAGGCATAACATACATGTAAATGTGAACCCTTGCCTTCAAAATATAAAATTCAAACACAGATGAAGTCCTTTCAAACCTCCATTGTTTCTAAGGGGACAACATCTTCTACAGCACAACCCTATAGCATCTTGGTAAAGTCTCACAGAACGAAAAATTAAGAAACAAAATCCGTCATGAATTATGACTACCAAATTTTCAAATTCAAGTTTAAAAAAAACCCTAAAATGCAGTTCAAATTGTCAGTTCAAAACCAAAGTTTACTACACATTCTCAACGGCTACATAATCTTTCACAGAGAATACATTACCTTCTCTTCTCCTTCAAAGCTTTACCTTTTCTATTTAGAAAACCTGCTCACCCCAAAACTGCAATTCAAGTCATAACTGTTTTATCAAATTATCTGAAGCAAACTACTTTAAGACTAAATCAGCAAACCCCAATACACTGATTTTGTCAGCTTGTTCAGATAGAGGACAAGTAGTACTAACACCACAAGGACAAGGAAAAGATACTGTTTGAAAAGATGCAAATATTTCAGTGATGAATTTCACTGACATCCGTCAGCCTTGGCAAGACACTACACGTAAGCACTACATTGCAAAGCGTGCCCTGTATTAGATCAACAGCCTTAACACTGATTCTGACTGAAAGGCTCCTTTGCTGTTTAAAAATTCAGCCTTTATTGAAATGTTGTAACACACCTTTAAATCTCTATGGATAATAGGAGGCTTCTGTTTATGCATATGCTGCACTGCTCTGCAGGTCTGATAAAAGATCTTCAAAACTGTGTCACAGGAGATAGGTCCTTTGGATTCTACTTTCTTCAAGAATTCCACCAGCTGTCCTGCAGAAAATCAAAGAAATTCACATAAGCCCACAGAGAACACCACAAAGTTCTGCAAACTTGGCATGAATAGACAAGTGCTCTTATCATGGAAGATTGGCAGCCTTGACATGTAATATTAGATGGATATTCTGAAAATGGCAACTCCACACTGACTGCAGTGCCAAAAGAAACAGTGCTCTGAGGAACTACTCCTCCTCCTCCTTTCTCTGACTAGTCTCAAACACTAAGAACTTAATGATTATCCCATGTTTAAGATGAGGTCGTACCATAGTCTCAAAAGAACATGACCCTTATCCTATAAAAGATGGGGATGAGCTCTAGCTCCACTGAACTATGCTATTTTTAAGAGGCTTTCAAAGCTTCTAAGCGGTGAAACAACCTGTGCAAAACAGCTGTCAGATGCAGTGTGCACTGCTGGGAAAAGAAATAAAGTTTACCTTTACACAGCTCTGTAAGCAGAAGAAACTCTCCCTGTCCCGTGTCTGATTCTTCTTTTCCTATAGATGCAGCAGAGCAGAACTGGACAATGTTGGGATGACCTGAAAGTTTTTTCTAGAGATAACATGCTCAAGGAAGATGACTGCCTAGTTTAGTGATACGATTGTATACAGCAGTTCACAGACATCTCAGTTGGAATGTTAGCTTAAAACCACAGAAAGCATTACAGCTGCAACTAAAATAGTAAGCAGAACAGGGAAATCCATGACTTAGTAGAAAAAAAACAAACCAGAGTTCAAGGTGAGCCACTGACGGTAGCGTAATAAAAAGTCAAAATAAAATATTAAAAGAAATCCTTGTGAGTAAGGGTCTGAGGAAACAGGACTTCACAACAGGTCTAGTTAGTTCTTTTTGTCTTTTGACGATGACTGCAAGGCATCAGCACAAGTACCAGAGAGACCTTTTAATTATCAGCTGCTTGTCTACCTGGCAGATCAAGAAAGGGCTATCGTATCAACATCTGCCTTTCCAAGCAAGTATTAAGGATGTTATGTTTTGATTTTAAGTAATTAAAATAAAGTTTAAAACAAACAAAAGCTCTGAAAGACCAAGGAACTTGTCCTCCCATTATTAGTAATAATTCTTCATATTAAAATCTACCATGTTTCACTAAAATTCAAGGTATCATTTTTAACTATGTAAAGGGGAGCAAAATGTAAGTGATATCAACTTCTGCCAATGGAAGTTACATTGCATTATGCCTGTTTGTGTTGTCCCTGATGTGCATCACCTTGGCCATATACTGAGACTCATGCTTACGAGACAAACACACACTATTTACAGGATGTATTCACAAAGTCTGAAAAAAGCAAAGACATCATAAGTACAACAAAGCTATGAAAAATGGGCAAGTCGGATCTACCAAATGACAATGAATGCAAAGTATTATTTTGTATCTTATACATCTCTTCACAACCTTTTACTGAGTCCTGCAGGAATTAATTTGATTTCACAGTTACAGCTTGGAAAGTTAGCAACAGTTAACCCTCGTTCATATTACACATGTGCTTTAACAAGCCTGAGCTGTCAAAAAACATTCAAAGAACATTCAGTTCCTTACTCCTGCCAAGATGTACTCAGAGTAGGTAGAAAATGTATAGTGCTATGGTAGTCCATTCTTCGAAGCGTACTTCTAGTGAACTGTGTTTAGTGTAAGATTTTGCCAAACATTTCACTAACCATAAAAAGAAATATTTGAGTAACTTCAGATCAGCGGTTTTCCTGGTAACTCAAAATGACGTTGAATACTCAGAGTGGTAAACAAAACAACAGCATACCACAGCTACTCACTAACACTTGAAACAAACTGAGGGTTTTAGAGCAGATGCTGGAGAGCAAATATTGAGTTTACTGAGGCAAGGACTGAAAACTCTGAGATTGCATTATACCCTACCATCTAATATCACTGCAGACAGAAAGGACAGCAATGACACTCAAACATCTGCTTCTTGTTTCCGATGTATGTATTCTACTGAAATTCCTTCCTTAACATTCTGTATCACTTTTTAAAGCCAGACACTTCTGCGGCAGAAACTAAGAAACATCGAGTAAAAGAAAAATTCTGAGTAGCCCAAAAGGCAATAAATCCAGTGCACATGATGGAAATGTACTTAAGATCTAAGCATCATCTGCATAGTTCAGAAAGATCTCTTTACCACAGTCACTGGACTGCAAGAAAGCCCAGGTAAGAACTGCACTTCTTGCCAGACGAAGTACATGACAAAGTCTACACTAGCTACAAAAGTTCTCCGCACACATTAAATTTCTGCAATTTTTGAAGAACTGAAGTTGCTGGACATTGGTGCCAGGTTCATGACAAATCAGGAACCCAGACCTTCCTCAGAATGTCAGTCTGCGGAAGCAGTGCATGGCATGGAAAGAACTGAATCTGTAGAGCAGTCCCCTTTTCTCAGAAATGCGTGGTCAGGCAACTACATCGAAACATTACAGTATGTTCCAGAAAAGGATACCATAAAACAAACTTCCTGAATGATGGCTTTGTTCTTTTCTTCTTCATTAGACAACAATCGCTGTTAGAAAACAGAATAATGGAGAAGATTTAATTATTGAACTTACAGAAAAATTGTGCACCGTTTTTCCAAAACACAAAGGATAAGCTACAGTCAAAAACTTAGGGAACTAAGGCGGGACAGTAAACAAAGCAGGCTTATTGTACATTTGTACATACTGCCATAAATATAGCACCCAGTCTTTTCTAGTTACCTGTACGGTTCAAGCTTAGTGATAACCAGCTACCTGTACTATTCAAGTTTAGTGATAACTGAGTACCTGTCAGCTTTGACACTCTTAAACTGCTCTGACAGTTATCCATTGTATAAAGCACTAAAGTCTCCTGGTTTACAGCATTGTGCACTGACAAGGAAAGATTCACCCGCCACCTCAAATCTTACCACTTGGATTTGGAGTCAACATTTGACCAGAACCAATCCGAGCACTTGCTACAAAAGTACCCGTCTTACAAAACTGTGGAAGTACAGTAACAGTTCACCTTTTATCTACAAAATGGTTCACCTTTTAGCTACAAAAGTACCCGTCTTACAAAACAGAGGAAGTACAGTAATGGTTCACCTTTTACCTGTTATTTTTAAGCAGGGCTACTTCTAGATGACATTTTGAACACAGATACTATATGGGTTTGGTCACATGTTTTGTTCGTGTAGGATGTGGTATGAAAAGGAAAAAAACAGACCAAGTAACTACCAGTGGTGTAATGCCATCTTACCTCTCCCACCTCTCATACTACTACCCTTTTTACCTTCTCTCCCTAACAGATGTCTTCGTACTGATACAGCCACACAACATCCCTTCTCCAAAAATAAAGCCATTTTGTGGTGAACACAAGTAACGATTTTCTTTGCAGCACAATACGACACAGTAAATGACTACACTTTACTGTCCTTTCCACAATACTTCAGTTTTTCAACTGTTACATTATTATTATAAGCCTTTAGAAAACAAGCACCCAGAGGAGTGCCTCTGAAAAATGCCAGACTGAATGTTTGATCAATGAATCAAAGTGTAGAGCATTAATTTTAATATTGATGAAACTTACTCTGGAAGTACAAAGGTGGGCTAACCTATAGGTTAAATCTGCTTCTGAGGAGCAAAAGTATTCCTGCACCCCACTTCAGGTAACTAAGAAAGATTCTTTCTACTCATGCAACAAAATGCATGGGGTAGGGTAATGAATTTCCAGACCAAATGAAGACAAACAGCAGTAGTACCTAAAAGAGCCACTCCCACCTTTGGCATCAAAGTACAAAGCCCAGAGTCCTAACAGGAATGACTGTTCTAAATACAGGCAGTGCCCTACAAACACCAATTCATCATTCTGGATTTTTCCAAATTACTTGTTTAGTGGCATGCATCAAGAATTAACTGTCATGCTAAAGCACCAAGCAAAATGACAGAGCTTGTAAACCTGTAGCGAAGTAAACTCATCTTACCTTTAAAGCATAATCTTTGCCACTTCCAAGATCTTGAGCTTCATAAACAAAAGCAAAACCACCTATAAAAAGGCATATTAAGTCAGTTTTAATTTCAACATTCAGGTAAACCATTCTTTTTAACGTAACAGAGCTAATACATCAATTTAGATGCTTTTCTGAACGTAAGAAGTATACATATTTTTCAGTGGCTTGCCAAGAGTATGGGTAATCTATATACAAGAGCTAAAATACTCTCTTCCCTTCTTTTGCACATGCCAGAACCACATTTTGTTAGTCTGCATATGCTGATTTTTTGTGAAAAACTGGTTTTCTTAGTGTAGGTTCTTATAAAACCAAGACTACTCAGTACAGCCTATAATACCCAATGATTTTAATTAAACTACTTCTTGGTTTCACACTGTCAGGCTTCCTATAAAAATAGCAATAACGAAGGGAGATACAATGTTAAATATATACCTCCTCATACTTTTAGAATAATTGCCATGCTTCAGCCTTTTCAAGCACTGAAGCACACACTTCCAATAAGGGTGATGCTGTTACTAAACTGAAATTTGTCATTCCATACAACATTCTTTTCCTTCCAACTTCTTTTGTCAGAATATTTATTTCAAACACCCCCAATTTTCTCATGAACACTGTGTGAATTTCTACAAAGTGCAAAAGACTGAGAAAAAGTTACAGGTCTGCTAAGTTTCCTCAACTGCTAGTTATGCTAATCTATCAAAAGAACCTATTTGAATAGTTCTACTCCATTTTCAAGACCCCGGTATCACTTCCGTTTCATCTGGGAATGCCAACCTCACAGTTACACCAATAGCATGGTTGCATATGTGCTCTCCATCTACTGCAGAGTATCTCTAGTAGAGTAACAGCCCAAGTGACAAACTGCAATGATTTGCCTCTCTACTCCTTTAATATAAATTCTGCTTTCATTGAACAACATCAGTGTTCTCTCTAGCAATATTCTGGAGAGCAAGCACAGAAGACGTCAGTGAACTATGAAATTACACTGGTCAAAAAGGCTAAGAGAATAGGATAACTAAAGAATGAACCACCACAGACAAGAAACAGTAAGGCATTTTCAAAAAAAGACGCAAGATCCAAATTATTACAGTCACATTAGTACCCAATACCTTCTCTATGGATAAGGAATATTAACATGAAGCTAAAGTATACACAGTATTTGCTTTGTGCAATTCAGTCAAATACAAGGCTTTTCAAGCAGCACTCTCAAAAGTTTTACACAGCAGTTGACCATCACAGTGTTCTCCAAGAATTCTGAAGGGTACTGCCAACACATCTTGTTACTTTGCAAGTAGCATCCACAATACAAAATGAGTGACAGGCCTCTGTACATTGCCTTTGCTTTTGGTGTCTATAGGGGAATTATACAAAAACCCAGCAAAACCAAGATCCCAGCTGCATGGGAAACAAGCAAGAGAGTAACTAGCGCACCACAGAAGAGCTGAAGTGTCAGTGAGAACACAGGAGATGACAGACAGCAAGGGCTGCAGTTCAGCCCCACCACTCGTTACTCACGCATGCGTTGTGCTCAACCATTTACTTTAATTCATTCTGTAAAAAAACAGGTTCGGTACTTCCCACAACAGGAAGTTCCTCTAGCTTTTCTAAAGCTTCCAGTGACAGTGTTCTGATCAGCAATTACAATGGGCATTTTGGGCACTGATGGGATAGGGCTGGAGACTGAATGGAGCCCACTCTTACCACCATCTTGGAGTACTACCTGAAGGCACTTTGTTCATTTCTGAATGAGAACATAAGCACGAAAAACATGGTTTTGGACAGCATTGATCAGTTATGACGACAGTTTATGGATTTCATACAGCTGGTGAAAAAAGCAAGATAATCCTTCCACAGAAGCTGTGTGCTGGGAAACCATGTTTTTTTGACTGCTCTTCCCAACCAGCTGCCTATTCACATCCAGAGGCATACGCCAGGTTTCAGAGCTCGCTGTCCCAGTGAGTTGCAAGGCTCACACCAGCATATACCAGTCACTGTACCACAGAGCTGCTGCCTCCATGCCTTTGTCCTACACGGATCCCACAGACACAGTGAAAATACTTCTGGCCCTACAGAAGAAAGTCTTTACACTCACCTTGATAAATATTTCTTTGGTTTTATTCCAATAATCCTGCAAGCTGCATCTTGAAAATATATGATCCGGTTTATAAAACTGGGGGCTTCAGGTCAGCACAAATTTCTAGTACACTAAATTACTGCACAGTTAGTTTTCTGGAAGGCACCCAAGAACAAAATGGTGACAGAGGTACCCCACATTACAGAACAGTTATTCCGCAAGCTCAGCTATGCACACTGTCAAGGGTTGTGCCAAGGCTGGAATGGGGCAAGTTGAGTATTTCGAGCACACGCACCTTGTTATTACCTCTACAAATACAAATGTTCACAGACCTACATACATGCACTCCAAAATATAACTACGCTTCATTCAGATACATCAAATGCCCTCCTGGAAATTATACAGGTGAAAGCTCCTACGTACCAGAATTACATCAAACCAATACAATTCCTCATTTTCAAGCATACATCTGTTTAACAACCAAGCTGATCCAAACTCTGAAGAAGGCCCCTAGAAGCACTGCTACTTGTCCAACTATTTCAACTACTTTGATAAGCTCTCCTACAAGCTCTTCCTCTAGTGTAAAAAATCCTTACAATATAGACCAGTTGCACATTATCACTAAGCTTAACCCTGCTGACACCAAGTACAGAGGCGTAAAAGAAGGAATTAGTTTACCCAACTAAAAAAAAAAGACTACAGTAAGTCTTCAGAAAAGATCTTTAAAATTTTCACAAAATGCTGATCATAATACAGATCTCCCAAAACACTAGTCACATTTACAGTTGCCCTGAAATTTACTTTCTCAGTTCACAAATACTTTTGAAATCCATGCCTAATACTGAACCATATTTATGAAAACTATACAAGTCCATTTCTTGATGGAAAAGCCTGTTTTTTTAACACTCAGAATCACAATGTTACAACTACCTCAGAAGGGCTTCTGAAGTTTAAGTCATTTGTTGCATTTAAATGAATCTCGTTTACAACAAAAAAAAATTAATTTCAGTCCTCTTAATTGCTAGCTAGGAATCTAAAGAAATTTTATATTCAGCTTCATAACTACTTCAAAACATATACTGGTTGTAAATTTCAATACTCACTGAAAATCATAAACATTCATTTTGGACTAGCAATGCAAGAGAACATTTTGAGCAATGCAAGTCATTCAAAAATCATGAAGTCTTGTTATTAACAGAAGTTAATACAAACTCTGCTTAGTTTAAAGCACAGCTACCTGACTTCCTGACCTTACCTGGAAATCCAGTGAAATGTGCATACAAGATGTCGCAACCAAGATTTTGCTAAGGTCAAATTTAAAGGTGCTGAGACCCAACTTGTAAGTTAGCAATACTTGGTTTAATAATTACATTTTCATAGCATGGGTTAACACAAGGAAATGTAATGAAGAGTCTTCTTTAAGGCCATTTCAATGGCGGCACAGCTTAGCAGAGCTCCTAGCCATAGTCATGCAGTAGCATCTCAATTTATACAGAGGTATTAGAATAGTACACTGAAGGGAAAAACTTCATGAAAATAGCAATAGCTTGAAAGTACACATGTAGCTTACAAGATGCACTTTTACTTCAGCAATTGTACCTTGAAAATCAAGTACTGAAATGCTAAATACAAGAGTTAAGTTTGTTAAACTTATAAGAACTCCAAACAAAAGCCAGTAATATCATGCCTGTTTAAATTCCTACTTCACTGCACCCATTTTGCAGTGAATTTCACTGCTATGGCCTCTAATCTCATCCTTTACTGCTATGTCTCTGTCAAAGCACCAGATTTAAGTTTCTCATTCCGCCACCTCATTTTTCACCTGAACACTTCCATACTATTCCACGTGGTGATCAGTTCCCTACTACTGCAGCACTACAGCTGATAGCAATTTTAAATATCTGGATTTTCTGGGATACCAAAGGTGGTACAGTTGTGAAGGTACTTTTAATTTACTTTGTTTAAAAACATCTGTTATTAGTGAAACAAAAGGCAAAATTAGTCCTACTCCTTCATTTTTGAAAGCAGTTTCATTTAGAGTTTGACAGTGGCTTCCTTATAGAGCTAGTCTATTAAAACAGCTTTAAAATACCCTGAATAGGGCCAGCTTCACCGGCAAAACTTCTCCTTTGCCATAACAGCTTATTCCAGGCCCTCTGACCAACGCAGCTTACAATACAATTTTGCAAAAATGAAAAACAAAAAAAAAGCAGTTTCACCTGTTTAACTATAACCACACGAATGATTTCGCAGTCAACATAGCGATGCCAGTTAAGGATCACACCCCTACATGAACACACCTGTATGAACAAGCACCTGTACAGGAGACCCAACCGAGGCAAATAAGGAAATGAAAGTTAAGAGTAGAAGGACTGTTCTGGTTTCTTTCCTAGGGGGTGCAGAGAGAATGCAGTTTTATTTGGGGTATTTCCACTCATTTCCATTCATCTACTTGTCTCTACGTGGTTTTAAGTCAGTTTTCTGAAGCCTTTTGTATGAGGAAAATAATCTTAGTATTTCCCTATACAGGTTACCAGGGTGTGTATATGTGCATACCCATTCAAGCTCTTGCCCTGAGACACAAGTTTTCCATTGCTGAAGCATTTCATAGTCCGAATTTCAGAATGCAGCCCAAACTCTCAAAAATGGTCTCAGATTACTATTTTCTGCCACGTAAATTATGGCAGAAGACAACTATTTTTCTTTCTTTTCTGTGGATACAAGCTTACACAGAAGAGGTTCACTACAGAGCACCACACCAGCTCACGAAAACAGAGTAGCCAAAGTGCAACAGTCAGTCCTGGAATGAGTCCTGGGCCATAACAGACCCAGAAAAACAGGCTAGAGCACAAAGCTTACCAGCCTCACCTTCCTGCCCCACGCTGAGACCACTTGATGACTTGCTTTCCATGAGAAACTAACCCTAGCTCATTTGCTTTAATAGTGAGCACTGTACACTCCTCCTTACACCGCCATGGTCCACAGGTTTTACTGCCGTCACTACTTCACCATCCTACTCCATAGACTAGGAGACCCTTTCTTTTCCAACCAAGAGACTTGCCTTCCCCCTCAAGTTAAATCTAGGCATCAAATACATTCACTGCAGTACAAACCAACTGGATTTTAAACTGTTCTTTTTTCATCCAGGTTTTCCCACCTTCACTGATTTTTTCAGACAAACCATTTCAGCAAAATTAGTTTTGCTACATGTCAGCTAGTGAAGCATCAAAATAGGGACATCAACCGCAACATAAAACTGCTTGCTACTGTAACGCTTGTTTCATTACATTCTTAAATAGTCATAAGAAAGGGATGTTGTGAATAACTTCCTGTTTATAACCACAATGTGACTTGCTCACTCCCCTCAAATACTGGCACAAATACTGACCAAATTTGTTTCCATATCAATTTTGAGTTGCTCGTGTTTCAGTTACAACCTGACTGAAACAGCATAATTCTAGCCTGGACTACAAGTTACAGTGTGTCTCACCTGAAAGCAGACAGATGCTTTTCCATCAGAGTATGAGCAACATCCTTACTCAAAAGGGAAAGGATGCTCTGTCATTGTTGCCAAGCATTGATAAGCATATTTTGTAAGTCCAGTCATGCATTTGTGTCAATTGCAAAGTCCTAACAACAAGATAAAACTGCCTCAAAAAATTAGGCACAGCTCATACTCAAAGATCTCGATTTCTTCCCATAACCTTTAGAAGTGGAGAGGTGGAACACCTTGAAACTTTCAGAGTTCCCCTGCAAGCAGGAACTGCTGTACCCAAGAAACTACGGCTTTAAAAAACCTGCACTGTTCTTCATGTTGAAAAGCTTCTCCACATTCACAATAAAGGATGCAGACTGGAAAGCTGTTCGGTCAGGGTGCTCCAGTTCTTGTTCAGAGATTGTCGCCTTTCTCCCTGCTTCTGAGAAGTCTGCCTCACATGTGGTTTGCAGAGCAACTGTCGTTTCATCCTTTACATCACAGGCTGTTGCAACTTCTCTTTGACTTGCTGTGAGCTCTCCTCCCTTCATAACTCCGAACATCTGCCAGCAAATCAAACTAACAACGTTCACCATTAATGAACCAGTAAGTGTTCATCATGCCTCTGCTGCCCACAGTTTTATCACTTATATGCATCAAAAAATCTGCGTTTAATTATGTTACCACCATCCTATGAATCCAGGAGTTGCAGAGACCATAAAATTGTACCCATAAGCTCAGTAAACAGCCTTTAAGTCTAAAGCAGAATTTTTTTGATACTTTAGTGGCAGACACAAGTTTCACTCTGTCAGAACACAGCTTATAACAAGCCACCTACACAGTTTGAACTCACAACAGGTTTTTAAACTCCAAACAGATTTATGTCTGTAGTCCATTGCTACCTTTCTGACTAAAGAATGACTCCTTCTTCATGGTGATAGTTTTAGACTCAGATCAAACAGTTTGAATAACGCTTATTTTTTGTCACCATGTTTCTCCTCTTCTGTGGTCTTATTCTTGCCCATGCTTGTTCCTCAAAGGAAGCTAAAGAAATCAATACACATAAAGAATGGTTATTAAATGTGTGCCACAGAACTTGCTTGTTTCCTGCTTTTTACACAACTGTACACCTGGTTTATTCTCAATTGCCCTGCCTCATATGTAAAACAAGCAACAAAAGCATTGGAAAGTTGTGAAGTGTACATGGATAGTTAAGCAAAGAGAACACAGAAAAAATATTTCTTTTTTTTAACCTAGATATATTTAAAAAAAAAAAAAAAAGGGCGATATTTCAGGGAATTTCCTTCCATATATCTCAATCCTGATTTTCACTGGCTTTTTTCAGCATTCAGAAAATCTACCCTAACCATCAGAAACTTCATTCTAATGGCAGCACAGTTGGACAAAGTAGCACATCACAAGGAAGGTTCATTTTGTCTTATTTGCAAAATACTGTTGTATTGAGAGGAAAATTCTCTATTAAAAAAGAATAAAGGACTAGCATTAATATTAATCCATATCAAACAGCCTTAAAGACTTCATGATACAGAAACTGAAAGTCACAGTCCGAACCTCCACAGGAGGAAGCAAAATCCACGTCAATTCTCAGAGTGGTTCTTTCTAAACCAAGGGAAAAGGACAAGCAAAACAATGTAGTGAGAACGAAAACCCATTACCTGGAGGAAAAAACAAGGCTAAATGGACTCTGAGTGTATTATAGAATTGTCATTTATTCAAAGTCTCAAGGAAAGCGATACTGAAACGGCACAGAACTTCCACTGTTTTGTCTACCACCCCTGCACTGTCTGAACAGCAGTTTTCTGGAACGTCTCTCACCTATCCCACACATAAATCAGCACTAAGAAGTCAGTGTGTTTCATGAGATACAACTAGTATTTGAAGAGCCAGCAGGCACCCTATAACCATGTGCTCATCAGGGTATTAACACGCACAGTGAGACCTCCATCTTTTTTCACCTGAGGATACCAACTCCCCAATTCGTCTGCAGAAGCTCACACACATTGAAACACTAATTTCATCACTTATTCTCAGCTTTTGCTGTATATTTGTCAGTCCAAAAAGTACCCGGCTAAAGCAATAACACAAGCAAGTTTCAAACACATTACAGCTGGCATACAGGAGCAGGCAGCACATTTCGCTGTCTACTCTGAAGGACAGATGTTCCTCATTTCATCCCATCACTGCCTTCCACTGACAAGACCTGAAGCTGTTTTATAGAAATTCTTTAAGTTGAACCAAGATACCACTGCCCCATTTCACATAAAATCAAAGACTTCACCTATTCTCCATAGAACAGGAATTACATACTCAAGAACTAAAGAGAAAACCAAAAGTTAATCAGTCTGCAGTTGAATTAGTTGTTCAGAAAGATTAAACCTGTAATTTTAAACAGTAATTACAGCATAAAGTGGTTTTCCTGATGCAGTTAGATTTAGCACAGATATCAAGAAACAGAATAACTCAAAGTGTTTCAAAATCTGTCAGCAAAAGAACATTAGAGGAAAATTTCTATCTGATTTACCCCACTTAACAGCTTACCAGGAGAGAAATACTCAAAACTTAAAGACTATTCTTGTTAGTATGATGTCCATCTAGAAAAACTAATAAAGCTAAAATAGGACACTTTTTGATAATCTCGTATTTACTATTCAACCTACAAAACTCAAGAGCAGTACTGTGGAAGCAAATTCAAATCTCACTTACCGGCAACGGAGTATTTGTAAGGATACTGCATTATGCATTGAGTGGCAGTAGGAACTACTAGTGAAGTTGTCAACTGATTTGTAACACACTAAAACCCCTTAAAAACATTATCTAATCTAACCAAATGCATAACATAAAACTTGCAGAAGATCTCTTTATCCTTTCAACCTTGTAAGAGATTGAAAAGTATCATGTTTGGTTCCATAGATCACCATGAAGATGAAGGAGATCTCTGTTTTTATGGAAGGATCTCTAGAACAGAGGTTCACTACTTTTATATATTCTATTTTTACTTTGTCAACAAGAGATATGAAATAACTTATGAACTGCTGAAACTGTTTCTGCTACACCATCAATGTAACAGCTAATTGCTTCTATAAAAAAAGCTCAACGGAAACATTCAAGGAAGAATACAATTATATTTTAAAACTAAATTTTTAAGCACATAAGCAGTTCGGTAAATATCTTATTTAGCTATCAAATCATCATCCTGCCTTCCACCGGTGCTCTAAAAGGTAGCAATATTTTATTAAACATTAATTCCGTACACAGCAAACAGGCACCTCCAATTAGCTAGCTACCAAAGCTATTACAACTGTACAATTCACAATTCTCAAAAAATTTTACCTTCTTTGTCATATTGGAACTTGAAAGCGCATGTCACAGCACACACTACTCTCATATCGGTTTACCCTCTCGTTGGAGCAGCATTACTAAATGACAGAGTCAAGGAATGAGTTTCTGTAATTCACTGACAATCTTTGGCATTGGTAGACTCTCTCAATGAATACTCTGGCAGCCCAGTGAACAGGTTCTATTCTTTCTACATTTTAGGGGGAGATCAAGAAATTTCCCATATTTTCTTGTCCATCATCTTTAAGTGTCACCATTACCAAGTAAACAAAAAGGTCTATCGGAAGAGACATTTTGTTCAACACAGGCAAAAATGAAAGACAGCAGCATCTATCATTTGAAAAACAAATCTGCAAGTCTATTTGTCTGTGCAAATACGGCAGCTGCTGGGAGCAAGAAACCAGAAATATCTGAAAACTACCGTTTAGCCTGCTGTGGTCATTTGCTCTCCCCACTCTCCCCCAAAGTTAAATGGGCAGGCCCCATCGATCGCTGAATCAGTAGGGACCATCTCAGTCCCTCAACTACCTGGTACGGATTGACACAGGAACCCTGACATTCTTGAACAGAGGTGAAGGACACTCCAGGATGTCGACTGAAGAAGCAAAAGTCAGCGTAAAAATGCACATACTGTTCACATGAACAGCAAGGGATCTGACAGAGACTACAGTTCAAGCCACCATCACCTGCCCTATAAAACCCAAACATATTAGTAAGCATTTGGAGAACTCTTATCACAAGTAGCTGGACTACATGCATGCAGACACCCTGGTGAGAAAAGGCCCCCATGCCACGAGGGAGGCAAGCACAGAATACTCAGACTGGCAAGTGACTCGTGGCCATACGAGAGAGTGCCCTCTCCCACAAAAGAGTGCAAGATAGTTACAGTCAGTAATACAATTAGTCAGCATACTAATTAGGTATGCAATCTGACTATTTTACCAAAGTAGAATTGTGTGGTGGTCTGTGCACTTAACTGGAGGACCAAAAAGAACCATGACAGCTGCTGAAACCAACATTACATGAAGGGCAAGCAGGAATTAAATGTGAAGGTGTCTGTCCATTCCCTCTAAAATTTCTTAACAGCAGTGAGCTACTGAAACGCCCAAGTAGAAGATACAAGAGACCATATTCTAGGAGCGCTCAGTCCATCCTGTGACACACTCGGTCTGTTTGTCCATTTGGAGGGAGTACCAGTACTAGAGATTACCACCAGCCCATCGCCCTGGGTTGCTCTCGGCTTCCTGCAGCAGCACATCGATCCTGCCCCTCACCTGGCACCTCCATACTGTGAACAGGGAAACACAGCCAAACGGACTGCGCAGCTCACATCTCGGCCGACAGCATGGCCAAACACGTATTTGCACCAACACAGACAGGCAGCACGCCACAGAGCTAGAAGGAGTTGCAGGGTGCGAGAACAAGTAACTCAGGCTGCCATACGATACCGTGTAACGCTAACCCACAGACTGTTCACACCAACTTAAGGCACAGCAGACTGTACGATCTCACAGAAAACACTACCCCTCTCCACTGGCAGATCACACAGCTCACCACGGACTTGAAATCTAAATTCAGAAAGTAGGACTTGACTTTCTAGCAGGGAAACTGGCATGAAAGGACTCATTTAGAAGAAAAACAGATTCTGTACTTGTAACCATGGAAGGGAATGTTTGTAAGCCACAGTTACACAAGCATGTATCAGAAGGTGTCAAACATGTTCAGAGCTCAAAGATAAATTCAATTTCAGCAACAAAATAAATGACACACTAAAGACATAAACACTCCAAATTCAAGTCTGAAGACAGCAGAAGAGGCTGGGACTTCTGTATTTTATATTTATACTGAATATACCCTAAGGGTTGTTTTAGCCCAGCTACGTTAGCTGCTGTTAGCGAGCAGTTAGGGACATAAAGATAAAATAACATTAAATAAAACCTTAACACAGAGACAAACGTGGACCACGAAGCAGTAGTTACAGACAAATTCTCAAGAACACTAGACTTAAAGCATGTCCCCATTTGCTTTAAATCACCTAACCTGGCATCCTTCCACTGACATTTTAGAGAGCCTGTATCAGATCCTGGGAAACAGTAGGCTGCTGCCAAACCAAAGCACGAAATACTTGTTTCAGAACCAAGAACTAAACAGCAGACACATCTCAAACGTAGCTTCCTGCCCTTCCTTTCCTTTATTGCTCTCTGGAAACTGCTGTGGTCACTCCCAGCAGGACTGTCACGGTACCAGCAGCACCAGTCAGTTCACTCAGCATTCACCTTGCAGCCACATCCTACTGACTGCTTACAGCTCACTCACAACTGCTACTAGATCTTTTGCAAAGAAGCTATAAGTAAAGGCTGAAGGCAGAATAGAACTTGACATTTAGTACCATTTTAAATGCACCTTGCTACCCAAAAAACTGCCAGGTTTTGTCTGACATGGTACACCAAAAGTGCTTAAGCATGAAAGAAACAACTTATTTGCTGTTAAGAAGGTAAAACAGTGGTGGAAACCAATGTCCTGTTATCTTACACAAACACATCTTTGTAAGTTTAACTGAAACAGCTAATCTTGAAGAATCAAATTTTTCTTCCATGTTGGTCATCAACATTTCAACAAAAAACTACTCAGGAAAACAAAAAATCAATACATCTATTTATAAAACTACTTAAATACAAGACAGTTACAAGAAGCAACTACATAAAGTAACTTCAACAATGAAAAGGAGCAATAGCCTAAATAATGAAAAGGAGCTCTGAAACGAGCTTTTGGATATTTAACCTCAGTAACTTCCATTACTCGTACAAAGTTCATGAATTACATAGCTGCATTAATACGGACAAATTCACATTTTAGCCTTTTTGAGAGAAGCTTTCAATATCTCTCCTGCTTGAAGAAATAAAGTAATTCCTCTGACTAAAAGCACGAGATCCAAATTTCTGCTAATTTCCAAGTAACTTGCACACATCAAACACACAACCTTGTTCTAAAACAGACTAGCAAGTGGTGTACCAAGATGCCTGCTCAAAAATTCACCGACACTGGAAACGGCCCAGGCGTTTAACTCCCGCGCCCCAGCAAAGCCCGCACGCAGAACGAGATCGGCCTCCTGGCATTTGCGTTTAAAGTTAACGCACCCTCCGGCATTTCGCAGTTTTCCAAACAACCCCAAACGGCACAGGCCCCCTTGCCCATCGTCGCTCTTCTAAAAACGTACACGCAACCCGGCAGTTCCACGAGGTGCTAGGCAGGTGACACACTCCTCCGGGAAAGCATTCCGAACCCCAAGGCGAGCGAGGCAGCTGCCCCGCAGCCCCCCGGCTCTCCCGGGTCCTCCTCCGGCGGGCTCACTCCGCGGGCAGCGAGCGCTGCTCCCACACGGGCCCCTCGCCGAACGCCTCCCGCGGCACCGCCACGGCCCCGGCCCCTCGCTACGCGGGCAACCAGGAAGCAACGAGGCCTCCGGAGCGGCCGGCTGCGCGCCCAGCAGGAAGCCGCCAGCCCCGGCCGGGCACCGCCGCCCGCCCGCCCCCAGAAGGCCTCCCCTCGCAGGGCGCGGCCTGCCCCGGAGGGAGCCCGCCCGGCCCTGAGAGCGCAGACGGGGTAAGGGGGAGCGGGAGGCCCGGCCCCGTCCCGCCCGCCGCCGCCCGCCCTTACCCTCCGCGATAACCCGCTTGATGCGCAGCTTCATGTCGCCCATCTCCACCGTCTGCCCCACGAAGTCGTTCTGGTCGCGGCTGGCGGCCCCCAGGGAGCCGGGGCCCGCCAGGAAGTCCAGGGCGGACTGGAAGAGCGACATGGCCGCGGCAGGCGCTGCCCGGCGAGGGGAGCGGAGGGCAGGGGAGCGGCGGCGGGGGAGGGAGGGGGTGTCAGGCGCGGAGAGCAGAGCGGGGCGGCGCCGCCAAACTACCGACCGCAGCGGCGGGGGCCGCCTCCTCAGCCGCCGTCCACTCCGCTCCAGGCTGCTTCCGGGAGCGCTGCGTCACTTATGACCTCACGGCGCCACCTCCGCCCAGCCCGCTCGCCGCCGCCAGCCGCACGGCCCCGCCCCCGGGAGGTGAGCCCCACCCCCAGAGGCCGCGGGGCGGGGCGGGGCGGAGGTCCCCTCCCCGGGCCCGCCGCGGTGGCGGGCGCGCTTTTGCCCCAGAGGGCGGCTGCCGTGCTACGCTGTTCGGCTGCGCTGGGGGCCTCCCGCCTCCCTCGCTGTTCCCTGCAACCCCGGCACGCCGACCCCTGCCCTGCGGGTGCGTCAGGGCCGGCAGTCGCCGTAATCCTCCGAGTGCGAGGCGCGCAGCTGCCGGTCACCGGGCGGTCAGGCCTGCGGCTGCGGGAGGCGGCTCAAAGCAAGGCCGCCTCGAAGCCGCGGGCCTCAGGAGGAGCCCCGCTCGCCAGGGCTGCCCTTCGGGGAGCCGCGTCTCCCTGGTGCCGCAGTCTCGCTGTTCGGCGGGGCCGCGCCAGCCGCGGAGCAGTCTCTTCAGGCCCGGCAGATCTGCACGGACAGCCCACGTTTCCCTATCCAGTCAAAAAAAAAAAAAAAAACAAGAAGGTTTAAAGGATCGAAGTCAGATTATGTGGAGAACTTCATTGTATCTGCGAGAGATCAACTTCTCTGTTTCTCTTCTGATTCTCCCTGTAAGAAAACCTCTTTTGCCACCATGCGTCACGCCACCATCGCCACTGTGGGAACAGCAGACTCCGTACTCGCAGCAGGAGCATCCTACCTCCAGTTGCATTTTGGTTTCTGATTTTCCCAGTTAATTTTCTCAGGCAAATTCTGGAATTCTTTCGGACGAGCACATGCCACTTGCGAGGCTTGTGACCCCATACTGTTCTGCTCGTTGTCCCTTGTCCTGTCATTCACTTGTGTTCTTCACCCGCTCTTCAGAGACTAATTCATGGGAGGGAGCAGGATCCCTTACAAGGCACCACAGCAGCAATCCTTCTGTGTTTGAAGGCCTGGATTTTACGTGGGCAAGTTTTTTATTCACAAAAGGAGGACTCCATCGCAGACAGAACATGAGACAACTAAAACTCATACTTCAGCTTAAACGAAGACAGGTTTCTGCCATATCGTCAGTAACAGATGGAGCGTCCTGGGCTAAAACTACATCTCTTTTGGGGTTGGATTTGGGTTTTTTTTGCTAAGCAGCTTTAACATGGCCAGTTCCCTGTTCCACTGCTAAGCCTCACATTACCTCAGTGCAGAACAGGCGTGGTTTGACTACTTATGCAACAGAGATTTGACTTTGAGAAAGGATCTTGGCACAAATAATCCAAAAATCATATGCAGATAAGCACTAAGAGTGAGGTCTGGTACTAAAAACTCAGCTTAAAGATTTGTACAATTCCTCTGGTTGCCTGAAATTGCTTAAATAGGTCAGGACAGACTGCCATTGTAAGCTACGACTAAGAAAGATTGCAGGAGCAAGTGCCTGTCTTACACATGAAGGAAGTACAAGAAGAAAATGTAAGATAAGAAGCAGGAATGTTACATTTGAAAAGAATCAGTAAGGATTTGGCACTCCAGCTGAAACAGGTAGACTAGGAGAGCCCTGATGTAGATACGCCTTTTGAAACATACAGGTTTAATTCTGCCTCACACAATCCAGCAAGAATCATCAGCTTTTGGAAGTGCCCATCGAAATTCACTATTTGAAAAAATAATTTTCTTGAACGGCCACTAATAGGTCTACGTGTTACAGTGTATTGTACACCCAAGTAATTTTCTGCAATACAGATTTTTCATTCATATAGCTTTTTTGTATTAGCAGAATATCCATACAGCCTGCTACTTTGGATGAAGTCGCGAAACACAATGCATAAACTATTGTGTTGTTCTTCTCATGTGCAACTGTCATTTTTTTCTTAGACAGATTATGAGCCACTATGGGGAGATTTTTATAATGTAATATATCCCGAAAATGGGATTGCCGGTGAAATGAGGGCACCAGAACCTCTCCGTCCTGTGGCAGCTGTCTCACAAGTTGTTATCACCTAAAGACCAAAGGCAGGGAGATGATACTTACCCCGGAACTTCTTTCAGAAAGAGATAATATTTCTTGTGCCAGATAATATTTCTTCTGCCAGACAGAGACTGGGAGGCTTACACACCCCATAAACAGACTGGAAAGCCTAACTACATCTAATGCTAAATTTTATCTCTGCTTTACCAAGCACACTACCACCTGGCTAATGAACTGCAGTGCAGCACACTACCAGGGTTACTGGGAGACATAACATGGTATAGTGTAAACCAGTCTTACTTATTCCGTACATTTTGTGACCAGATTTATGAATTGGGCCTTGTATGTTGTTGTGGGTGCACAGTTCAGAGAAGAGCAGAAATTACAGCAATTACAGATTTATTATGAAGCTGACTTTCATGAGGGTAGGAGCCAGAAAATTTCACACTGAACTGTTAAAGACAGCATTAAAAATATGATTCCCTTCAGTAAACACTAGTATCACATAAACCTTATGATAGCTCCAAGTTCTTCTGCACAATCTCAAGCAGTTGTTCTGCAGATCTGTCTGACGTTCCATAATGAAACACTGAGATCGCAAGAGGATGACTCAGACCGATAGCGTATGATAGCTGTAGAACACATGCACACAACCCAGATGTGGTTAAAACAGTCCTTCCTACTTTTTGCTTAAGAAAGCCTTATGTATCAGGGGAAGACTGTATGCACACCTTTTTCTGCGTAAAGAAAGCTAAGAGATATGTTTTTGCTATTTGTCTTTTCCGTTAGAAAATCAGCTGTTTTCCTCAGAGAATGCCCAGCCTGGTCAAGTATCAGACCTAAGTGACATTCTTTAAAAGCAAAAGAGGTACTTTCTAATCATCCTCACATACTGCCATTCTGCATCCTTCAGCTTCAGCTAGACACAAGGATTTCATGTCTTTGAAACTGAAAACTGAGATCTACAAATATTTCTCGGGTTTTTTTGATGGGGTAGAGAAAAGATTATCTAGTACGAGATGAGAAAAAGCTCCATGTTCCTAAAGCACTCACAGACTTGTTTTCCCAGAGCGAGTTATTTCCATGCACTCCCTGGCACTTCATCCAGTATTTCCACATACTTTTTAAACAGCTGTTAGAAGTAGACAAAGTAACCCCGGAACTATTCCCTGTAATGTCACTTTATTCAAGGAGGACAGAGGGAGCTCTATAGCTCCTTTCTGACATTCAAGAATCCCACTAGTTTCTTTTCACTACAGCACTGCACAGCACAGCACGGACAGGTTCTCCTGGAATGTATTTGCTTTTATCATTCAGTCCTTTTCCAAAATACAGTCCTGCTGCAGTATAGGCTAACATACACTTCATTTTCTTCCACCCTGGCATATTTGGATTAAAAGATGTTTTGCTAGAATGTCACTAAACAACACAAACTGTGGCTTTCACTGGTCTTCCTCGTTGTGTCTGCTTCCTACAGATTTCAAGAGGTAATAGTCCAATGGCTCAGTTCTATCTATATGTTTCTTAGTAACCAAGAATTAATTTTTGTTAGAATCTGCCCTAAACATGACTATCTTTCCCTTAGCTTATTTTGAGATCATGCTGTCTTTTTTTCATTAACAAATAAGCTGACAATTCTGTATCACACTAAATAAAGCCTGCAAGGTATTCGTATAATACACAGACAATTAGTCTGCAGTTCCCTCCATTATCCATTTTGCCCTTTCAGTATGAAAAGGTGGTTAGCATGGAACCAATACCCACAGCAAAGCCAGCTCAATTGTCAGCCTCAGTGGAGGCTGGCAAGGTCTTAGTATAGCACACAGACACTACTGGGCTGAAAACAGTTCTGCGTTTCCACTTGACACATTTTTCCTTCTGTTAATTTTTAATCCAGCCTCCTACGATTTCACAGGACATTTGCTTTTCTGCTCTCTCATCTTCCTCCCTCCTCCAGTCTTACCTTCATTGCTAATATCTGACATCTGCATAGTTTGCTATCTTGCCTTGTCTAGAGTCAGGCCCAGGTATTAAAGCAGGGTCTCTGGGAATTACTGGAATAATAACATTCCCACCTAACTCAACAATTAAGATAGTGATGTATGTACTCAAAAGCGCCACTCAAAACGTGCATACCAAGATATCAGAAGTTTGTCTTCTGTCCCCTCAGGGAAAAAAAAAAATTATCAACAATTTGATAACCATCACAAACTCCAAACCTTAAGTTTAATCAGGTATCAAACACATGCACAACATCTAAAGCAAGGAGCCTTGTTCCTAATTGGGATGTCTGAACACTATGTCATTAATTATAATCGCATCCAGTGGTCCAGTGGCCTTCTACTCTGGTCCATGGAGAAAGTAAAAGGTTTTAAACACATCCCTGCAGCAAAACATCAGGCAGATCACTGCTAGTTTTTACTGTAGTGATTTGTTGTACTGGGTTAAAGATATTATATAGCAGCTAGTCAGAGTAAGTATGCATATAAACTAGTATTGCAAACTGCCTAGACAAACCTCAATTGTTCACCATTAACGTGGTTTACGTGTAACAGTCAAACTGTCTAGGGGGCAATAAAACACCTCTTTTGACTTCTAAGACTTAGTAGACCCACAATTTCATGCACAAGGAAGTGCATTTCTTCGGAGCATATAAGACTGACGAAAAGTTGTTCTTGTTTTAAACTCTTCAAAAAACAACTGAATTTTGCTTTTAGTCACACCTCACACCATAGCAGCATACTAGGAACACACAGTAGAGAATTCACAGTAACTTTAAGGTAATTTCAAATGCAGCTTAAAATTATTTAAGTTACAACTAATATGACCATATAGTACAGCAGGTTGCACAACTACGTCAGGACACCGCTAACATAACTGTCTGTGATGTGCTGTGCAGCCCAGGCTGGAGTGCTGGGCATGCACGTGTGTGCAGAGGATCGCCAGAGCTGCCTGCAGTAAAAGCAAGGATGATGTAAAGAAGTTCCTAGACCAGGGATGGCAACAGAGGTGGAGAAAGAATACTGCTGAGAATTGTAGAACTATAAAATATTTTGGGTTGGAAGGGACCTTTAAAGGTCATCTAGTCCAACCCCCTTGCAATGAGCAGGGACATCTACAAGTAGACCAGGATGCTCAGAGCCCTATCCAACCTGACCTTGAATGTTGCCAGGGATGGGACATCTACCACCTCTCTGGGCAACCCGTTCCAGTGTTTCACCACCCTCATGGTAAAAAAATTTCTTCCTTATATCCAGTATAAATCTACCCTCCCTTAGCTTAAGACCATTACCCCTTGTCCTATTGCAACAGTGCCTGCTAAAACATTAGTCCTCATCTTTCCTATAGGCCCCCTTTAAGTACTTAAAGGCCACAATAAGGTCTTCCCAGAGCCTTCTCTTCTCCAGGCCGAACAGCACCAACTCTCTGTGTCTTTCCTCATCCCTCTGATCATTTTTGTGGCCCTCCTCTGGACCTGCTCCAACAACCCAGGATGGAGTTGGCCTTCTGGGCTGCCAGCGCACATTGCCAGGTCATGTCCATCTTCTCATCCACCAGTACCCCCAAGTCCTTCTCCACAGGTCTGCTCTCAGCCCCTTCATCCCCCAGCCTGTACTGATACCAGGGGTTCCCCTGACCCATGTGCAAGACCTTGCACTTGGCCTTGTTGAACCTCATGCGGTTCACACGGGCCCACTTCTCGAGCTTGTCCAGGTCCCTCTGGATGGCATCCATTCTGTCAGCCACGTCAACTGCACCACTCAGCTTGGTGGCATCTGCAAACTTGCTGAGCGTGCACTCAATCCCACTGTCTAGGTCATTGAGAACACATTCCTTGTTTCAGGACCATCCCGTCCTCTGTCTTTGGCTTCCCTCACAGGGCTCCTTAGCAAAGCACCCCCAAGAATAACTACCTGGAGCCCCATTCCAGTATGAGAAATGCTCTTCTGAAACTGGAGTGGGGGCTGTGATGGTTGTATGTGTTCTGAGGTCATGTATGTGACCACACATAGGAGATATAATTTCTGTTTTGTTGTATTACTTTCACCGTTGCTCTTACCTGGATTAATACTCTCTCACAGAGACAGCTTTCACCAGAGACTTTGCAATCCAGCAAGCTGCATATGCTGCAGAACAATCAACTTTGGAGAGATCTTTTCCAGAGAATGCACCTCCACCATGGGCTCCCCAGCCTCCATAGGTATCAACAATGGTCTTCCTGCAAGTCAGTCCAGCATCGCTCTGCAGGACAAACAATTGAATGCACACATGAGACACCACAGTTTACCCAGTCCCATACTAGGTTACTGGGTACAGCTTTGTTTTGTAATTGCCACAGATCTGACCCATTGTTCAGAGTCTTCACCTTCATGTGCAACTGTTTAATGAACGAGCTTTATGTGACTGGAGTGTTTTTCAGAGATGTGCTAAGCCGTCTGTGCTGCAGTCACTTTTATAGACTGGTAGGAATGTGGCACAACTATAAACATCACAAAAAAAGTGCTCCCTTCAAATCAGCAATCATGAAATACTATCTCTGGGTTATTGGCCAACGACGTCACTCAGTAACACTTGATGGAGGCCAGGAATTTAGAGGGACGAAAGCCTTCCTGAAAAACAGATCACACATGACCTAAAACATTAGCAAGCTTCACTTAGATACACATACTTAATAGGGAAGCGGCGGCTTCACAGAGCTGCAGCTCAGTGCTGCCAGCACAAGAGTACTGAGCAATTCTAGGTGATTTCACCTCAGTGGTTCACCAGTGACACAAGGACCACTTGTTAGCACTCTTCTTTCTTCTTCCTGCCTGCCTGTGCCCCCCAGTAATGGAGTCCCATCCTCTTGCGTGGACTTTTGTTTGCCTCTTGCAACTTGATGATCTGATCCAACTTGTTCAACCAGCAAAGAATTACCGCCTTTCTGTCACACCAGCAAAGCTGATGACTGCAACCTGATAAATGAACTCCAGAGTGTCGAGAAACTCCATCCTGAAAGAGGATAAACTGCATCAATCCACTAATTTTAAATCCCCAAATAAGTGATATGGGAGTAAAACTGACATTTATTGCTCAATGAAAGCAGTATCCCTACATCATCCCAGTGTGATCATACGCACACCTTGTAGTTTTAACACTTCATTGAACTCTTTATACAAAACTAGACAGTTTTGTGTAACCAAACTTTTTACAATTTCACAGCAATTATCTGCTTACCTAGTACCACCATCTGGAAAGCAGAACACATGTCAAATTCTAATTACTATTAAGATTTAATGCATTAAGGTCTCCCTTGACATTTGTTCAGCTTTATGAGTAATTTCAATGTAGAAGATCAGATCTGTTGTTATTTCTGGTTTTGATTTTTACTATGAAATTGAAGAGATACTTCCAGTCAGGCATTTTAGCATATAACGCAAGGGCTGGCTTTTGGTCTTTTAAAATACTTTCTGGAAGAAAGACAAAGATCCAAGAATCTGTACATTTGGCTGTCCAAGCAGTTACAGCTTCAGTTTAGATGCCAGCTGTCCAGTAGGAAACTCCAGCAGAAATGACTGAGGCTTCCTTAAAAACATATAGACTTTCTTGGTAAAGTTACACCGGTTCAATAGCACTTTCGTTCAAAAGAACATTTAGAAGCATGTGGCAAAGCAGAATCCAAGTCTGCATAGGCTGTCCTCTCTCAAAGTACCACACCTTAGGGCCACCTTCTACAGCTTTTGCACTTGGAAGGAGATGATAAATTGTGCCCCCATCAAGATACTTCTCTGGAATGACTTCTTTAACACTTTTCTCCACTAGCTCCTTCTGTATTTATTACAGAGGTATGTCTGGGGCAAGATGTACTGAAATCACAAGTGTGTACACTTGGATGAGCTCCACTCTACCATTACTCTCCTTGTATTCCATTGTGACCTGGAAAGAAAAAAAAAAAAGGAAGTGAATACTCAAGGCCAAGAGTACCAGTTTGAAAAATGAAAATGAACCTCACAATTATTTTCTACAGCAAAAAATAAACAGATGAAGGGAACTGGGATGAAAAACTATGGATTGTTGCCTATGCTTAAACTCACAGTAAGGATAAGTAAATAAATATAGAAGGTACTGAAGTACCACTACCAAAAGAGTTACCTAAAGAATATTACATGTATCGTCACTGAGAACCAAAATAACCACAAGAAAGCTACAGAAGCCTAAGTTTTTACTCACAGATGCTAAAATTATTCACGCTTTGGCACACTGACATAACTTCAAAGAGTGAAACACCAAAGTAAACTTAAAATAACTTTTACAGGCGCCTGCTAAAATGAGCAACTCTAGATCACAATATGACAGGCTGTAACTCTGCTACCTCTTGCCCGGCTTTTATGTACAGGCATTGCTCCATCCTTATTATTGGTTTTCTTACAGATTAAGACAACCTCTCTACTTTCCCACCCTTCAAAAATGCTTGGGTAGACACATCATAAAGAAAACCGTCTATTCACATGCTCTGTGCACTGCTGACAAAAGGCAGGGACACAATCCATGTCGCACTGCAACAACTGCTGCAATGTAACTCAACGCAGTTCACCCCCACTAACACCTTGCTGTCTTGGAAATGCCACGTCTGGCTTTTTTGTCCTCTCCTGCAGATTTCACAGCCTGGAAGACAGAGTACCTTTGAGACTGCCAAAGTGCATCACTCTTACAGTACGCTTAGTGACTCATCCACTCAGCTCTGCAACACACCTGTCAGTGGCTCTGACCACCAACCAAATATAGTATATACGAGGTTTGAGTCAAGAATAGCCCTTTTTTAACTGAAAAATCATAGCACTATCCCAGCTCATGCATCTGGAATGCTGATATTTACACAGAAAAAAAACCAGGTGATTGTCAGTAATTTGTTAATCTTCTTAATCTCCAGGGCAAAAGAAGCAAAATACAAGTGTTATTTTGAAGTAACCTGCTAAGACACTGATAGAAGAAATTAAATAAACCATGTATGCTACATACAAATGTATGATTTGAAACTTACACCACCTTGGAATTTGAAAATGACAGCACTGTTTTTGACAAACATGAACTCTGATTTAGTACCAGACAGGGTAAATGATTTCTGTTGTTTCTTATGCTTACAGTTTATGCACCTATGTTACGAGCCTGTGTTTTCCCATCTGGCCTAACCCAGGGCTATGTTCCATCCCATTCCAGAGCCTTTATCTGTGCAGTCAGTTTGCGTGCCAGAAGGACCGTTAAGGGCATACATTCTTCAGTTTCATCAGTGGCATAGACAAACATCAAACCCTGTATTGAGAAACAGAGAAATGCATTGAAAAACAGGGAAATAAATTACTTGTTTCCATGTTCTCTTTCAATTTCTGCACCTGTCTCTGCCACATACTACTTTAAAACCACACAAGGCTAGAAAAAGACAGCAGTAACATACACGTTGAATACATTTTGTCATATAACCAGCCTGAAATAACATTTATGTATCTGCATGCACAAGAATCAGAGCTACAGCAGGGGCTGGTTCCCAAGAATGACTGCCTTAAGACTGCATACAAATCCACTGCAAAGTCTTGATAAAAAGCTCATAAAGATTGCTCAGTCTTTTCCCCATATGACAACTAAAGTAACAGAGCATTTGACACCTAAGAAGTAAAAACAGACTACCCACAGGACTTCAAAGATAGAAACTGACACTTACTGATAAAAAACTATATAAAACTTAGTTCTAGCTCTATCAAGTAAGGCCAGTGGATATGTGAAAAGCTACTTGCACTGAAATTAGTGAAGGCCATGTTACTTATTCGCACTTCTGGTGACTAACAGAGTGGACAGTGTTTAGCTGCTAATTCTTGCACTTTGCACTATAGCTTTTAAGGAAAGGCTCTGGTCCAATGCAATTCTAACTGGTCACGCATAAACTAAATTTCAGTAAGTGCCTGGAATTAAGTCCCATTACCTGATCCCCTGCTCCAATGTCATTGTCACTCTTGCCATGGGAGACAGCATGCTTGATCTCTTTACACTGTTGTTCAAAGGCCACTAAAACTGTGCAAGTCTTATAGTCCAGTCCTAGTGAAGGGAATTTTGTAGTTAGATCATACATTCTTGAGATTTCACAAATTGCTAGAGAAGCTTTTAGGGATTATCTAGTTATCTTGACCAAAACTTTTAAAACTCTAAGCATGTAAATTTCCTATACCAGGTTCTGTATTGCTAATAGAAGCAGACAATCAGGACATTTCTATAACAGTCTCGGGATGTGAGCAAGTTAGTGGTATTAGTTGAAACTTGAGCTCCTGAAACCGAGAGGATAAGTACAATCCTACAAGCTACCCCACCAAAGCTTCTTACACTGCTTGTGATGACTAGGGTTCAAACCATTTAGGTACTAAAGCTCAGAGAAGAGAGTGGAAAATGTTACCAGAAACTGGTGTTCAGTTTTTCTTGTAGTAGGTTCTAGGGTTCAACAGAATTAGAGAAAAGCTGTACAGGTCATGAAAAGGGAAGACTGAAGAGGAATAGTCATGTAAGGGGTTCAACTGCTGAAAGGAAGCTACTTTGGGAAATATATTAAGAATACATAAAGAATTCCTTTGGGTGTGAACTTTTAGTTTTGTAGGAGTATGGACCCCAAGGACAAGGAACATCAGTGTTAAAGATGTCACTGTACAAAACCGCAGATGTAACCACCTTCAGATATTTGTGCAAACACTAGTTTTTCTTCATCAGAGAAGCAAGAGGTACCTGGCATTTTCAAGAATAAGTCTTTTTCAAGTATGCCAACTTAAAATAGCTCCTTCAGTACCAGGCATTGTAAAATGCATATCAGCATCTGTGCTGTTTTCTCCTAGGCCTGGAAACACATTTAATTTTATTTTCCAGAAGAACGTAGAAACATGACTTTGGCCACATGCAGAAGAGACCCAGGAATGAAGACACGTATTTCACTCACCTTTGGAAGAGTCATTATACCCTATCCTCTTAAGGGTCTCTCTTACAACTTGTTGGTAATCTGCTACAGCCTGGGATGTGACCTCTCCACAAAGCAAAATCATTCCAGTTTTTGCTACACACTCTGCAGAAAAAAAGACAAAATAGCACAATTTTACTGCTACTATTACACAGTTACATAAGGAGATCCTGAAGATGGCTCTGTGAGCAAAGAATTACTCATACTGGAAACTCAGCATAAAGCCTTAGCATACATATAGGTCTGTGGGCAATCACTCTTCTCTTCAGCTGTTACAAATACTAAAATGCCTGTGGGGCAGGAGATTCATCTTACTGCATTATCCTGTCTCCATAATGACCAGCAGTAAACACCTATAAGAACAGATCAAGAATATAGAGCTGTTTCTCAAAATACTTTCCTGGTCTCCAACAATTTCAGCTCAGGGTCTTCCTGAAGCTAAAGGGACATCATTTATTAAGAGAAGGCATTACCAGTCTTTGATAGATTTTTGTTACAGTAATTCACCCAGTTGCCCTTGGCAACCACGAAAACTTACAGCATCTATAGGATCCCAGACTAAGAAGCTATGCAACTTCATTAGAAATTTTGTGCAGAATCATTTCGTATTTTATTTCATTGTTTGTTTCAAGCATCCACCTGGCCTCCAAACTCTTCTGTTTTGTGTTAAACATATAGCAAAGAATCACAAAAAATTCATCACACCAATACAACCTACAACTGTATACCTCTATTTCATATCTAATTCAATCCTCGCTTTTCCAGACTGAGGTGGTCTATGCTAGGCTATATAGTGGAGACTAGCGACAAGTGGCGTTTCTCAGGGGTCAGTATTGGGTCCAGCGTTGTTTAACATCTTTGTTGGCGACTTGGACAGGCAGGTTGAGTGCACCCTCAGCAAGTCTGCCGATGACACCAAGCTGTGTGGTGCAGCTGACACACTGGAGGGAAGAGATGCCATCCAGAGGAATCTTGACAGACTTGAGAAGTGGGCCCATGCAAACCTCAAGAAGTTCAACAAGGCCAAGTGCAAGGTCCTGCACCTGGGCCAGGGCAACCCCAAGCACAAACACAGCCTGGGCAGAGAATGGATTCAGAGCAGCCCCAAGGAGAAGGACTTGGGATTTGCTGGTTGATGTGAAGCTCAACATGATGTGGCAATGTGCGCTTGCAGCCCAGAAGGCCAACCGTATCCTGGGCTGCATCAAGAGAAGCGTGGCCAGCAGGTCGAGGGAGATGATTCTGCCCCTCTGCTCTGGAGAGACCCCCCCCAGGAGTCCCGCGTCCAGCTCTAGAGCCCCCAGCACAGGAAAGACATGGACCTGTTGGAGTGGGTCCAGAGGAGGGCCACAAAAATCATCAGAGGGCTGGAACACCTCTCCTACAAGGAAAGGCTGAGAGAGTTGGGGTTGTTCAGCCTGGAGAAGAGAAGGCTCCGGGAAGACCTAGCAGCCTTCCAGTACTTAAAGGGGGACTACAAGAAAGCTGGAGAGGGACTTTTTACAAGGGCTTGTAGTGATGGGACATGAGGTGATGTCTTCAGGCTGAAAGAGGGTAGATTTAGATCAGATCTACTGAAGAAATTTTTTACAATGAGGGTGGTGAGGCACTGGAACAGTTTTCCCAGAGAAGCTGTGGATGCCCCCTCCCTGGCAGTGTTCCAGGCCAGGCTGGATGGTGCTTCGAGCAACCTGGTCTAGCGAACGGTGTCCCTGCCCACGGCAGAGGGGGTGGACTAGATGACCTATAAGGTCCCTTCCAACCCAAACCATTCTATGATTCTATGCTTGACTGAAAGTCATTGTGTGGCTATGATCATATTTGTTACCCTTGCTATACAATCTTACTATAGCTTTTTTTGCAGTGGGGAAAGACAAAAAGATTGCATACAGTATTCAAGACAGGCAACCATGGATTTATATGACTCAGTGATGTTCTCAGTTCCACTCTTCATTCCTTTCACAGCAACGCCTAACAGTCAGCTTGGGTTTTTACTGCTAACGAGCACCAACTGCTTTCACAGAAACTTATGTCTATTACAACCCCAAACTCTCTCTTCTGAATGCTTCCAGTGAACTGCAAACCTTACTTTCTATATATGGGAATAAGATTGCTCCCTTCCCCCTTGCATTAGCCTGCATGGAATTTCCTCCATCCCATTTGAATAATTTTATTTGATTTCAAGATTAAGTATTACAAGCAGGAATATGCTACGAAATTGCACAACTATGGACTGCAGCATCAAATAAAGATAATCAAGCTAGCTTTAACTGGCAGCTCAGCTTAGGTAATCCAGACAAGCGGTTGAGAACTTAGCACAGGGCAAGATTTCTCTGTCTGCAAGAGGAATTAGTCTATATCAAACTATTAAGCTACATTCTAGCTGGCATGGTATCTCTGAATTACACTGTAGACACAGTGAGAGTCCATAATATCACAGTAGTCATAACTGTGTACTGCACATCAAGCCCAGGCAGTGATACCACTACAGTGCTGGGTATCCTGGTACCGTTCTTTTCACACTCCGTCTTGTGCCTTTGCTCTACCGATCAACAGCGCTCTTCCTGTCTGCTACACCCTACCAGACCACCTACATGTGCAAGGGGTAAGGCACCTACATGTGCAAGGTGCTATGAATCCTGCACTGGGGGAAGAGACGCTGTATTACAGGTGTGAGGCAGAGAAGAATGGCTCTCAGCTCTTCCACTGTGTTCACTACAAAAAGGGGAAACCTCCCTGGAAGAACACAAAGCTGGGGAACCGGGGCTTAGAGAGATGGAAGAATAAGGCTGCAGTCACCACCAACAGCCCCTAGAAACTCTTCCAGGCCCACTACAGCCAAGCAAAGCTGGGTGGTGATGCAAGACCTCATGGCATGATGATGCTTTTTTTGTATCAGGATAAGAAAGATTCATCTTGCTACCTTTGACTGCTTTCCATTCTGGCTGAAATTTGATTCAACCAAAACAAGGTGTTGCACTATAGCTGCAGCTTATAAGTGAGCCCAAGCAACGTCCCCATCTGCTCTACCCAAGACAAAGTTACCATATAAGGTTTTGGGCTCTTCACTGGCGGGAGGCTTCTTACATAGAAGTCTCCTTAAAAGAACATTTTAAACATCACCAGTAGGTAGAAACTTCCACCTTCTCTTTTGCACGATCTTGATCTATGGTTCGTTAATTTTCTCTCTTGACTCCCAGCTGTTGGGAACACTGGGAAGCACTTTTTTTTCAAGAAAGCATTTGGCTTCACTAAATCAGAAAGGAAGTAGAGTAACTATTCTGCCTTCTGCTTTACGCTACTTGCAGCCTGTGTTCTCTTGCTTGACTTTACTGCTACTTGGATTGTTGGCAGCACAAAGAGAAACCAGCTAGTCCTCTGTGCTGCAACTATGGCCTCAATGGCTTGTTCTAAGAACAAAATAACTGCATTTGGAGAGCTCTTTAGAAATATTATTCCCTTTCTGTGTTCATTCCCCATTGGCAACTCAGCTCATTCCAATTTGATGATATGTTTTCAGCCTCTGGAAAAGGCGATGTTGCTAGTGACAATGTCCATGTAGAACACAGGCTAGTCCTAACAGAAAGTTCCAAGAGAAAGGTAAGCCACCCTGACCAGAATTACATTCAAATGAGCTGTGCACTTCCCTTTCTGTGAACCAAGGGCATCACCCTGCTTCTGTAAAGGCATAGTAAATACCCATTTAGCACTTCTGGATTTTGAGTCTTATTAACACCTTTTACTCTGTGAACAAATGCGTCTTGACATACATTCTTTCCTCAGTTCTCTTTTCCCCTAATTTTCTTAGATTCCTCATTATCACTAGCCTTGTCAACCATAGTTTTCTCTGATACCACTGGCTTCTCCTGATATACTTGTTACATTTCATCATTTTTGATTTGTACTGGAGTATTGTGTATTTCCTTCCTTCTGTTCATTTTTTTCAACGTTATCCCTGCCTTCCCTTCTCCTCTGAGTCAGTATGCCAGAGCTGGCCTCCTGACTGACTGTGGAAGTGTTGACTGCCAGCCAGCTACTGCAAGAATTTTGGATCAAGGGATGTTATATCAACATGAATTACTTGTGGTACTTAATTGTCTATTTTTCTATCTATATTGTACTTACCACAGGCAGTCTTGGCAGCTGGATCAATACTGAGATGAGCATCTAGAACAGCATCACTTATCTGATCACAAATCTTATCTAGAAAATAAAAATAAGACATATACAACATTTCTTTTTGTGATTAAAAAAAAAGTGGGCAAAAGAATTCTGTTTACAGACCATCTGCCAAGTGGCAATTTTAGCAACTTATATTCTGAAAGGTATCTTCTAACCCTGTTTTCACTCCTCTACTCAAGTCAATCCTAACTGACATTTTACTATTGTCTGCACAGGCCAGCAGCTTCCCACATGAAGGGACAAGGAAAAATGCCTGCAAAGGCATCCTAAAATACTAATTTCAGGAGAACAGAAGATACGAGAAGTAACTTTGGAAGAATTATTTAAGCTAAGACCTTTCTGTAGGGGTTTTGCATTATTTCCCTCTTTATTTCAAACTCTGTGTTGCATTTTCTGTGTGAATTATCTGTTTTGATCTACATCTCATAGCTATCAGAGGTCTTCACTTAAGGTAGTGTTCATCGCTTCACTACCTCCAGAGCGGACCTCTGAGATACCATGTTTCAGCTTTTTTGGATTAAAAGAGGCATTGCTCTCGCTGCAAACAGGTACATTAGATTGAAGTCCACTCCTGCAAGTATCCACAACTGTCCGGCCCATTTGAGTGTAGAGAAGCATCTGCAAACATTCTGTCAGGGACAAGCGTTGGCCACTCACAAATTTCCACACTTATACTTCTGAGTTTTGGTCTTTTTTTTAAGGACAAAAGCACTGGAGAAAAAAGTTTTTACCTACTCTGTCTTCAGCACCTGTGTCTTCTTGTCCAAGCAAGACCTGAGTATGCCAAACACATCTGGTTTGTTACATGTTAATGAACAATTTAGAGGAAAAAATTAGATTCTTTGTCTCATCAGGGTTACTGAAGCAGGTAAAAGCAATCCATATTATTTCTTCAAAAGTACAGCTTTGAAAGGTTGCATATCTGCAGGAACAACACGAGGAACATGCATTGATCTTCACCCATCATTACAAAAAAGAGTATCCAAAATATGTTCAGCCACACAACTACACAGCTGGATCTACATCACCACCTGTATCAAGAATCCAGGCATCTATCCTGTTTGCAACAGCCTATATAATCATCGATGAAAGTGCCAGTCTAAAATAACTTCTCTTGCAGGAGTGAGTACTGTTACATATGTACACAGGCTTGAGGGCCCAAAGAGGAAGTTAATAAAGAAGCATAACTGAATTGTCCACCTTCAGCTCTTAAACATAATCTGGTGTGGAAGAAAACAAGTATCACCATGAAATTATAAGGTAAGAGTAGAGTTGTTCTGCACCCCAAAAGACCTGTAATTCGACGCAAAGTTTAAGTGTAAAATGAATTTAACATGAGAACTGTAGAGTAATATCTTCCAGTATAACCTAAAATGAAGGAAAAGTGAAACTCACTAGCCTGTAGCTTTGAATGGATAAACCATTGTGCCATCAATACTACCTCACTCAAACACAAAATAAAAACAAGCTAATACATACGCTATATTGCACCTTCACTAACAAAAATTGACCAGTCTGAAGACACTTGGACATAAGATGAAAGACAGAAATATCACGTGTTCATAATTTCAGACCCAGAAATCATTTGTGCAATCAAGTATAAAATCAGCAATGCCAAGTTCCAAAGTTTGTCATCTGGCTAGTCTGTCAACCACCCCGAGGAAAAGTCCTGAAGATGGTGAAATGGATTCACATCAAAGGGTCCCGTGTTCAAGCAGGAATCGCGTGACTTGGAACAACTGGTGAGTTCTAATGCCTTCAGCTGTTTGCACTACTGCAACATACAGTGCAGTGTTTTGAGGAAACACGTTGTTGTGGTGGTTCAAGATAGACGCTACATGCGCAGCGGTCTTGCAGCTGTTGGACTGCTCACTAGGGGCCACGCAGCCAGATTAATATAACTGGTCTCATACTGTGCCATACCCACCTGACAAGTAAGAGTCCTGAGAATACAGATACACAAGTGTCTTGGGTTTGGCCAGGACAGGGTTAGTTTTCACCGGACCTCAGGAAGGGGCACAGCGGGCAGACGGGCTGACCCCACCTGGCCAAACAGAGCCGGGTATTCCATACCATGTGCCCTCATGCTGGGTTCCAGGGGGGGAGAGCGGGGCGGAGGGAACTCACTCGCGGCTCGGGAGCGCACGGCGGCAGCGGTCATGGAGAGCGGCTCTGTTGTGTGGTCTGTTTTGTTTTGTGTATTCCTCTTATCTGTACCGTTGCTGTTCCTGTTCCCTCTGTTTGCTGTTCTGTTAAACTGCCCTTATCCCGACCCACCGGTTTCTGCCTCTTTCTTTCCAGCGGCCGCGTGGCGCTTTTGTTGCCGCCTGCAGCCAAACCATAACAACAAGAAAAACTCAGCTGCAGACCTCCAGTATTTGACTTTACCCTCATTTTTTCACTATTAGGTTTTTTGTCTTTCTTTCTACTACGGAGAAAGGAAGAGGCAACGTTATTTTTAGTCTTAATGTTAAAATGTTCCACTTGAAGGTTCCTCCATAAAAGGAACTGTTGCTACCTTTACTGTTAAATTTAAGTCACTAGTATGTCTGCTCGACTTCCAAACTTCCTCCAGTCCATCCATTAACACAGCTTCTAGATAACATATATGTGAAAACAAAGCTGTGAGATAAACAGCTGAATTTAATGTTCAGCAATTACAGCTGAAGCCTTGTCTTGCAGCCCCACATCTGGAAAACACCGTGGCTTTGTACAGCTTACAGCCTATGTAAACTTCTGTTAGGGAGAGCAATGTGGCAAAATAGGCATGTGTAGTATTACAGCAGTATCTGGAATGCAGCCCTGTTGAAAATCGCTGCTTAGTATTCCAAACGTTTCACAAAGAGTTCAACGATCACCTATAAAAAATGTGCACATAAAGTAATATTTTTACATTAAGGAATTAAAAATGAAATTGTAATTCCAGTATTTATGGCAGCTCCAAGTCTACTTGCAGAAGACCTCTCCATGCTTTCTCCTCTCAAGCAAAAGTTTTAAGTCGTCTATGCCAGACTGTATTGCATACTAAACAAATAAGATAAATTCTTGTCAAGCAAACAAAGTCACTAATCTGAAGTCTATTAAAAATAACTAATTGGTTCTTTCTTTTTGCCACTGGGGGAGGTATGACTGAACTTTCACAAGATAGCATTCTTCAGTGCAAGTATTAATAAAAGCAACGATTCAATAAGCATTTTTACTTACCAGAATGTCTTTCTGCAACAGATTCTGAGGTAAAGAGAAACTATTTTTCTTTTTTTGATGTACAAAATGACATGTCTTGGTATCTTTAGCAAGCCTGCAAATGAGGAGGACCCAAACTGGACTACAGAACAAGTACAGGCAGAAGGTGAAGTGGAAAGGTTAACGTATCTATGCAAACAGCTGATGTAATTGCTTCTGCCTGTTCGCTCCTCAGAAGTTCAATAGATTAAGACTGATCTGTGTGGATTTTACAATGCACTGCTACAGAAAATCTCTTCATAAGACTTTGTGTTTGGTTAACCTTGGTCTTGCTAAACTGTGCAAAACTGTTATCATTATGTGAAATATGAACACAGACAAGCCAGAGTTCAGTGCTTCTGCACATTTCCCCAAGCCTCCATTCTTACTCTTTCTTCTTACAAAAAGCACTTCAAGACAGTAACACAGCACAGAGATTTTATCTGACACTCTCTCCTAGGCATAATGCCTATACATTGTACTCAACCGCAGCAGTGCACTGTGCAGAAATGTGTCTTTCCTTGTATGAGAACAGATGCTCATAACAGCACCAGGTGATAAGCTGTGCTCTTCTTCCTGAGTACCATTTGTATTCACTGACACCAAGAGAGAGGAGAGAGGAGCTGTAGAGCAACCAACAGCATGCTCTGCAAAAACAGCGATGAAGACTGTGGGTTCATTATAACTTACTTCGAATTCTCAAACTAAAAGCTGTGCCCTAGCTCAATAAATCTTAAAACTTGCCAGTGGTCAGGCTCTCGCAATTCATTTCACAGACCCCTTTTCTCCTACCGTTTGCCTTGATGGAGAGACAGCAGTAGGAACAGCCGGACTCAAGTATCTAACCTATGCGAAGCAGCGCTGCTCCTTTGGAAGTACTCCTTGCCTTTGGCTTATTTCAGAACATGGTGCAACAGCACACCAGAGCACCCGAGTACAGCACAGTGTCACAAAGCCACCCAGGAATGACAACAGGTGCATCGTGTCCTGCTGAGCAGCTCTGCACCGCTGCAACACATTAAGTTGACCTCAGCTTCTCTAGGGCAAGTCACTTCTGAAAACATTCCTCTGTAATCTAAGCATTTTAAACCACAACAAGAGTGGTACTGAGATGAGTGAGGTACAACTTCAGCTACAGCTGAAGGCGTTACTACGTGCCGTCATGAGCAAACCACATCCCCTACCAGGCCACCACCAAACATCTCACAAGAAATGTGTATTCATTCACAGAAAGCTGCCAGTGATACCATTCTTAATGTTTCAGAGAAAATTACATGAAAGTCATACATAATAAAAACAAAAAATGCCTTATAACGAGATCAACACAGACACAGAGTCAGCTTCAAAATACTTGTAAATTCCCAGAAACATCCTCATTTCACAGCATACACTGTATTCGGGATTTGCATATAGGTAGTTCATACTGAAAGGTTCTTGTATTTTAAGAGTGATAGCAAAAATACATAATGCTATCGTTATTTAACTGAGAGCGAAGATCATCTGAGAGAGAAGATCATATTTCTTTCTATACTGTACAACACCAATTGGTGGACCAACTAAGTGATTAGATAATGGTTTAACTACAGCTTATATCAGCACACATGAAATCTTACTTTAAATAATGGGTTTTATCTGTTTTATCTTCTACTTGTTACTTTTCAAAAAAACATGCATCCTCAGTGTTTGGTAGAGACACATTTAAATGGTCACTTACAAGCAAATCCTGTCTTTACACTTACATTAGTAATTTTGTCTGAGTTAGAAAGATTCACTACATCTGTATCAAAAGTACTTACAGAAATACATCTATTTTTATTATGCATACACACTCACACAAATTATCTATCCAAATGTACTTATTCACAACTAGAAAAAAAAATCTGAATTATGCACTGAAAAATGGAGGGAGGATCAAAGCGAGCTAAGTTGCTTCGTCTCGCTTAATTTCTCAGATAAACCAAGGTACGAAAAATGACTCCGATGTTTATTATTCTAGAATAATTTCTTAAGCAAAACAAGAACCTATGGTGAGTGTATCATGCACAAATCTGAAGGCTTCCCCTGATCGCCTTATCAAGAAGTATTTGAGTGCAAAATCATACAGATGTGTACTAGGTCGTATTTTTAAAAAGCACCAAAACACTTTTCAAAATCCCTTATTCTGCACCTTTTTTATCTCTAAGCATCACTTAAAAATCTTTCCTGCACTTCTTACATCAGTAGGTCTCATCTGTTAAGTCCTGCTTTACTTAAAGAGAACAAAAGAAGGGAAAGCTTTTCCCATATATCAGCTAGCTATCAGTTTCCAGCCTCTGAAGAAACAACTTCATCTGAGACCGTATTTGTTCTGCCCATTGTATGTATGTCAAAATTCTAATGGAGGGGGACAAAAAGCTGTCTTACATAATGCTAACTGAACTAAAATCAGCTGGAAAATATAAGCACAGAATCATTCTAGTGTAAAATCTAGATTTTACAAATATTGATATCACATTCCAGCAAGTGACACTGCAACACTTGAGCCAAGACTACAGAGATATTTAACCTAATTCCATCTATAACTTACAGAACAAAAGCTCCCAGATCATTAATATTTGTAACGGGATCACTAATACAACTTGTCTAAAAGTTTTTAAAAGTCAGTAGTCGTAATATATTTCAGCCCTAGTAATAATCAAATAGAATCTCAAATAAAGTAAAAGATATGTATTTAATTAAAAAATACTAATGCACCGACATTCACCTGTACTCACAGAAAATCGATACTAAAAGCTTCACGAGTTGCAACCTGTTGTTCAGAACACACACGCATTTTACAATTACACTCTTCAAAGATCTCACATCTGTTGTATTCTAGTTCAGTTCAAATTTGGAAGCCGGAAAGTCTTGAATTAAGATTTCTACACCTAGCCCTTTCAAATATAGTCTCATTTCAGTTCACATTTAACAGCTTCCCAAAAACTGTGGAAAACAAATCATGTGCAAGTGTTACGAAGCAGGACAGTTTGCTACTTTGCTCCAGGGGAGGATTTGACAAGAGCTGCAATGACCCACAGCTCTACGCGAGGCAGTTACTCTCCATTCTCCCACCTCCCCACAATCCCCAGCTGTAAAAGCCCCTGGACAACATAACCTTCTCCCAGTACCACGGAAAGACAAGGCACAGATGGTAACTCCAGCATAAACGAGCACGTGCGTGCCACCAAAGGCAGTCAGAGGGACAGGGCCTGTCCCTGTGTGTAGCCAATAAGTATTTCACAGAAGAATCTGACGAGGCAACAGCACCGGGGTCCCACTTGGGAAGGTGTAGAATATGAACTGGTAGAAAAAGGAATGGCAGGTTAGAGAAGAGCAGGAAAGACCACGGGGGCTCACACGGAGCCAGCGTCCTAACGCAGCAGGGGTATTAATGTGCTGCAAGCAGACAAAGACAGATGAACCTGACACAGGGCGAGGAGGGCGTGCAACAGCAGCACGAGGAAGAAGCAGAGACATGTTTCTTCCACAGAAACGTCATCTGCTCTTTGTGCTGCTGAAGGGGCATATGAGGCTTATGTCTCCCTTCCAGATTACTACTGCACCATTGCTCCTAGCCTTTATTAACAAACAGTCTTTGCCCTTCTAAAAGGCAAAGCCAAAGAAAATCCCTTCTCCTGAAGAGAATTCGATGAATTAGAAGTAAATTGATTCAATCTTTCCTTATGACAGCTGCAATTGATTTAACAGTCCAAATGCTATCTCCATGTTTGGGGGCATTTTTAAAGCCACGTTTCACAAAGACTTATACAACTTCAAAAGGATTTTTTCAACAGAAAAATAAAGAACAGGTGGGCTACTGACACGCAAAACTTTAGCTATCTCTGCACCTTTTCTTCAAAAACCTCCTTCAATTCCCTGCACAATCAAACTTACAGTACCTGCGTCAGTACCTGTGTCAAAAACACTCAGCAACGAACTTAGGTTAGGTACATAGCACAAAACACCCTCATGACACTACAAAAGCAATGATTCCTAGCTCATTCAACAGATGAAACACAGTACCTAATTCTATTGCTTCTTGTGTAACAGCAGAAACAAAAATCCTGATCTTGGCTAGCATGCAAGTATTTTCTACCACTTGCTAGAAAAGCACACAACAAACAAGCAAAAACACTCGCTCCTCCAGCATTTCATAATCCCTTCTTTGCTCCTGCCTTGCCTCTTCCTCCATTTGAAACATTCCTAAAAAATTAAAACAGATGTTTAAAACTAATTCCAAGATACAGCCAGTTGAAGAAACAGGACTAAAGCAGTATGTCTTCAAGTACCTCTTCCTGCTAAAATTCAAAGCCTTAAGGTTACCTCTCTGTGTACGCATACAGCTCCATACACACGCACACCCAGCTCCCAGGCGTGGGCCTGAACGCGCAGCAAGTCTGAAGTAACCGTGTTCGCACGCCCAAAGAGACGCTGCGCATCTCCGCACCCGGCAATTCCAAGACGTACCATCCACGTAAGGAGATTCAGGCGCTGCAGGTGAACAGAGCCCCGCATTACGGCCCTCTCCATAAAAGCAGGTAGAACCCCACGGCTCTGCAAATAAATCCTCAGGAACGGAGCTTGCGCTGACCGTTTCCCCGCCGCTCCTCGCCCCGCGGCACCCGAACTGCAAGGCAGCGACGAGCACCGAAGGAGGTGAAACCACCGCCGAAGGAGGAACGCCTCCAAAACCCGGCGAGCACCAAGCCAGAAGAGCAAGTACCAGGTGTCCACGCTGCGACACCTCGGCTCCAGACCCCTCTGGAGCACGCATCTGCTCCGTCTGTTTAACCAGGCGGGTGAGAACAAGGCCACCGGCGCAGCTGAGCAGAGCCAGGCCAGCAGGGCCGACAGCCCTCACAGCACGGAGCCGGCCGAGACGGTCACCGGGAGTGCACGCCAGAGCCGGGCCGCCGAGGCCGCGCTTCCCGGCGCAGAGGACGCCGACACGGCCCCCGCGTCCCGTCTCCCCCGCCCCGGCCACCCGGGCCCCCGGCCGAGGGGCACAAGGAGCCGCCGCTGCCCCCCGCCCCCGGGCAGCGGCACCGGGGCCTGCCCCGCCGCCTTCCCCTCGCTACCTCTGCGCCCCCCATCCAGGCACGGGACCCGCAGCTCCTCCTCTTCGCTCGGCTCGGAACCGTGGCTCCGCCCGGCCGAGGGAGGGGGGCGGTCGGGGTGTGCGGTGGAACAGAAACCACGGTCGTCATTACAGTGGGGAGATGGAAAATATTTCAGTGCTTCTGTCCGGGTGTAGTGCGATTGCTAGGGGAAAGAACTTACCGAGAAACTCTGCGCGGCTTAAAGCATTTGTCCTGAGCTCGAGGTCTCCCCTCGGAGCTAAGAGAAACCTGGTCTTTTGCGCTCGAGTTAGAAAATGTTACAGGAAAATCAACAGCATCTTGTAGACTGTTTTTGTCAGATGTAAGTCTTTACTACTGTTCATGAGCAAGCCGGGAGTTAAGATGTATATTAGATTTCTGAATGGCATAGTTCCATTTCCCTTCTGTGAAGCTAATTTCTTTTTTTTAGTTGGTTTGTGCCTGTAATAAATGTATACATATAGAATTTGTTCTCAAACCGGCAGATGGAGAAAGAGGAAAAGCCCCCTCCCTTTCCTTTGGTGTTTGCTTTATCGCTGTTATGCAACGATTGCAAAACCACTTCCTAACAAGTTGTCAAATTATAGACCCTTAAGGTGGGGAGGTTTCGGACTTGTTTGCTCAGCAGGATGCCGCAGCTGCTGGGTGAGGGGGTAGGAATCCTTCCTGCTTCATGCTGGGCCAACATGACCAAATAAGGAAAGAAACTGATCCACAACGCGGAGGCAGACTACGACCTTCATCCTCACGACCGCCGGAGGGACCAAGACGACCCCCTAGCAACAGTACGCGCAGCCGCAGAAAGATACCAGGACGTGCTATGCAGACCCGGAACTACTAAACTCTAAAAAAGGACTCTGGTAGGGGTGAGACGCGCGCCGTTGGTGGAGCAGGAGACTCCCCGGCCGCCCAGCGCTGTTTTGCCTGCTTACCTGCTTGCTTGAATAAATTTTGTCTTGATAAGTACATCCGGCCTTTAACCTTTATAACATGCCTAAACACAATAACTGAACTCAGAGTGGATTTTTGATAAAAGGTGCAGCAATTTTGAAGAAAACCGGTTGCATAGTTACTGCTTGACAGATATGACGCATTATGCACAAATCACTCTGAAGATAAATTCTAAGCTGCTCTAATGTAAAACATATTTATGTTCATTGCTTTTCCTTTTCAGTCTTTTGTGATTAACAGCATGTCATGCAGAGATCTACTGAATATATCTGATTCTTTCCAAGAAGTGCCTCACATTCATTTTCACACCATATGGGAAAAACACTGGGGGCTTTTTTGATCTTCTATTCAGTTTCGTTAGACTAGGTTATCTTTTACTTTCTAACCCTAACTGTATTTTCTTGAATTCTTTACTCTCTACAAACTGATAGAATTAAGACAGTCTGATAAGCTGAATAAGCATTTTCAATTAAAGCTTATTGTGTCATATACAAGAACCCTTCTAATGTCAAAGAACCTGAACAACCTTATGACCCACATTTCCAGGACAGAGCAAAAGGTTAAATAATCACAGTCTTTATATCTCATATGGATACAAGAATAGATTAATTGGGACCTACGTGTGCTGAGGACTCTATGTTTTGTCAAAATGGTTTCATCATAACCTTTTTTCGACTTAAACACTCCTGTGTAAGTTATTTGTCTGTGTGAGAAAGCTAGCTCCTTAAGATCAAGAACAACGAACCTAGCAATTGGTATGTGAAAATAAAATACATACTCAGTGGCTAGTATTTTATGTGCCTAGGCACAGATTGAATACAGAGTTATTCACCAGTGCCACTAAACAGCCATTTCCAACACAGCATTTTTCGGATTTCTGATTTCTTAACATTCTTTAAAGACATGTTTTTGTAGATCCTCAAAATTGGGATTTCGTCTAGGAATCAGTTTTTGCAATTTGTGAAAATTAAGCACCAGTTAAAGAAAAATTATCTACAAAAATTAACCTGTCTTCAGAGACATAACATTTTCTTTCTAGATAGTATCTTTTTGTGTACGTCACTTCATGTCTTGAAGGTGAAACTACTCCAGTTGCCTTATGCCCGGTGAAGTGTGTTTCATCTGCTAAGCAGAACATGATATACTGTGTCTATCTATAGTCTATACTATACCAGCAGATGGCAGAAAAGAATTTACGTATCTAAGCACCTCAATAAAGTGCAAGACTTCAAAAAAAATAAATCAGGTCTCCAAGACTGAGCCCGAATGTGATGCTAATATTGCCCACAGTCTTCTACTTCAGAAATGGCCCATAACTTTCAGAAATTGTGTGGCATTTGGGCTGTTTCAACAGCATACCTGAAAAAAAGTTAAGATTATGGTTTCCTTCTTCCTTAAAGACATTGAGTTTTCCTGTGGTATATGCAGTCTAATAATAGCTGGAAGAAATAAAACGATGAACAAGAGTAGGATGTTTCCATGTTCTGAAATAGTATTTGAAAACTGCTTAGTGAAAGAAATTCCCAAGATGTTCAGAAGAGCTAGTGAACTGTGAACACAGGAGTATTTACTACAGTCCGGCATATTGGGACAGTTCTTGGTGTTATTCTTAATCCATGTATTAATCAGACTCTACTTTTGACCTCAAGATTGGTATTTCTTGCAACAGAGGTATGGACGAGCTTTGGCATCTTTCTCCTCCCTCATCCTACACCCTCTGCCAGTGAAGCTTAAAGGAGGCACGCCATGCTTCTTTGGCAGAGCAGGACTAAAACTGGCAGTCCTTCCAGTAGCCGCTGCACAGAAATGCAGAATACCATCACTTCTTTAGTTATAGATTAAAGCTTTTGTAGTTTTATTTGTAGTTCCGATATCACTACAGCATCTGGTTCCTCGGTGACTATGAGCCTTGTCAGTATACCTTCAGTCGAGCTACGCAGTGTAGGATGAGGTGGGAATGAGATGGAACATCTGAAGAGATGTCACTGTTTACCAGGCTCTGCTCTGACCCCAGAATGAGATATTGAGGAAAATTTCTAATGCAACCAGTAGCCCTGTAGCCTGGAAAATGTGGAGTAGGAATTTGACCCAGCAGAAATCCACATCCATGTGTATGTCTGCATTATACTCAAGACACTTCATAATGACATAATTCAGCTAAAGGGAATGTCATTTACAGAGAACGGGATTTTTTTTAATTATTACATAAATTAGATTGTGACAAGCTAAAAATATTTTAAAAATAAGTCTTTTTATGACTCACAGGTTTAATGTGTTAAACCTGTGGCATTTCTTAACATAAACTTACTAAGACAAATTAAAGTACAGCCATATTTCCCAACGGTTGCCTCTGTTCTAGTTTTTCAGGGTTCAACCTGAAATGTTTTACATATGATTTTTCAGAGATTATGAGAGCCTGGTACCTCTACTGAGCTTACTTATATCTGTGAGTAGTCATGAAAACCCACTGTGTCTTACATCAGCTAGGTAAGAACAAGACTGATGAATATGTCTGAAACTTTTGGCAGCGTCCGAGTGCCACAGATGTTACATCAAATTTTGTGAACATCTGAAATAAATAACCACGATGTATGGACCATCACACAGAGCTGTAACGTTAAAAAGTGGAAGTGTATTCATCATTTATGTTCCTTTCTCCACTCTTTCAACAGAACGCTGCTGAGCTCTAAGAAAATCCTGCTTTCTCATAGTCTTACTTTCCTTTTACTCCACCCTATGTTGAATTCATCATAATCCTCTGTTTCAAGCATCAGTCTGTTACCATGGAAATGACTGATGTCACAAATTCAGTTAGAACTTCATGACAGGATCAAATATAAAAAGAAAATGGGGCTAGAGAAGAAGAAAACTGATGTTCAAAGGGCAAAGCTTTGGTCACAAACTAAAAGGAAAAAGTATACAGGGATGTATCAAGAGTAAGGCGATTTATTATTGAAGTCTGTTAGCAGAAAATCCTCCTTTAAAATTTTCAAATACAAAGGGATGTTTTTTAGAGTATATATACAAGAGTACATATACAAGTGTATCATAAAACCAAGCTTTCTATATTTTTACACCTTGAACTATTGCATATATTGAAACAGAAGTACACAAAATAGCCACAATAGTGCACAAGAAGTGAAGATAGGTGGGTCTTCTTAATGAAAAGAATAGGAAAATAAGTAAGTTTGAATGAAGAGATGGTACATGTATATGTACCATCTCTTCATTCATTCACTCTTTATTCATTACTGGAAAAATTAATTGAAGTAGTATTTAAAAATTTATTCAAAGTAATTTTGGCATGTCCACACAGTGACATTTCTCTGAGATCAGATTTTGCATCTTTTTAGTAATTTTTACTATATCTGAGACTTCAGCTTCACAGAGTGGCTGCAGACTTCTTACTGGCTGCATTATGTGGTCTGTCAGACTTGTTAGATACAGTATATCTTGGAGGAAAAAGGCACTTCCAAGATGCTTAGTGGCATCAAGTGAGATACTTTTCCATTCCCAGTATAGCAGATAACCAGCTGTCACACTGTCACTAACAGAGAACTAGCAACAAAGGTTAGATTAATGATAACAATTTGAAGACAGAGCAATTTTGCAAAAAGAAGATGTAAAGAGGTGCCGCAACCTTCCAAATATATTTGTAAAAATTCCAGTAAGTGGCCATTTCTTTCATAATTATGGGACTAAGGAGCCTTATGAATCGGGTAAAATTTTAAAAATGCATTGTTTTCCTCAGTATTTCCTTGTTGGCTGGCTTAGATTGTTTGCTGCTTACACTCCATTGGCACTCTTAATTGTCCACCTTTTCTCATGGACATGTAGGTTCCAAAAGCCTATAGAACTCAGCAGAGTGACTAGGTGTCCTAGAAGCTGGGTGTTGAAAAGCTCTGTATCATGATACCCAGCTCCCATTTTTAAGAATTTAGCAGTTAAGTTCGCTTTTTCTGTCTGAGAAAACTGACAAATATACTGTTTATACAGAGTAACAGAGGCCATGGTGCTTACATTAAAGGTGCATTGTACAGGTAGACCTCATAAAAGACACAGGTGAGGCGTGCTGTAGACTCTTTCTATTCTGTCGGCTTTCTAATAGAGGGACAAATATGCCCAGATCTTGCCTAAACTTGGAGCCAGGAGATGGCTGGACTGTGCAATTAGACATGAATAGGTGGAAAGCCACTATTTACATATGTGCTGAAAGATCTAAGGACAAGGAATAGATACCCTCTTGTCCTCTGTTCTGTCTTCTGTGTTAGATTATTGTATAAGATGTATTTATAAACCACTTCCTGTTTCTTATTTTGTGCAGTATTTGAGTACTTACCCTATATTACCAACAGCTGCACCCCAATCCAAAGACCCCAATCCAAACCACATTGGAATCAATGGGGAGGTCACACTGACTTCAGAAAAGAAGTGAATTGAGCCAAGATGTTAAAAGGAAAAGCTTGTGCCATTAAAAAAAAAATAAAAATCTTGGCGATACTGTAATGTTGGGCACTCTGAGGTTGCTTATAGCTAACCTATTTCATTTTCATAATAAGAAAGAGTTTATGCTACCTAGGTTTAGCTTATTAGTATCTAATTGGAAGCCAGTCATAAATTTCTTTCAGCCAGCACTTCATTAAATATACAAGCATTCCCACACACACTTGTGTGGGGTAGGCATGTGGAACAAATTAGAGACCTTTAACTGCTTGGAGGCTGGCTTTGGTACAGAGCTGTTCATCCAGACCCACCAGGGGTCCTTCTGTATACGAAGGGCGAAAGGGGAAAACTATTTCATATTATAGTCAGATGTGCCTCCCTTTTTCCACCTGCCCACATCATCATATCGTTTACAACTGCAATAAATGTAGCCATTCACACTAAGATTTGCCATGCTGAATGCCAGCTGCAGGCTTTGGCTAAGTTTAAACTAGAAGGACATGTAGCGATAGGACAAGAGATAATAGCTTTAAACTGAAAGAGGGTAGATTTAGATTAGATATAATAAAGAAGTTCTTCACTATGAGGGTGGTGAGGCACTGGAATGGGTTGCTCAGACAAGTGGTGGATGCTCCTCCCTGAAATGCTCCAGGTAAGGCTGGATGGGGCTTTGAGCAACCTGGTCTGGTGGAAGGTGTCCCTGCCCGTGGCAGGTGGGTTGGAACTGGATGATCTGTAAGGTCCCTACCAACCCAAACCATCCTGTGATTCTATGATTTCTAAGACTAGCCTTGGAGGAAATTATTTGTCTTGAAAAATATGCCAGCTAGCCTTGCGTGTCATTTCCATGTCTTGTTACAGAGAACTACACTTTGTCGGTGACATCACCCGAATGCCAAAGATGTGCTTTTTACTAACTTTTCACCTTTCTGTGTGCATCTGAAGCCAGGTGAGATGCATTCCTTTAGCTGCCTACATCACACTTTTCTGAAGTTGTCTTCTCTATCTCTCTACCTCTAATCTTTACCTATTCCTACGAATTAAACAGTACGCTGAGCTTCAAAACTGAACTTCTGCTGCCTATCGATCAAATTGCTTTTAGAGTGTTGCAGCATGTTGTTTAACTGAATAATCTGGCACATTGCTTGGAAAACAGGCTATTCACTTGAATTGTTAGTAAATGTTTGGGCTCACTGTGTTTGGAAACCTCTCCTGCTTGTCATTACTCATGTGGTTGCCTAAATACTGAAAAATAGTTAATTGTGCATTTCGATACCATTGACTACTTTCTTAGTCTTCCGTGTCTTACCTCAAGCTCCAAATATCCACAGATACTAAAGAATCTCAGTTTTCACTAAAAGGAAAAGTTTTCAATCCTGTGGCTGCAGAGGAAAAGCTGAAAAGAAACAAAAAGGAACAAAGAAGAGTGAGTAAGTAAACAAAACTCCATGTTTCCCCACTTTCTGACGCTGCAGCACAAAAACCCCTGACAAACCAAACCCAGTCAGTCCAGTGACCAATTTTCTTGAATTCAGTTGCAATTTTGTATTTCCAAATTTCAAAGCAGAGGCTATGTAGCAACTGTTCAAAACACTAAGGCTATTAAAAGGCTATTTCTACCTGGAAATGCATTTTCTCCACAGCAGAAATTTGGGAAACTAGGTGTATCACTATTTAAAGTTTGTATGAGAGATACTTCATCTTGTACACACTTCTAGGGTCACGGTAATGTTAACCATAAGGGCAACTACACACAGGCTGTGTATCTCAGGTGTCTCACAGCCATCTTGGGTACCTCCGAGAACTAGGACGCGAACTGGACATCGAGGCCAACACACAGAGCTGTTGACATTCCCCTGGGACTGGAGAACATCTCTGGACAGACTTACCTGCTCTTCAGCTGACTGAACACTTCCTGCATTCTTTCTCTCTTCACCACGTCCCCTGCCTCCCAGAGCTAATCTGCGTGTGCCTGTGGTGCTGCGGACGTGCAGTAGCTCTGTGTCTGAGGTGGCAGCTCCATCGCTTGGTTTTCCCGTTTGCAAACAAAATAACCCCAGACCAGAGCCAAGCAAACAGAACATGAGTTCAGGCTGAGAAGAGCTTGGCAGAGAATGACTCTCCTCAGGCAAACAAATGAAGACTAAGGACTGATTGCCCATTAATTAAGAAAAGGCTGAAGGAATTATGCAGTTATTTCAAGCTAATTGCTCAAATGTCCTTTCCAAGACTTCAGGGAAAATATCCCAGAGCATACTGACTCACTGAACTAAGTCAGTTTCTTTCTGACCATGCAGAGATACAAATCTGGATACACAGGCAGCAAAATTCCACTGTGTGAAACCTGGTGAAACACAACCAGCACAGGAAATCTAGAAAAGACACTATTCTTAGCAATTGTTAATGATTTTTACACATGGTATGCAGGTTTTTCTGGTTAATTCCTCAGAATAGTTTATGCCATGTATTTGGCGTGCTGCTGTACAAAAGAAATTACCACATGTGAAAATAAGCATACCTCTATTTTTATAATATAGAAACAGGTTTGAAGTAAATTGTCCTGTAAAAGCTGCAATCTACTGAAATGTAATATTTGGTTTATTATCTGCTCCAGCCAAACAAGCAGCACCTCAGCATACACTACTCAGTGCCTTCGCAGTTTATATATGTGCCTTACACTGGTCTCCACAGGGTGAATTAACCTATGTGAGATGAAACTTGAAATACCAAGTAAGGATAAACGTTTGCTCCTCTACAACCACAGAGAGCTTAGCTTTTGGTTTCATCAGATGTGGATTACAGAAACAAATGTAATTAACACTTCCTGTGTTTGCCTAGACAACAGAGAGTCATTAATTGCTTATTTCCAGTCGACACAGAGGGATCCCCTCTCTCCATAAAGATGGCTGCACTGGCAATCGTCATCAGAGGAGGATGTTATGAAGTTTAAGTAGCTGGATCAGAGACACGAGTGACTTAGCACATAGTGAGGTCCTGCGACGGCGCAGGGAGTGCTAGATGGCTGGGACAGAAGGTCTGCTGCCGCTGTGTGTAAATTGCCCTAGTAGCCTTGAGAGCTCTAAAAGCCTGCAGGGTGGAATACCCCCCAATACAGCAGGAGCCATCTGCAGATGTGACCCCGCGGGCAGATGCAGAAACAACTTCCCACGCTGTTGGAGCATTCACCGCCTTCACAGGCTCCTGGATCCTGCTGCATTCATCAACACCTACCCAAAAAAAGGACATCGGATAATGAGCACAGCACTTGAACACATTGTATTAAAGAGAGGAACAGACAGCTTCTCTGAAATGAAGCTGTTACTCAACTCAGGTTAAATAACATATTGCTGGTATTTGCATACTGCAGATAATTTTGTTTGACATCTAATGGAGGCTTTCTTATCCACTCAAGTGGTGCATCATGTCAAGTCGCAGAGTATGCCAGAGCAGTCTCGGATTTGCTCTAAATGACACACACTGAGTGCCATCTCTAGGAAGCACACAACAGCTACAAGGCAATCTATAAAAATCTGACTACTAAAACCAGCACACACTTGAAAACTGGGTTTCTCCTTCGTCTTCACTCTTGTTTGCCACAGGTACCTGCTACTTCAAAGGCAATAATCTTAATTACAAGAACACAACACCTGATCTTCTACCAAAGGAAACCAAATTCCAAACCAGCTGATCAGACAGTACAAAGCCCACTGAGGTCATGAGTAGGCGGAGTTTGTAGCTCTGGCAAGTGAAAGACAGAGGAAGTTAGCCACTTCTGCAAAGCTGCAGGACACAGACCATCCTTCTCACCTGGCTACAAGCACAGGAGTTTACCACTGTCTAGGGTTCCTGTCCAAGAATGATAGGGAGCTGGGAAGGGATGCAGGACCTTCCCGAAATCTGGGCAGTGACCAGAGTGGAAGGAAGACTCCTCAGTCTTCACCACGCGGACAGAAAACCATGTTTTTAACCAACTAATATGGAGAACCCTTGTGCAACAATAACTTTCTTACTTACTGGAGCAGTACCAAGTCAGTGGATTTTTTCTTCTACTAGTTTTTGAGCTGAATCTCTGCCTTTCCTTCCTTTTCCCTGGTTCTTGCATGAGCAATTCTTTCAGCAACATCTCTGTTCCTTCTGAATGGGAATTCTGAGACTTTCCCTCAGGAGGAGCTATTATTAGGATGGCTGACAGAAAAAGGTACTCAATCTCCTCCCTTCTCCCTTCCAAAATACATAAATTAAATGCTCCCGGGGAAAATGCTCCAGAGACAGTAAGAGCAGATGCTGTTCTAAGGGTGAAGAAGACTGGTGGCATGAACAGCTGCAGTTCCAACCTTGCACACAAGATGAGAAAGCCAGTCTCAATGGGAGAACCAACTTAAATGTGTGGCATAAACTCTGCAGGTGTGAGTATTAATAAGTGAGCTTCTGACAAAATACCCAGCCGGGCTACTTCTCATCCAGAATTCATCACTTCTACTGCTACACTATACCAGGATTTTATGAATAACTGAATTAAAAGTACCAGAAAAGGGCCACTCAGCTGCTGAGTTCTGAAAAAGGGTTCCCTGAAAATAGCTTTAGTCTCTAGTAATATCCACTAGTATCAAAGCTGAGTAACACAGAGTGTAGTGAAATTAGACATTAAAGCAGAAAAAACAGAAATGGAACTGTCTCTTTGAAAGGGTTCTTTGCGTTTTCGTGCCACCTTTTAAAAAAAAAAAGAGCCAGCCTGTGCCATGGAGTCCTAGCCCTGGCAAGTCAATACTACACCAACGTCTCTTTCTGGAAGAGCATCAGAGGCATCCGACCTCGTAGAGTACCTTGGACTGTAAAGGGTGTCATAACTCACTGCGTTTAGTCAAGGAACATGATGTATTGTCAGTTTGAGAAGACTAATTGGAACACATCTATTAGATCCTAGAAGCACTACTAAGTCATAGTCCACCTCTTATGTAAACCAGCAAGCACATCTGAAAGTTTTTGCCTCTCAGTTTATATATATACTATCCCATTTCTGAACAACCCATAGATCTAATTTCCATTAATTCTGCAAGATAACATCCTAAAAATGTACAGAATTTCATTCTGAAAAAGACAATGAAAACTCAGTATGTTGTCAACCAAAACTTTCAGGCCAAAAAAGAGAAAGGTTTAGGTTTTTCTTTTGTTTAGTAAAGATGTCACACCAGTGATAGCTGGAATTTGGTACAACCCCTGTAATGGCCTTTTGCACATTTTTTTCAGCTCTGTGCCCATTCCTTGAGTACTTCCAAGACCTGCCCAGCAGCGGAAGGAGTTATTATGACTACTGGTGAAAATCTATAGATCAGCAATAAAGAAAAGCCTATAAATAATATCAGTAACATTGAACCCTGGGCTGGATTAATTTTAAATGCTGTATTTTCCCAAAGAGCCTAAGCTGCCTAGTTACATTTCTACACATGAGGGCATGCACACAGTTGCACATAGCAGCTGCTCTCCTGTGCTTTGGAAATCCTTTAAACCCTCTTTACTGATATACAATTGCCATTAACTTCTGCAAGGTCCATGTCAGTAAATTGTAATCTGAGGCTCCAAATAAATCCAATTAGCTGAATATATGCCTTTTTACTGTGGTTTGTTTTAGGTTTTTTTCTCCAGAAAGAAACATGGGAATATAATGCAAGCAAATAGCCTAGTCAAGCAGTGTTTATTGCTCAGCATAGTTCTAGCAAAATCCCTTATGGCACAAAAAGCATCACATGAATATTTCTACTTATTGTAACAATAGTTTTTGTTTCCAGGAGGAACAACAGGAGAAAAAATCCTAACCCACAAAATACATTTGAATGCTTAAAAGACATAGCAGGAGATCTCAAATCCCTCCTTCGTAAGTAGAAGACGTGCTGTTAAATAACGAAGCTCTGAAGAGTTAGTGTAAATTTCCAGCCTCTGCCTCTGAACACTGGAGCCTTGCCTGGTTACTGACTCCAACTTGGATTTTGTCCTTTGTAGCCAGCAAGTAATATTTCATCTGGTTTTCCATACTGAAAGAAGAGAAAGGAGTCAGCAGAATACTCCGTATTACATCACTTCTATATAATGCTTTAAATAAAAAACTTCATTAAAACAATGCAGTTTCTATGAAACCATTTCTCTCTGCACAGGTTCTAACTCACAGGAGACCAATTCCTTCTATCGTTCCCAATGGCCCAATCCATATACAGAAACGGTGTAACTTCACCCAAATGACCAGTCCCACTGATAACTGCAAATGTAACAACTGTATCATGTAGGGGATGTTATCACTTCCGGTGGTCAGAATCATTGCACAGCCAAAACAAGTCTTGATTCTTTGTGAATAACTGGGACAGTTGCAAGACAAGGGACTCCTGAATAATCCCATTAGGCGCCTGGGCCTTGGGAGAACAGGTATGCAAACTACAGAGATAAGGAGGCTGCAGGATAATCTGAAGACCCCTGCCGAGAGACGCCAAACAAACATGTGCGATGGACATTACCATATATTAATGAGTTATCGGAAAAGCCATTACTATGATAAGCATTTCTTGGAAATGTAATGAATATGTATGTTAACATAGCATAAATACCTAGTAACTGTGTCTCTTCGGTGCAAACATTTGGAGGAGAGATCCCCCGTGTGCCCGGCGCCGCAATAAAGAATACCTGCTTAATAGTCTGCCGACTATTGAGTCTTCAGTTCCGGCTTTTCACGGCATCACCACTAACTGGAAGTGTAACTGCTTGAAGGACTGGCTAGAGTTTTTTCCTATAAATCTCACACTGAGACATTACGAACTCTCAAAGCCTTTCTTAAAACTAAAAAAAAAAAAAGCCTGAATGAAACTATGGCTTGGCTCTCATTCTCTGCTCCATTCTTGGAATAATGTAAGCATGCTGGTATAATTTTGGCATTACCACCCTTGGCTGTGAAGCATGGGGAAATGGACAAGTAATAGTTTCATTACTTTTTTTTTCCCAGAAAAAGTGCTACAAAGTGGGCACTGTGGGTTGTTACCTGCATAATTCCCTGGGGGGAACTATGTGACTAGGGAAGATCGTGGGGAAGCTGTGAGCAGGGACTAATTAGTGCCTAATTTCGGCCACAGACAGAAGTGGCAGAGGCTTAGAAGAAACAAAGCCAGAGCATACGATTTGTTCTGCAGTAGGCTGCCAACAAAGCAGGAAAGAAAAACCCATTGATTACTGAACTATGAAATAAGAGCAAATATTTCAGACTGCAGATGATGGTTCACTTCGATTACACATGGTCCCACAAGCATCACAGATTTTTAAGCACGTACATCTTAAAAATACGTTCACCCTTCCCTGTGGATACTGTCGGGAAGAACTGTTGAATAACATTTTTAACAATTAAAGCAGAGCTTTAGCTAGGCGGAAGAAGTAGAATGCAAGGAATGCTTTAATTACCGTTCTCAGAAAGAAGGACACAGATCACTCAGTAAGTTCTCCTTTTGGCATCAAAGCTGGCGTGCAGATGCCAGGCAGAAACACAACATACACAAAATGACCTGCATTTTTCGGATCTCTGTGAAAACATCTATTTGATGTATTCTAACTGCATCCTTGCCTGAGAGGAGGTATCAGGTCTCCTTCTCACCGAGCTCTTCTAGGGTTAACAGCAGTAAAGCATGAGTGCTGCCATGGACAGATCACTGGCCTCATCAGAACAGGGACTTCCTTTGTTGAACCGAGACAGCAGTCCATCACAACAGCTATCCAAATGCTGTCTTTGCTCTGATGATACATTTATCGCACTACAAATGCCTTCTTTAGGACTAACACCTCAACAGCCGGCTTGGCCAAGAGCACTACTGCCCTACTCCTGCTGTACAAGCCTCATGGAATAACAACAAATACACCATGATTGAGAGAATCAAAAACCGAAGTGCGCTTCTTATGAACAAACCTAAGTAACTATTTATCAAAAAATGTAAAAGTTACTCTCTAACATGAAAGTAACCGTGGCATTCAATACTATAAGCAGTTCTACATAGTCTCAACCTGAAAGACTCCTGCCAAAATAACAGATGTAATCCAAAGAGTACCAATTTGAATCAAAGCCTCCCAATGAAATGTCTGGCAACTGGCAACACAAATCCAAGATGAGTAGCAACAAAGCATACATTTCTCATTTACACGTTCCCTGCACAACCAAATTCACTACATGCTGGTTCAGCAACTACAGCTGGTTCTGCTTCAGCTTTGAAATGGCGAGTTGATTACAGTTCTAACATCTTCAAATCCACTCTTTCAAAGCAGCCATCACAGTCACATTTTGGAAAACATTCAGTATCTGCAAAGATTTTTTCAGACAGTTGTTTATATTTAATGGCATCATGAGAAGAAAGTGTTTCCGAATTTTCTGTACTTTATACTGTGATGCTCAGTAAACTTCGGCTTGAATTCTCCTGAAAGACAAACTGTATTGACAGAATTTTTCAAAATCACGGTAACTGTACTTGGTTTTTGATATCCCACATAACACAAAATGATGGTAAAACCAGCCAGTTCTGCAAAGGCAATTGCAAACAGAAGATGCTTATTCACTTCCTAAATGGTGTGTAACCTTTGCAGATGTACGTTGCTTGGAAGGTAATGACAGCAATAAGATACTAACAAAATTAATGATATCAGCTATATGTCAGATTTAAGGTGGGTACAGGTAGCTGTTAAGTTCACTGCGCCACTGCTCCAAGCTGGGAGGATACAGGTTAGCTCTGGTGTGCAAGTTACACATCCACATCAATACAGCACCATGTCTGACGCGATAGTAGTGCCACATGTCATTATATAAACTTCAGTCATAAACTGAGCTGCATGTAATTGTTAATGGTATCTGCCAATTGAGCTTTCCAAACGATTAGTCCACTATCAGAAAAAAAGCAAGTAGTATTGGATTATCACCACACCCCTTCATACTTTGTATTCTGATTCATCCATTACTAATGCCCCTGCACCCCTCGCCACTACTACTCAGAAAGGAAATAAAAAGGAAGTTCTAATTTGAAAAGCCAGTGATCGAACGGCAGGCAATTCCAACAGCAGCTGTGGGTTCTGCAGTTAGCAATGAATGGAAGGGGATGCCCCACCCTCTGGACTTCTTTCCACACAGGCGGAGAGGAGAAACAAGCCAAGTAAAAGGTGATAAGCTGATGAGCATGATGTCCTTTGCTAAAAACTGCAGGAGCAGTGGCAGCAGTGGACACATGGTCTCAGTTACCTCCTTTCCACTTCCTCCAACATGGGGAAGCCCACAGGAGAGCTCCTGTGGAGGCAAAACAGAGCACCCTGCCCTCTTCCTCTTCTTCTAATTACAACTCTCCTTCCTAGATGCTGACACTTCAATAAGGGCCTACAAATGTCCCATATCCTACCCAGCCACTCCTTCCTCTTCGCCTCCCTGCCAAGAAAAATCCCACTTATGCTTGCATTCCCACTCTGTCTCCCACAAAAACCAAAAGATTTTACTAGGATGCTCTGCCCACTCTGTGCTCAGCCCTGTTCCTCACAGGTTGCCATGCAGCACAGGGTAGATGAAATGCCTTGGATTTAACTCTCCCAAGAAAAGTAGCTCTGATTACAAATTCCCTTCCAGCCATCTTCTTTTGTAGCATTCCTCACTCCACTTGGTGCCTTCTGGTTTCTCCCTTGATCCTGCAGAAGGCTGTGGAGATGGTGCCACACTGTTCTACCGCTCTACAACTCTTCTACTGTTACACTGTCTTCAACGTAGGGAGAGATTCTTTTTCCCACTGTCTCTGCAGCTGGGAAATTCTGCACCTTCAAGTTTCACAATGAGTTCTAAGAAAGCAAACTTCAACGCTTTCATCACCACCACAGCTAAGTTACAATACCCGTATGTACTAGCATCTTCTAAACAAGTCAACCTGTTTCAAGTATAAGCACCGTTACTAAAAACTCTGAGCCATCATCACAGAAAGAGCCGGTCACACGTATTAACACGATTCCACAGTCCTACACAGAATAGTAGTAGTAGTCTCTTCTTTTAGCTAGAAGGCAGGTGTACATTCCACAAAGGCTGAAAACGGCTGTAAGCGTTAACAGAGGTTTTAACACAATGATGCTTCCTATTTCCCACTCATCAAAACATAAAAGATCGGAGTCCTTGCACTGGGTTCCCAAGAAACAGCTACAGAGAATGGGCTGGATGTAACACCGAACAGCAAAAACCTAAAACAACAGCCAGGAACAAAAGTCCCTAAATCTGGTTTTAAGAATGAAAGCGACAAGCAATTAGAGACAAAGAAACAAACTCATCCTTTACATTTCTCTGTTGCTTCTGACATCTAGTGGGTATACAAAACAGCCTGGGACAGCAAACAGAAATGCCAGCTTTTGCAGTGTCTGGATTAGTTATTTCCTTCGTCTACAAGGCAATTATTTCCATTTCGCAGTCAGCAACTGTAAAAACATGGTGCAAGATATTCTCACAATCTTTATGGCTTTGACCACTTCAGATCTGAATTTGAAACAGTGAATTCCACACGATTCCCTTCAGAAGCCATTTCTAAACGCATAAATGACAAGCAGGTGTTTGGTAGCAGCCTCAGTTCATGAAAGATGAAGAGCTACTGGAGAGAGTCCAGTGGAGGGCTACGAGGATGATGACGGGACTGGAGCATCTCCCCTACGAGGAGAGGCTGAGGGAGCTGGGCTTGTTCAGCCTGAAGAAGAGAAGGCTGAGAGGGGACCTTATAAATGCTTATAAATATCTCAAGGGTAGGTGTCAGGAGGACGGGGCCAGACTCTTCAGTGGTGCCCAGCAACAGGACAAGGGCAACGGGCACAAACTGAAGCACAGGAAGTTCCACCTGAACATGAGGAAGAACTTCTTCCCTCTGAGGTTGACGGAGCCCTGGAACAGGCTGCTCAGGGAGGTTGTGGAGTCTCCTTCTCTGGAGATATTCAAGACCCACCTGGACAAGGTCCTGTGCAGCCTGCTCTAGGTGACCCTGCTTCGGCAGGAGGGTTGGACTAGATGACCCACAGAGGTCCCTTCCAACCCCTACCATTCTGTGATTCGGTGATTCTGTTTACCAAGGGCAAATGCCACCACTGCTTTCAACCCTGTGGTCACCGGTGCCGAGGACAAGGCAAGGGCAGTGGATCTCACCTGACTTCAGCAAGGCTTTTGAGACAGGCTCCAACACAGAGACAGTGACTGGCGAGACAGAGGCAGAATAAGTGAACAACAGGGAGTTGGAGTGTAAAATGGGCTGGACTGCCAGCTCCAAGAGATGGGATCAGCAAAGTCCAGCTACAGGCCAGGAAACTAGTGCAGTCCCTCAGGAATGACTCCCGGGACAAAGAACAGTTTAGTGTCTTCATTAACAACCTGGCTGATGGTACAAAAGCGCATGCTCAGCAAGATTGCGGATGACACCAGACTTGGAGCACCAGTCAACAGGCTGGAGGGCAGGGCTGCTACTCAGAGGGATCCAGACAGCTTCAAAAAAATGGCTGGACAGTTCTCTCGTGAAGCTCAGCTAAAGCAAAGGAAGTCTCACGTCTGGGACGGAATAACCTGAGGGAACAACACAGGCTGGAGGCTAACTGCCTGCAGAGCGGCTCTGAGAAAAGGGGTGGGGGTCCTGGCAGACAACCACCTGAAAATGAAGCAGCAGCGTACCCTTGCAGCAGACAAGGCCAGCTGCACGGGCTGTATCACTACGGGTGTAGCGTCCAGCCCAGGTAAGTGGTCCTTCACCTCCTCCCGGCCCTTGGCACACTGCATCAGAGTACTGTGCCCAGTTTGGGACTCCCAGCACAACAAAGAAATGGACGTGCTGAAGACAGTCCAGGGGAGGGCCACCAGATCGGTCAGGGAGCTGGAGAACTTGCCCTGTGTGGAGAGGCTGCAGGACCTGAGCTCTTCCAGCCTTAAGAAGAGAAGGTTTCAAGGGGACTTTATTGCTGCCTAGAACCAGCTGTTCGGAGGATACAGAGCAACTGAAGCCAGACTCTTCTTGGAGCCTCACAGCAATCAGACAAGAGGCAACAAATACAAGTTGGAATATGCAAAATTGCCATTAGATATTAGGGAACTTTCTTTTTTTTTTTTTTCTTTTTTTTACCATGAGGATGGTCAAATAGTGGAACAGGTCGTCCAGAGATGTTGTGGAATCTCCATCCTTGACACTGTTCAAAACCCAGCTGGACATGGACCTGAGCAGGCTGATCTGATTAGACCTGCTTTGAGCAGGTATCGGACTACACGGCATCTGCATGTCCTTTCTGGTTTAAATTACTTTATCAATCTAAGAAGTCATCTTCTGCCCTAAGTGGGTGTCTTGTCCACTGCTAAAGCGAATTAAGAATGTGCCTTTCTATTTTTCTATTCACGCAAATGATCCCATCCGCCTTCTTAGCACTGACAACCTTTTGAACATTTTCAAGGAGTAAGACAACAACACATATCAGTATTCCGCATTTCACGCTATGGTTCCTCAGTTCTCCAGTACCCTTTTTGATGAGAACAAGCACTCGCAAACACACCAACTTGGAGAAAGGCAAAGAATAATATTTCCGCTAAGCTCTTCAGCACCATCTTTGATTATTTTTGAAAACTTCATGTTAAAGGATGTACAATATTACTGCTTTGATAAGCGATCCTCACTACATCCACTCCTTAAAAATCCATTCTGAATAGACAATCATTTGGGTTACACTTGTCCGTTTGATGCACACAGAGTATGTTCTACAGTTTCATCTAATGTTGAGCAGTTCTATATCATTATATTTCCACAGTCTTGCTTTCAAAATACAAACAATGCTCTGATTCATAAAAAGCAAGAAGTACAGACTTCCAAGAGTGGAAGCAGGTTTATTCTAAATCACTATCTATGGACTTAGTGCCTTAATTATTTGAGCGCTAATCCCATAGCGTAAGGCTAAAAAGATTTTTGTTCAGCATCATTAAAACTGACTTTGTCAGTATCTCTTAACTCCATAAAAGAAGGCTGAGGGATTTCTCCTTCAATTTTTAAAACAAAATCCTAGTTTAGGCCCCAGTTCACAAAAGCACTAGAAGTTAAGTCAGGTCTAAGATGTTTTCTTCAATAAGAATGGGTTTCGGAACTGATCTCAGGATTATGGTAATTGGTTATTTTCCCACTCTGTCTCTCACTTTCTCTTCTAGGATAGAACTAACCAGAGCAAATAACTTCCCAAGTTCCTCTCATGGAAGAGCTATTCTACAGAAAAATAATCCTTCAACTAGATACACTTCTGCAATTCGAACACCATCAGCAATTCTGCGGTAACCATATTTCACATAGCTGGGAGCAAAAGACAGCTCATCTTTTAGCTATTATACAAACAAAATAAATAGTGTAAATTCACTCCAATTCCTACCAATTGTGACCGTTTTCTACCTGCCAATCTGAAATGTGGCTACCACACTGAACAAGAAGACACTTTCTAAAATTACAAATACTATATGGCTTACTGGAAGCTGACTGGCTCACCCAAAAAATACACAGCATCTAATATGTACATGCAGTCTTGTTGTGCAGAACTGCTCAAAATTTCCTTCCTTATTTCCTTCTCTCACCTCTTTCATGCTGAGGGCCAGTAAATCCGCAGACACAGTTACAGCAATTAGGTCCAATACACCATCCTCCATTCTGGCAGCCATTTTCACAGACAGCCTTAATTAACAAAGAAAAACTCTTAAATGTTATAGGAATGACATTTCCAAGATTATCATACGAGGTATTCAAAAATTATTTTTTTCCTCTCAACTGCTCTAAGTCTTGCTGGACTCCAAGACCAAACTGATCTCCTTCCTACCCATCATCACCAACAGTAATGATTCTTCGAGTCACATTCCATTAGCCCAAATTCCATTAGCACCTGTTTAATGGTAATTGCAAGCAGCGGTTTAATTAATCCTATTCAGCACAGATTCTTGGCAGATGTCTAACTTAAGTATAGTGTTAAACATGTTTTCTGGGGTGCTTTAGAGCCACTCTTTGAAAATTCAATCCTCTTTTCATTTAGTCACTGGAAATGTGCCCCGTCTGACACCATCCAGTATTTTAAAATCAGCAGGAAGGGGCCAGCAACTCTTCAAAGTAAATCTGACTGTGACTAGGGTCATATTTTAGGATTACAATTATTACCTCAAATTTTAGAGAATTTTATCCAGGTAGAAATAAAGCAAGAACAAGACTGCTCTCCAGCACCTGCAGAAACGACGGAGACAAAAGGATGTTCTTCCACACTATTCCATCTGACTGTTCTTTGCATAGCTGCCTTTTGTTTGTCCTACTTCCTTCAGACCACCTTCAGCAATTCATTTCCCAACTAACTAGTAGCCAGCTAGCCCCAGAACACACTTGGAGTCTTTCTTTGTCCCTGCAGCCTTTAGTGATTTTTATGGTTTTCTAAAGTTGTATAGCTTGGAAACCCTGTACCAGGACACGCAGAGCTGTGCAAATAATTGACTTTCTAGCTCACCTGCCAAACAAAAACAGTAGCCAAAAGCCTGAACCCTACTTCATCGTTTCCTTTGGTCAAGCAGAAAACAGAACAACATGCCTCAACCTAGCAGTTAGGCTGTTCTTCTGAGACACAGAAACCTCATCAAAGAGAATGAAAAATCAGTGATCATATGGTAAGAGAAGGAGAGTGGGATGTATACTGTCTTTGCTCCCAAAGGCTTTTCCAAAACTCTTTGGTGAGTTTGATCTCGAATTTGAATTTCAGAGAATACAAATGCACTTCACTCTCCAACCGACTTCCAGCTAAACACCATACCTCCAAACACCATTCAGTTTCTCACAGACATTTCACTCTATTTCAACATATTGGCTTTTTTATATTCCTACTCTACCTAAACTAAGAAGGCCAACTTGCAGGTCTCGTGTGGACGTAATTTTAGACACAGTGACTTACGCTGCCCGCAGCAGGTTCCGACGTAGCCCTTCTGGCACCAGCACCGGTCGTCCGTTCATGCACCTGACACTGCACTGCCGCGCTGCAGAGAGACCAGCGTTCAGCAAAAATGCCACGTCGGGAAGCAAATGTGGATAAAAACTGAGACACCAGGGAGCAGGCATGAGCTTCGTGCAATGTGTGCTGTGCAGGTGTCAGTGTATGCCCAGGTATTCCTGTAACCAAAGCCGCCCAAGCTGCAGCTAAGAGTCAGCCTCTATTTTAAAAGCAACCATGCAGAGGTTTTTAGAGTTTTCCATCACTATTTTAAGAAAAACAGAACTTTTAAGTCTCTTGGAGGCTGTACAATCTTCATTTCTTTGACTTGATGAAAATGTTAATGCCACACACACTTGGATTTAAACTTGCTCATCTCTTTAAACACGTTTTTTTTTAATTTGTCGCATCGAGTAAACATGCATCCCTGGTATATCAAAAACTAGAGATTTAGCAAGGTGTAAGTTACATGTGTGTATGCAGTAATGACAAGTTCTTTTTAAAGGATTTACACGGTAGTTCTTTTTGTGTTGACACTCAGAGAGGATTACTTCAAGTGAAATCTCTAATGAAAACGAATATAGTAAGTCCTTGCTAGATTTCGATCCACAAGTAGGTGATATTTGTCCACTTGCACAAGTGCACATGTTAGGACGGGAACAAAATTCATCCCCACAGCTATTTCTACAAATCACTGAGGAAGAACACAAGTAAAATGACAGTGATTAACAGTAACCTTAATCTTAAACTACAGGGGAAAAAAGCTAAAAGTATGGTAACAGCTTCTTTTTTTTAGGAAGAAAAAAACCAAAATTAAAATGGTATGTTTTTAGACCTCAAGACCTGTAGAAAACCTTACCAAGAATCCGAGAGTTGAATGAATATAAACAATACAGACCATAAATGCCAGTTTATGGTACGGCTTCTCTCTTATCATTGCTATTTTAGGAGGATTTTAGGGTCTCTTTTTTCCAAGATTATCCACCCTTTAGACAGACCTGGTTTGTGGGAAGTCAATGTCCAAATGCTGGGCTTTGTAGATTATGTGTACTTTTCCTAAATGCAGTTATCTGCACCCAAACATCTCCCCACTGTCATTTAGAAACTACCTTTATAAAAATCCCAGGGAAGCCTGTCCACACCACGCCATGTGTGCATAACATGCGTGCCATCGTGCCATCCCCAACGCACCAAAGCCGTGCCTTTCCTCCTCGCGCCCCAGCCAAGGGAGCTCCACTGCACAAAGGAAGGACAGGCCCAGAAAAGAATCAAAGGCTAAATTCACTTTCTAAAGGAGGTCCAGGCAAATACATCTCAATAATCTCCTCGATTAGCAAAACGCACCAAGAGACAGCCCAAAAGATTAAGAGCCAGTACAGCACAGGAGGACCTCAAAAGCACCTCTTGTGCAAGAGACAGCTTGTAAAGCAAAAAAAGCCAAGCAAGAATCACAGTTTCTTTGGAAATAACTCCTGAGCTTTAAGAGACTCAGATAATCTGAATGCACATCTCCACTGAAGGACTACGAAAGCAAAAAATACCCCCACCAGATAATCTGCCAAAAACATACCGACAGCCTAAAAAAACCTGTCTATATACATTAAAAGGAAAGAAAAAAACCAAAACACCTGGCCATATGGCATAACAAAAAGAAAACAGAGCTAAGACCTTTCCTAGAATGCCTGGGCTCCACTTCTTACTTAGAAAAGCATGCATAAATGAGACTCAACTCCCACAATGAAGAAAATTGTTTTCTTGCCCTGTCATAGAAGTTCAAATATAATCCCTGCAAAATTTACACACTCCCTTTTACCCTTTCTCCACCAAGTCACAAGCGCTGCCCTAATGCCAAACACGACCAAACCAAACCAGGTTTTGTAAACCCGCATCCTCCTTGATGCACTCCAATAAAGGTCACATTTTCTTTACGAGACAGGAGTAGACAAAGCCATGTTAGTGGCCCACTGACACCACCCTCTCTTCGGGCACTAGAACGATGCCATGTGCATCATCTACATTTAATGTTAAACTCCTCTGCAACTATGCCCTGAACGTGAAGGCATGAGAAGCGAAAGAGTTGGTGGGATTTCGCTGTTTAGTTGAAATTAGAGACATACCCCTGACGGGTAGGAAAGGCTTCTTCCAGCAGCAGCCTTCAAAGTGAGAAACGGGACTCGGATTTAGAGCATTCAACAAGCACAGGGAACAGGGCTGTGTTCCTTCTATCACTGTTCAGCCCATCTTCACACAAGGTAGCTCAGTCACCTGATTAAGCAAGGTCTACATTTAGACCGCTTTGTTAGCTTAGTATCTGTTGGGGAACATGCATGTCCTAAATACGCTTCCATCAGTACAGTTCATTTTATTTAAAGAACAAGTAAGCCCAGCTGGACCTTTGTTTTCTAGGTAAAAGATCACTTCCAGTCATAAATATGTCATAGACTGCCAACAACCATCATCGCATTATCAACTGAAAACGCTGCAAGGTCAGAATGGTTTCCTGTTGACCTATCAACAAATCAGAGGTCTCTTGACACCAAGTAACACTTTAAAATCACCAGTTACGACCCACACTAATTAGAATCCATGCACCTCCAGTAAGAAGGTTGCTAGCTTGTCCACCAGCCTGCACAAGAGGCTTTGTCGAGCTGAACAGCTCTTGCCAGAGGGACCAACACCTCACAAAAGTTTCATGTGAGCGTAGAAACCTGTGCTCTTCAACCTTCACCAAAAATGCAAATAGAAAAGTGTCACAGCCAGTCTCACAGATGGTCTGGCAAAATCATTCGCCCTTCAAACATGTTAGAGAGCTGCAGCTAAGCTCCAGTAAGTAAACAGCAGCTAAAAGATGTCCTTTGTGCACATAAATTAAAACTGCAAGTCAAAAATTATTCTGCCCATGAAGAGACACGAGAGCAAGGTCTTGCAGAGCCACTGAGAGTCACAATTCAGGGATAGTTTAGAAGGATTTCTGACAGCACCTAAATCATTGCCTCTCCCTGACTTCATTTGAGCTAGATACCCAGCCAGGTTTGAAAAACCTATCAATGGCACATTAGGCAGCCTCAGTCCTTTTTAAAAACTCGGGTTTAACTAAGCCAATACTGTCAGCGACTACAAAACCGAACATTGCGAGGAGCTCCTCTTATTCCACAGTGGTATCAACACCAGCACCTTCCTCTGAATGACACGGTTAACCTTTGCTGGGAAATGCTGGGAAATGGCCAGCCTTAGATGACAATTGGTGATACATGACAGAGGAAATATTAGCAAGGCAAATTTACTCCTGTAAAACGAACCGACATGAGCAGGCTGATAGTCTTTCATCACAAGGCAATGGCCTAAAAGTCATCTTCAAGTCTGGAAGATCTTGGTTGACCATCCTTTCCTTCCCTAGTCTAGTCCCGACGTCTGTGGGTTGTCAGATGCAGCATTACAAAGACCTTCATCACTCACGTGAAGGGCAAGGTGTTCTTGGACCTTGTTATAGTTTGGCTGCGATCGGCAACAAAAGCGCCACGCGGCCGCCCCTCCCCCCGCCGGGGTGCGGAGGAGAATGGAAAGAAACAGGCAGAAACCAGTGCATCGGGATAAGGGCAGTTTAACAGAACAGCAAACAGAGGGAACAGGAACAACAACGGTACAGATAAGGAGAATACACAAAACAAAACTGCAGAACGCAGAGACCAACTCTCACCGCCTGCCGCTGCCGCATGCTCCTGAGCCGGGACTGCCTTCCCTCCGCCCCGCTCCCCCCACAACCAGAACCCAGCATGACGGCACACGGTATGGAATACCCTGCTCTGTTTGGCCAGGTGGGGTCAGCCCACCCGGCTGTGTTCCCTCCTGGCTCCTGGTGAAAATTAACCCTGTCCTGGCCAAACCCAGGACTGACCTGAATTTTGAAGCTCAGCGTACTTACGAGCAGAATAGATGGTGACTGGCTGGGATGAATGGGAACAGACTCCCGGCAGAATTCAAGGTCTGGAAGAAGCATGTGTCTAATCTCAGCTTTTATCTAACAAACACAAAATTCAACTTCATTCTCCATTTCCTTTCTACATAGACAACGTTTTCCAACCAGAGGATTCAGCAGATTTCCCTTTTTTTTGGTTTTCTTTTGCCAAGCCATGTCAACAGCCACGTATGTCAGCACAGCACCTATCCTGACCAGGCAGTAACCTGAGTCTGTAGGCTTCACAGCTGTTAAAACACAGCTAAGAATGACAGACAGAAGAACAAGCACGTCAGGTGTACAAAAAGGTGTCCACTTCACTGTAATTCCAAGCTCAGCACAGAAGTTTCACAAAACTTCACATTTGGTTTGCTGCTTTCGGTTTTTTCCCCACTCTGGTTGATTATCAGATTTACAGAAGGTTTTCTCCTCCTTCCTTTGTTGCCATGTTCTTCTTCACAAAGAACGAAGCACAGACATGCCTCTTACGAACACACCAAAGAAAACACAGCAATTTGACAGTCTTTCAATTACAAGAAACATGGACCTGCAAATCCACCATTTTTTTCCCTTTTCTTCTTTTCAAAAATAAGGCGGAAGACAGAACTGGCCAAACTGATCGCAGGAGGAATTATCTTTTCTCATGCTGAACGGAGCAGGAAGTCGGGGAAGAATGTTTATTCTCATTCCCACCCGGAGGGCGGGAGAAACTTGGAGCCAGACGCTCATGAACAGCGCGCTGATCTCCCCCAGGGAGCACTTTGCACCCGGGGCAGCAGGCGAAGACGTCCAGAGAGCGCCGACGTCCGGCCCGCCGCACCGACAAACAAACAAAGGAGCGCTCGGACACACGAACCCGCACGGCGAGGACCCGGCCGCACGCACCCCCGGCAGCGCACGGCGCAGCCGTCCCCAAAGCGCCCTCCCCCTGCCTGCAAACCCTTCCTCCGCCAACGGCAGCGCCCAGCCGGCCACCCGGGCCGCAAGCCGGGCCGCGGCGGGCCAGGCCGCGGCAGGCCCCGTCCGTCCCCGGCGGAACCACCGAGGGCCCGCACGGGAGGAGCTCGGCGTCGCGCGGCACAAACCGGCTTCTCCACGGGGTCGTCGGGCCCCGGGCGGAAGGGGCGGCTGCTCCCGCAGAGCCACGCACCGGGCCGCACCGCTGGCGGCTCCCCGGGGCAGCGCAAACCCCACGCCCTGCGCGGCCCCTCGCCGCTAACCCCAGCCCGGGCTGAGCGGAGTGGCGGGGAAGGCAGAGGCCCGAGTGCGGCGCGGCGCGCCCCTGCCCCGGAGCGGAGCGCGTCCCGCTGTCCTCGCCCGCTGGGGGGGAGCGCGGGCACCGGAACGCCGAGCGGCGGCGGCAGGAGCGGGAGCCCGTTCCCTGCCGGTGCCGGTGCCGGTGCCGGTGCCGGTCCCGACGCGGCCCCCTGAGGGGGTGTTTCGGTCGGCGGACAGTCAGATCTCCTCAGAGCGCCGGGGGAGCGCCGGGAGCTGCGAGGCGTGGAACCGCGTCGGGGCGCGGTTCCCTCCGGGGCAGTTTTTGCCAGATCCCGCCTCAGAGCTGTCCCTGTTCCCCTCTCGCTGTCTCTCTCCCCATCCGCACCCCGAGAGCAGTGGGGACAGCCGGAGCCTGGCCACTTCCGCCCGGGCTGTGGGAGGCCAGGCCCACGCCAGTGCCCAGACGTGCCGAGCAGTTGGCCGCCAGCAGAACGCAGGCCAAAGCCATGAAGACGGGTCCCTGCCGAAAGGCCCCGTGTGCTCCCCGCGGGTCAGTCCGATGGCGACGGGGCACGGCCTGGGCTGGCCATCGCCTGGCGTTCCAGCCGCGCGGCTGAGCCCCTCACCAGACACACCATGGAACACCGCAGCAGCCGGGGATTTCTTCTGCCTTGGAAACCAAACCCGTGCAGCAGCTTCTTTGAGCTCCGTGTGCGTGCTATCTGTCGCTTCTGGTTCTGGGATGAGAAGCAGGGGCCACGTTTTGTTATCTCTGAAATAAAACCCACTGGCGGAGAGGTCGTGAAGCTGTCGTTTCTTCCGTTCAGAAATTCTCCAGACTCATTGAATTTGAGTTGATGTCTGTTGTCAGGGGCTAATTCTCTCAGGCTTGCTTTGTGACTGAAAAGACTTAACAAAAATTTAATTAGTCTTGTAGAAGGGTCTTGGGAAATAAAAATTCATTTGGGCTTTTTGCTGTGGTAATCAGTTCTACTGAAATGTTCTCAGGGCTGTTTGTAGAGCAATCTCCTGAACTCATCCATAAAGTTGTTTGATAAATAACCGCTACAGTGTTTTGATGGATATTATGGAAGTGATGCCATGTGCTGTTCTGATCTGGAAAGCCCATTGCCAGACCTAAGGGATTACTGACGTGTGGGTCATTTGTGAGAATGACAAGCCAGGCAGGTTTGTGGCCTTACGGGAACAATAAAACACAGGGTGCCATCTCAGCCAGACATTCTGAAGTCAGTGAAAGCCACACACTTCAGCTAAACAACTTTCACATTTTCCAAATGGCTTTCCAACCAATCAGATCTGCATTTTGTGTAGGGATGTTATTCAACAAGACAATGTATATTGACATTGTCCTGTCATGGTAGTGCTGATTTCAGTATCACCTCCCAGAGAAATGTCATACTTGGAAATGCACCTGAAGCACGCTTCCGTACTGTGTACTCCCGTCTCTAACAATGCTCAAAATCTATAGGTGACAGTGCATAAACCAGTACTGAACGGAAATACTGCTTGCCTGTGTCTTTTTGGTTAAGAGCAGTGATGTCTGTGAGGAATGTCTTACAATGGGTTAAATCCTTGGAACTATTTCTTTTTCCCGGATGAGCGTAGCGCTTTGTTTCTGATAATAAAAAAATATTTGCTTTGGCTCTATAGAACTGTTGACACAAAAATACATTTTCAGCTCATCTGGGTGGAGCTGCAGATACTGCATCAAGTTCACACTGAGACTGGTCTGGAGCTCTGACTGCTAGAGAGAACAGCAGAGCCAGAGACTGCATTCTTAACAAAACACTGTGTAATCCTTCAGAACAGCAGAGATGTCTGTGTTCACCAAAACTCAAGCTTATTGAAGCAATAAAATAGCTAAAAATAAGCTTCATGCAAACAGCAAATTCATCCCCAGGAAATGGTCATATTTCGTGGACTGCCTTTCTGAGCACCTGGTGTAACTATTTCTCTGAGATTACATGGACCCTCTCATGGGGGTTTTTTTGTTTGTTTGTTTGTTTTTAATTTGAACTGACATCAGGACTTCTACCAATCAGTAATGTTGAAGTCTAAGGTTGCCAACATTTTCTTTCTGAAAAGCTCCAAACTCACTTTTCCATTTTTCGGTAGAGGATAGTTGTCATCACTGTTGCTTGATAATAAGTATCTATAAATCTAATACACTTGGTAAAATCAGCCAGAGTTGATGATTCTTACAGGTGCAACACAGGAGCTGTAAGTCATTAAAGAAGATGAAGGTGGTGCCTCCAAGCCACTACTATGCCTGTGTGATCCTGGATGTTTCAGTAGCAGAGCTAATTTCCAGTAGTTCAGTAACATGGATGGATCATCAACAGTGCAACAGCCTCCTTAAACTGTATTTTGACAGTGGTATAATGCTTTTAGTTATAGAAAAGCTTGATGTACTTGCTTGTATAAACCTTTTGTTTGTTAAGCAGAGTTTAACATGTGAGCCACAGTTCAGATGGTTGTCAAAGACTCTTTGAAATTTCTCAACATTTGGGGACAAAATTACAAGTTTAGGAGGTATTTCTTGTCTGGGAAACAAATTTTTCAACAGGGCCTGGACACACTCCTCGCTGAAGGAGAATTCTCAGGTTTGTGTACAAAAGGTAGTTGTGTGTCTTCAACTTAAATAATTTGTTCTAGTCATTTCCTAAACTCTGTAGGCAGTCTCATTTTATTACAGAAAGTTCTTAAATCTAGCAAAGGGAATCCATACAAAACTCTTACTAGCTTAACTGAATGTATGCATTTATTTATATAGTTTAGTTTTTTTTTTAAAAACGTAGTTAATCCATTCCCTGGGGATGATCAGTCCATAGGGAAGGAATGAATTGCACATTCCCAGAGAGTGAAAGCGAGAGAATGACCTACTCCTGTGCGTGCACTCCGCCCATGGTGGTGCAAGTTCTCAGGCAGCCCCAAGCTGCTTTTCACTTTCCCCCTGCCCTGCAGGCTGGCTGGCAGGGCTGCCTGTTAGTGCTCCCTACCTCGGCTTCAGTCAGAGTAAGCCAGAGTCGCTGAAACAGGGACTGCAGTCAGGAAAAAAATGAATTGTGCCCAAAAGGAAATTTATTGTGGTGTTTGATTATTGAGAATTGTTGAAGGTCTTTCTGTAGCTGTCTAGTAATCTTTTAAATCTGTTTCCTACAGAGGTTTCTAATTGGGTGCCTAGGTCTGCTGCAGATATTGAAGAGGAAAGAGCCATAAAGGAAATATGCTATAAATCTGGTAAGTATGATGTTAGTCACTCTTTCCTAAAGAGCAGTGTTGCCAATATAGTAAACTTTGGAGTTTTTTTTTTTTCCCTCTTGGGGTATGTTTAGGAGAGTATTACAGGATTCAGCACTCCCACAACCAGCAATCACCAAAAGCTGTGTCTTCACCTTGGGGAAATGGCCTAGCACCCTTGGAAGCTACCAGGCGAGACTTGCAGAAAGGCAAGTACTTTTCATCTTCTTGGACAATGTTTACCACTTTTAAAATTATCATTTCAGGGAGAAAGAATTACACAGTTTGCCCCTCCTTCCCACTTTTTAAATTCCGGTACGATAAAGGATAGCATATTACAAAGGGCATAAAAATTCTTCATTTATTTTTCCCCATATATATATATGGTGTCCCACAGGTGACGACTACCTGTATTGATTGTAAATGGAAAAGGAAGAAATGGGCTATTAACCCTATGTATACTCTCCTGAGATACAACAAATAGTTTATATAATTTTTATAATTTTTCTTTGAGATCAAGGTATTTGTAGTCTAATTTTAACTATCCTAAAGTTAGAAATCTTGTTTAAATTTCTCATCCAGAGCTTCTGCTGGAAATGGAGAGAGACAGGCACTCTTGTGGGACTATTTATTGCACCATAAGATAGTGCCAAAGAAATGGGAGATGAATCCCTTTCCCAGAGGTGCTCTGCGCTCTCTGCTGGCTGTCTTGCGTGTCTAGATGATGAGATGTAGTGATACATCAAGCTTTTCTATAACTAAACTTGGATTAAGTACATATGCCCTTGAAGTGTCCAGTAAAAGACATTAACAAAGGTCTTCCTGAGCCTGTGTATTAAGGTATTTTCTTAGAGAGCATGAGACTTCAATATTGGTTAACACTAGACAGGATCCAAATAACTAACAAAAGAGAAAGAAAAATATAAAATGAGAGGTTGAAGCAAGTTGTACTAAACTACCTCCCCCCCCTCATAAAGGGGGTGGAAGAGAATGGCAGTGCTAGACTCTTTCTCATGCTGCACCATTGTGGAGCCCTGGTTGGACGAGAGGGGACATAGTTTGGTGCCATTGAGCAACCCAGGCTTTGTACCGGAGATGGGCCTGGAGGGCAGTGAGCGTGGAACACTGCTGAGAAAGTAAAGTGGTGAACACGCAACGCTGGCGCAGGGGGACTGCCACCTCGCCGCTTCCTGTTACGTCGTCGCTTCCGCATGGAGATGAAGCTCTGCACCAATCGCAGCGAGTTATAGCAATTTTGCCCATATATGGTTAAGAGTAACTAACCAATCAGAGGCTGTTATTGCTTTGCTATATAAACACTGTTTTGCTGACTAATAAAGGAGAATGATTATACCCATACTGGGATCGCATCGTTACTACCGAACCGGCTTCCCACTCCAACACACCATTACGTATAACAATCGAACGCACTGTTTATCCCCAGTGAAGATGAATAGGCTTTGTATTTTTAAGTTCTCGTACAGAGAAATATGAAAGGTGCAATCCTGCCTCTTGCATAACGGGAGCTTATCCCTCTGCACAAACTTGGTTGATCTTAATGGAGACACAGTGTTTTGCCCCACTGGGTTCAGTCCAGTATCATGTCATTCAGGTTGACAAATGCGCTCTTCTTGAATTTACTTACTACTTGGTGGTATTTAATCGTTTTCCTTCATAAACATTTATTAGTGCTAAAAATGGTAATAATGATTGCTGTAGTATTCTTTTTGCCCTCAGTTTGTCAATGCAAAATAATGCGGTACCACGCTAGGGATGCTCGCTCTAGCTTTGAGCAAACCGGTACGCATCTTCTGCCTGCAGAACTGGATTGCACAGTACAAATGGATCTCACATGCTACTTCTTTTCCTACGACCTTTATGCAGAAAATGTATCTTTCTTTTAGATGTTCTTTACCCTCAGTGATAAACAGTTCGGACTGAGAAACAAGTATGTAATAAATCTCTGTTCATACCTATCTGTATTTATAGCTTTTGAAATGGGCTGTTTCTGTAATCTTTTGTGGACTTCCACAAACCAGCTACTTGGTTTCCTTGTATTCTTTGCATTTTTTTTAGTCATTTGAGTCAAAAACATAATGTAATTAGAAAAAGAGCAGATTCTTTGCATTGCTCCCATTTCTGAGGGTGCTCTTGAGGTAGTTTTGCATGAGAATTTCAGTTTCCTCTCAAGAAACATTTGCTGTTCAACTCTTTTCCTCCCAGCAGGGGAGGAAGGAATGACCTTGCTCTACACCGTCTTTTTCCACAAGTAGGATTTCACCGGAGTTTTGATTGTGATGGATTTCTGACTAGTTTCATTTTTTAGCATTATTTATATCTTGAATAAACAAGGGCCTGGATCTTCCTCAAAACTCTCTTATCAATTCAAATGGATTGTGACATTTTGTGATTTAGAGTATTATTTTTGCACATTATTTAGGTTGGACAGAGGGCTGAATTCATTCTTCCTTCCATTCATCCAGGGTGATATTTTCCTTCACCTTTTTTGCATCTCTAGCATACCCTACTGTCCCTTTGATAGTACGTCCCTTGTCATAAACTTGACAAGAAACCTACGGGTGGGATTCCAAGTCTCATATCTTTCTTTTTGGCAACCTGTTTCAGATGTAAGCATGATTTTACATCTTTCCCTTTATTTTTACCTTGCTAATAGAGCTTCCCACAGTCCAGTACAGAATTTGGGGTCTATTTGCCTTTCTACTTTCCGTTTCCATGGTTTCTATGCATAATTGTGGTTTTCCATCTGTCACTTCATCAAGAAATTTAGTGGCAAATAATTCAAAAAGTCTTAAGTGAAGAAAGTGGTTTCGTCTTGCCCATTTCAATTGCCTCTCTTAAGCTGAGTTGAACCTCCATCTCAAGGTGCATCCCTGTCCTAATTTCCAATGAAAGGAACCTCCTTCAGACAGAGTAAACCCCACTTGCAGGTGAATAAAGTTCAGTGGCATGAATCCCAACATCACCACTTCGCCTCCGGAGACGAACAGTTGTGGGTTTCTTCTTATATCTTTGAATGTTTGCTTTGATTAAATGTGGACAGATTGGTATAGAGATCACAGCTAGAACATTCTCAATGTGAAGAATACATCTTAGCAAATTCCCAGGTTCAAAAAGGATTGAGCATTTGAAAAAAAAAAGAGAATCGGCCTTTTTCTCAGAAGAGCAACCATTACCGCTTTCGCTACCTTTCTTTTCAGCAGTACCTGAGCCATATGGTGGGAAATGCTCCAAACAAAAGAGTCAGCTTGACACAAATAGAAGATCTGGGACCCAAACGGAAAGCTATGGTAAACTTACATGTTGTGCATAAACTGAAAATATAAGGATTCTTCTGGAATTAATATTACAAATTTACAGAATTAAGCTGGAATTAACAGAAATCCAAAGTATTAATAATATTAATTTTTAACTAAATTTTACAGAAAATACTTAGTCATTAGGCAGCACACTCTGATGCAGAGTCATCTGCCCAGCCCAATAACAGACTGCTGCCTTGCACCTAGCGCTCTCACAAGTAGGGGCAGAAGAGGAGACTGCATTATGCATTCCTTTAATCTGAAAGCAACCGATGCCTTTGGGAAGTTTTTCAACACAGGAACAGTCACTCGGCTCAAGCCAAGGATGTCCGTGGCAGAATCGCCTCATCTGGAACATCCTGTGAGCCCGATGGAAATGCTGTGAGATGGCAGATGATCTAACTACTAGAGAAGCACTCGAGAGAATTTATTTCATACGAGCTGGTATTTCAGAGGTGGTGTACGATTCACCTGATGCGTTCATTGACACTTCAGCTACTGTAACGTTGAACTCCCATATCAGACTAAGACAGTCGTTCCTGAAACTGTAGCTGAAACAAAGAAACAATGTGTATGTTTTTTCTACAGACAAATATACTTCAGGATCTGACAGTGAAGCAGAAGAAAAGAAATCCACATGCAAAAACGTTCTCCAGGTTCAAAACAACCATTCAGGTAACTGAGAGGCATTTTTACAATTCGGTCTTTTTAGGAAAAGCGTCCTGTCTCTCCCCACCTTGGAAATGCAAAAGTGTTCTTAAAACCTCCCCGGCCCAAAGCTGCCAGATCCTAAGCAATGCTGAGGAGTCTGAAAGAGCCCTTCATACTTTTGTTTCGTTGGCCACACATAATTTTGCCTGCAGAACTAATCCGTGGTTTCTAATTTTTCCCACTAGTATTGATGTGAGAGAAAAATACACAGCTGCCTTTCAAGTCAGGAGCTCCAAGCAGTGGGCTTTGGCTTGTAGCACCAGACAAAGCACAGCAGAGACCATGGGAGTGTGATCTCGTTGCCTCTCTCTTTGACTGCTCGTGGCGCATCTGCCATAGCTGAACAATGACCGGCCAAGGTCCAAATTCCTGAAAGGGCTCAAGCTATGAAACATTCACAAGATACCCAAAGGACCATGACTGGATTTTATAGCTGCCTGTAAGCCGAGATTACAACCTCTATCTAGTGTCTCTTGTTGGACAGGCTCTTCCCAGCACTGCCTGGAGGGAGGCTGACAAACGGTGGCACCTCCTGAAACAAGAGAGGTTCAGGCTGGAGATAGGGCGTCAAAACCAAAATCCCTGTGAGGATCATGAAGCACTGGAGAGGGTTGCCCAGAGAGGTTGTGGGATTCCTGAGCCTGAGCCCAGCCTTCAAGAGCCGAGTGGCCACAGCCCTGAGCAGCCAGGTCTGTGTTCACTGTTGACCCTGCCCTGAGCCAGTGGTTGCACAAAGAGACCTCGTCCTTCCAGACCTCCTTCTGCTAGGAACGCTTTTGTGGTTTGGTGAGTGGCATTGAAGGGAAACACCTGAGTGTGGAAGACTCGGGACTGGCAGAAAAAGGGCCATGAGAATGCCAGGGGTCGATGGCACTCGCAGTGGCGCCGCTTCCAGATCGCATCGACGTGCAGCTTCTCAGGACAGCCAGGCAGGGACAGCCCAGGAGATGGGAAGCAGCCTCCAAAGGGTCTGTGTCTTGTCCTCTGTCTCACCTCAGGTTAATTCTCTCCAGACTGGGCGGAAATACACATGTGACTGGCTTGCTGATGACTGTGATATCGGGCAGAAAAATTGACTTCATAATAATGCTTAGGTCGTAGTGACATTGTTTAATTTAGGCCTGACTACTTTGTATAAACAATGCGTGCCTTCCTAACGATTATGGCCTTGAAGAGGAGCTAACAGACGATAAAAGACGAACATCCATTCCAGAAGGCGCCGAAAGCTGGATGACTGCTGACGAAGCACGAAGTTAACAAAAATCTAGGGTAAGCAGGAGAAAGGTAAAGGCAGCAGGGGCAGATCGCGACCACCAACTCCATTCAGAACCAAAAAGGCTGCACCCTCCCGGCGTGTGAGCACGCGCAGTTAAGTCAGGAAGGAGCAAACCTCTAAGATAAGCTGTAACGCGATGAACCAATCGCAATGTAACGAGGAATTTCTTCTTTTGTTTGGCAAGAGTATGTATTCCTTGTGCCTCTGCTAAGCGGTGTGCTGGCTCTGTGGAACGATCACCCAGCACCCGGACCTGCTCCAGTCCGCAGTAAAGGCAAAGCCTGGGCTCGGTGTGTATGTTGGCGTGCCGCACAGCGGGTAAACGATCCCGCTTTGGGGACAACAACAGGATTGATGGGAATGGGTGAGATCTGTTTTATTTTGAAATCAACGTCTCCCTCCCCTCCTTGCTTTGCAGCTCGCAACATTCTTGGGATTTGTTGATACAGTTCACAAATTGTTGCTAGGGTTCTCAACAAAGGGTTTGGGCTGGAATGGCCAGAAGGCCCCCGGAGACCCTCACCAGCTCTGCCTAGAGGCCAGGGGTTCAACGTGGTCCAAACAACTAAAGGATAAGATGATTTATCGTATTTCATGGCCATTCTCCTCGCTCACGTGGATTTGGGCGGGGGCAGATTGCTGTTCAGGGTTACAGTCGTTCCAGCTACGAGTGAGCACAGTGTGCCGCAGGGAGGCTGAAACAAGAGCGTGGCCTCTAATTAACTGTATGTCCCCAGCTGCTTTATTTTCATCGGATATTCAATGTCAGTTGCCTCGTGTCATCGACAACCAGAGAAAAAAGACCCTTGAGTGCATCAGATTATCAAAAACTTCCTCTAATTTGATCATTTATCTTCCTCTGCAACACGGACACAAAGCAACCAACACAGACAAGAATAAGACAACAGAGGGGAGTTCCAAAGCAGCCCCACATAACGCCAGTGACCGCTCTTTTTCCCCTCCCTGGTTCCCAGAAATCTCAGCAAAACACCCAAGAAGGAACGCTGTCCTGCCAACATCACAGGAATGCCTGGGACGGCGTGAGGGAGGAGCAGCTCGGGAAAGGCGACGATGCCCAGGAGGGGAGATCTGAGGGCGCCGTGGCTGCGGGGGCCCTGTGAGCTCACAGGAAAAGGAGCTCCAGCCTCTGGGTTTTTCCTTTTTCTCCTCAATTCACCCAGACTCCCTGGAAGCAGCTCTGTCGCTGGAGCTCTCTCACACCTGGTTCCCAGCGGAGCCAGGGACTCCTTTCCTGCTCCTTCCTGACCCTTCAGCTCCAGCTTCTCCTTCCTCTGCTCCCTGCCCAACTCCCCGTTCTCCCCATCCGTCCATCCATCTATCTGTCTGCAGTCCGTCTGCGGCCAACCCACCGCCCTGCCCTGCTCCCCCTCTGCCCCTCTTTTTTCCTCCTCCTCCTCCTCCCCCTCCTCCTCCTCCTCCTCCTCCTCCTCCTCTTTCTCCTCCTTCTCCTCAGCTGTAGGTCTGGGGCCCGGGGGCTGCGGGGCGGCCATGTTGGTTCCCGGGGCATGCCGGGAGCTGTAGGCCTGGGGCTGCCGGGCGGCCATGTTGGCCTGTGGAGGTGCAGGCCCTGCTCCGACGGCCCCGGCGGAGGGGAGGGTTGGGGCTGCCCGTGAGGGGAGCCGGGTGGCCGTCCTGCTGGCAGCCACGTCACCCCCTGGGCGCCAGAGCCCTGTGGGGAAGCAGGCATCAGCCAGAGAGCCACAGCCACACAGAGAGGAAAAACTCCCCAAAATGCTGTCCTCGGGCAGGACGCTCTCGATCTGACTCAGGGTGCCCTCCAAACCCTACTAGAAAACACAGCGCGCTGCTGGTACTACCCATGTCGCCATTTCGTGATGTGAGACAGTACGTACAAGGGAATGCATTGCTGAACTTTGCCGTTTGGATTGTGGATGTAAATGTGCACACGTGCATGTGTACTTAGAGATACATACATCACTTTCAGTCAGATGTTCGTCAGGCCCCCTTACAAGTTGCTGTTTCTGGTATAGGAATGTTTATTCCTTGGTCATTTTCATCTCACCAAAAAGCACAGGTTAGAACCTGCGCTCCCTGGCATGGTGGTCAGAGGATGGTGATGAACCTCAGCTCAGGGGATTGGGCCAAGGGAAATGGGGAAAGGGGAGCAGGAAGGGTGTCCTCCATCTCTGCTGCCCAGAACAAGCATTGGCCATTGCAGAGACCCTCACAGACACATTTCCTGGAACATCCCTGTGAACACAGGAGCCCAAATAATGCTCTTTTTCTCACAAACAGTTTTTGTTTTGTCTCCTGTCAAATGCATCCACTGCAACCAAGAAATTTGAGAAGCAGGGCTTCATCCATCACCAGTTTTGTTTTTTAACGAAAAACCTTTCTTTGTTTTGCATTTCTATAGGCAAATATCTTTTTGTACTTGAGTACAAATCAGTATCTCCATGATGAAGGAAACAGAGAGGATGAAAATACTCGGGTGTATTGGAACTTAGAGAAAACCTCCTAGGAACTTTCAAAAACGAGGGAGAAAAGCAGCTTCACAGGCCCTTTCTTTTCCCCCAAAATTCACCTTTACTACAAGTTTAAATGTCTGCTGTGTTTAATAACATCAAGCCTAAGCATTCAAGCTTGAGTCTAAGCTCCCACTCCATGCAAAATATTCCATCTGGCATATCTGTTTTCTAAACATCCCATGGTCATTTGCAAGCTGATGCCCATAATGGTGTATTGAGGGGGAAAAAAGCCTGAAATCAAACTTGTTAGTTGAAGTGAAAGCTAGGAGTCGTCTATAGTGACCATAGCCTCCTCGTCTTGAGCTTTCAGAAAAGTGACAAAAATTTTGAGTCTTTTCAAAACCATGATCATTGTTGCATGGCTGCTAGTGGTGGCTACAGTCTCACCTAACATTAATGACTGCAATTTTCTGCTTCTCGACGACCTAAACTCTCTTTCAGTGGAAAAAAATGTGGGTCTCTGTGTGTCATGTCCAAATCTATCCAACAGATGTCTAGAGTCACTGGAATTGTGTCAAAGAAATCCTGTTTCTCCCCACTGATTAGGCTGGGAGGCAGATCATTAACTCACAGGTTGGGGTTTGCAGTGCTCCCGTCTAAACAAGGCTTCAGATCCCTTCACTGTTTTGTGTAATTGCTCTTCCTAAAAGCAACATGCATCTGCTCAGAACAAATAAGCATTTATACTAGGGTCTGGCTCTGGCATCGTTACTGTCCCCGTCGGGTACTCATTGGTAAGGTCCCCAGAGCTCTCCTTTCTCCGGGCTGAAGGGGCCCAGCTCTCCCAGTTTGTTCTTGCACAGGAGATGCTCCCATCCCTTTGTCATCTTCATTCCCTTTGGCTGAACTCCCTCCACCATGTCCCAGATTTCTGTAGTGTGAAAATCACAGGCACTTTGCTACTGGCCGTGACAGCAGCGCAGGATTTGATGTGAATAAGCCCGAGGCCTTGTGCGGGGCAGCGGCTCCGGCAGCCGGCTCTGCTCCAGAGCTGCGGCTCCGCTTGCTGAAACCCCTGCTTCAGGGGTGCGTCCTGCCATGGCCGTGGCCCAGCCGATCCCAGCGCCAGGAGGTATCCGCTGCGGCCGTGGGGAGCCCACGCCGGAGCAGGGGGAGCTGTGAGAGGGATGGAGCGGCCGAGAGACACTGTTAAGTGCTGCCGAGCCCTGGTCCCTGCGGTGCCCGGCGGGGCTGGGGGAGGCTGGGGGAAGGGGGCGCGGGGCCTGGCTGGGCGGGGAGGAAAGGTGCTGCCGGACTGTCCGCCTCGGCTTCTCTGCACCCAGATCTATTTTATCGGGCAGTAAGTTAGATTGGTTTTTCCCCAAGTGGAGTCTCTCTTGCCCACAACAGCAGCTGGCAAGCAACCTCCCTGCGGCTGTCTTGATCCGGGAGCTTGCTCATCCCATGCCCTGCCCCGTCCTGCTGAGGAGGGCCTGGGTGAGAGTTTGGCGCTTCCCATGGTTAACCCTCCACAATCTTAACTTTGTTGCCAGCCATCGACAGAGGATAGTTTGTAGAGGGTGTTCCGTGAGACCTTCTGCAGCACTACAGAGTTAGAAGAAGAGAAACTGGTGGCCCAGATGAGTCCCCTTCATTCCTGTCTTTCCTGCGGATTGGGACGTGACAATGTTTGAGCACCCTGCGGCAGGAGATAGTCCCTTTTTAGGATATTACATCGGTACGAGCTGTTTGCCTGGTTAAACTCGGCACCATAGTGACACAATTCAGATTCAGGAGAGGGTGTATCAAACTGGGGTCAGAACTGAGCCCTAACTTCCCACCAGGAGATGGGGTGAAATAACAGGCTGTAAACCCTACAGCTGATATCTGCAGACAGGGGCCGAGAGCAGTAGTATCTGTGACTGAAGAGTTGTCACTGCAGGCTCATTAGGCAGCTGGATTTTAGATCAACCTGTAAGTGGAAGCATTTCCAGTAAGTGATGGTAGAGACCTCCTAAATGCTTCACAAATTGATTTTGAGGCCGCTAAGCCCAAATATGATACCTCACAGCATTAAAATCTCCATTTATCGCCTTGGCAATCAAGAAGTGAAATCATCCTGATACAGTGGATTGATTTAGTCACTATGTAGAAAACCGCTTGGGGAAGATGCTTGCTCCGAGTCCTTCAAGGATGGGCACAGTTACAGGTCCAACAGCCTGGACGAGAAGCAACGCATGTGTTTCCTCACCTTATTTCTAGGCAGCTGTCACACAGCCCCAAATGAGAAGGAACGAAGGCACGTTTTAACATTGCATGTGTTTGTGTGATAGCGCTTGCAGAGAACGGGGCTGGTTCGCTTTAGCTGTCCGCAGGTCAAGAAGCCTTTTTCTGCTAGGAGTGAAGGAGACACTAGGTCGTTTTGAGAATGTCGGGTGTTACAGTGAGTTTAAGCAAAACCAGTTTGCAAGAGAATTGCTTTGTGCTGTGCAGAGGCTTGCAGTTTTTACTTTACAGCCTGAGAGAAACTGTTGTGAGAGTATTTGCATTCAACTCTATTCGAGCCTCGGCTCGGTGTGTATGTTGGCGTGCCGCACAGCGGGTAAACGATCCCACTTTTGGGACAACAACAGGATTGGTGGGAATGGGTGAGATCTGTTTTATTTTGAAATCAACGTCTCCCTCCCCTCCTTGCTTTGCAGCTCGCAACATTCTTGAGATTTGTTGGTACAGTTCACAACTTGTTGCTAGGGTTCTCAACAAAGGGTTTGGGCTGGAATGGCCAGAAGGCCCCCGGAGACCCTCACCAGCTCTGCCTAGAGGCCAGGGGTTCAACGTGGTCCAAACAACTAGAGGATAAGATGATTTATCGTATTTCATGGCCATTCTCCTCGCTCACGTGGATTTGGGCGGGGGCAGATTGCTGTTCAGGGTTAAAGTCGTTCCAGCTACGAGTGAGCACAGTGTGCCGCAGGGAGGCTGAAACAAGAGCATGGCCTCTAATTAACTGTATGTCCCCAGCTGCTTTATTTTCATCGGATATTCAATGTCAGTTGCCTCGTGTCATCGACAACCAGAGAAAAAAGACCCTTGAGTGCATCAGATTATCAAAAACTTCCTCTAATTTGATCATTTATCTTCCTCTGCAACACGGACACAAAGCAACCAACAGAGACAAGAAGAAACCACCACTGCCGGAGGGGGCTGGGCCAGGGGCAGGAGACCCGCTTCAGGGGGCAGCAGGACGAAGGGCCGCCGCGGGGCTGCCCTCCCACCCCTCGGCAGCGGGGCCGTCCTCCAGACCCAGCAGACGGTGGGCCTCCTGGCTGCAGCGCTGCACGGCGACATCGAGGAGCTGTTGGACGAATGCTGCTGCGCGATGCTGCAGGTTGACCTCCAGCACCCGGACCAGGACCTCTTCGTCCAGCCCAAAGAGGCCCAGGATATATGTGATGAGGCCCTCCACGGAGTCTACCCAAAAAAGACGGTTAGTGAATATCACTCCCAGCTCCTGACGCACCCAGGGCAGGAGGAGCTCGAGGAGAGCTGGGTGGTCGTGGAAAAGGGCTGCCCAGGTGAGTGGCTCCAGACCGCCCAGAGGAGCCCCGTGCAGCTGGTGTTCTGCAGGATCTGGTTCTGTTGCTGCAGGACTGTGGGCGGATGGATGGCTGCGAGCTCCTTCTGCCTGGGGGACGACGCTGCATGCCGCAGGTGGTGTGATCATGCACTCCTCAAAGTCGTCATCCACCCGCACCAAGTGCATGACGCATTGCACTCTGCTCCTGCAGAGCGGGCACTCGGGCTTGCTCTCAGCCCACCGCATGATGCATTGGTAACAGAAGCGGTGGAGGCACGGCATCACATAGGCGGCATCGTCCCAGCTGTCCAGGCACACTGGGCAGCGGTCCTCCACCTCTGTGGCCATGCTCTCCACCCGCTGCGGTGGGTCCTCCACCTCTGTGGCTATGCTCTCCACCCGCTGCGGTGGGCTGGGGGGAGCTGGAGATGACCATATGCTCCCTCCCATGGTCGATGGGCGCTGCAACAGCCGCTGTCACGCTAGGAAAGGAAGAGAGACCACGGTCACAGGCTGGCCTGGGGAGAGCTAGAAGAAGTGCCCAGGTCCCTCAAGAAGGAAACCCTCCCAGCTGCCCAGGTGGAGGTTCCCCCCCCAGCTCACCTCTGCTGCTGCGAGCGCGGCTCCTGGGTGCCCCGGCTGCCTGAGGCTGGCAGGGCCGGGGATAATCCTTGAGGGGCTCTGGGGTCAGGCGTGGAGAGCTGAGCAGGACAGCTCCCCGAGCAGCACACCAGCACCAAAGGCTTTGCTCAACACTCCAGCCTCACGAACTGCTCAGCTGGAGTGCGGGCACGAGCCCTCCGAGTGGGGCTCGGTGCACGAATACAGGCAGCGAGGGGCTCCTGGTCGCAATCCATTGGTGGGTGACATCACATTCCATCCCTTGGTAAGAACGGAACCTGTCACCTGGGGTTCCGGAAGGCATCGGAACCCATCACTCGAGGACATTCCAACAGGCCACCCTGGCCCACGATGCTCGCCCCGGCATCACCGCAGCCCCAGCACATGCGTCGGGGGTTACCACAATGCCAGAACCCACTCCGTCCCCTCACTTCTTGCCCCGGGCTCGGCATTGGTGTTTCCCGCCAGGCACCGAGGCTTTGGCCATGTCTTCCCAGGGCCCCGTCAGGTTGCTCTGGCCGGGGCAGACATCTCCAGGCACATATGGCGAGCGGGTTCATTGGGTAACACCTCGGGCCTCCCTGGGGGGCTGCAGGCCAAAGTCCCGTGGGTCTCCCCACACCCCGGCACTGCTGGCCAGCCCTCGGGGCTCCCCTGATTTGTCCCATGGGCAGTCACAAGCAGCACTTGTCTTGGACTCTTGCATTTGCTCGCATCTCTCTCCCCTAGCCAGAGGGCACAAGGGTGATCCCTGTGGGGGTTGATGTAGCTTGAGAATTAGCACGACTAGGCCGCTGAAGCAAAACAGTTAGCACAACTGGACAGGCCGCTGGGAAGGGGCTGCGGGGCGGCCATGTTGGTTCCCGGGGCATGCCGGGAGCTGTAGGCCTGGGGCTGCCGGGCGGCCATGTTGGCCTGTGGAGGTGCAGGCCCTGCTCCGACGGCCCCGGCGGAGGGGAGGGTTGGGGCTGCCCGTGAGGGGAGCCGGGTGGCCGTCCTGCTGGCAGCCACGTCACCCCCTGGGCGCCAGAGCCCTGTGGGGAAGCAGGCATCAGCCAGAGAGCCACAGCCACACAGAGAGGAAAAACTCCTCAAAATGCTGTCCTCGGGCAGGACGCTCTCGATCTGACTCAGGGTGCCCTCCAAACCCTACTAGAAAACACAGCGCGCTGCTGGTACTACCCATGTCGCCATTTCGTGATGTGAGACAGTACGTACAAGGGAATGCATTGCTGAACTTTGCCGTTTGGATTGTGGATGTAAATGTGCACACATGCATGTGTACTTAGAGATACATACATCACTTTCAGTCAGATGTTCGTCAGGCCCCCTTACAAGTTGCTGTTTCTGGTATAGGAATGTTTATTCCTTGGTCATTTTCATCTCACCAAAAAGCACAGGTTAGAACCTGCGCTCCCTGGCACGGTGGTCAGAGGATGGTGATGAACCTCAGCTCAGGGGATTGGGCCAAGGGAAATGGGGAAAGGGGAGCAGGAAGGGTGTCCTCCATCTCTGCTGCCCAGAACAAGCATTGGCTATTGCAGAGACCCTCACAGACACATTTCCTGGAACATCCCTGTGAACACAGGAGCCCAAATAATGCTCTTTTTCTCACAAACAGTTTTTGTTTTGTCTCCTGTCAAATGCATCCACTGCAACCAAGAAATTTGAGAAGCAGGGCTTCATCCATCACCAGTTTTGTTTTTTAACGAAAAACCTTTCTTTGTTTTGCATTTCTATAGGCAAATATCTTTTTGTACTTGAGTACAAATCAGTATCTCCATGATGAAGGAAACAGAGAGGATGAAAATACTCGGGTGTATTGGAACTTAGAGAAAACCTCCTAGGAACTTTCAAAAACGAGGGAGAAAAGCAGCTTCACAGGCCCTTTCTTTTCCCCCCAAATTCACCTTTACTACAAGTTTAAATGTCTGCTGTGTTTAATAACATCAAGCCTAAGCATTCAAGCTTAAGTCTAAGCTCCCACTCCATGCAAAATATTCCATCTGGCATATCTGTTTTCTAAACATCCCATGGTCATTTGCAAGCTGATGCCCATAATGGTGTATTGAGGGGGAAAAAAGCCTGAAATCAAACTTGTTAGTTGAAGTGAAAGCTAGGAGTCGTCTATAGTGACCATAGCCTCCTCGTCTTGAGCTTTCAGAAAAGTGACAAAAATTTTGAGTCTTTTCAAAACCATGATCATTGTTGCATGGCTGCTAGTGGTGGCTACAGTCTCACCTAACATTAATGACTGCAATTTTCTGCTTCTCGACGACCTAAACTCTCTTTCAGTGGAAAAAAATGTGGGTCTCTGTGTGTCATGTCCAAATCTATCCAACAGATGTCTAGAGTCACTGGAATTGTGTCAAAGAAATCCTGTTTCTCCCCACTGATTAGGCTGGGAGGCAGATCATTAACTCACAGGTTGGGGTTTGCAGTGCTCCCGTCTAAACAAGGCTTCAGATCCCTTCACTGTTTTGTGTAATTGCTCTTCCTAAAAGCAACATGCATCTGCTCATAACAAATAAGCATTTATACTAGGGTCTGGCTCTGGCATCGTTACTGTCCCCGTCGGGTACGCATTGGTAAGGTCCCCAGAGCTCTCCTTTCTCCGGGCTGAAGGGGCCCAGCTCTCCCAGTTTGTTCTTGCACAGGAGATGCTCCCATCCCTTTGTCATCTTCATTCCCTTTGGCTGAACTCCCTCCACCATGTCCCAGATTTCTGTAGTGTGAAAATCACAGGCACTTTGCTACTGGCCGTGACAGCAGCGCAGGATTTGATGTGAATAAGCCCGAGGCCTTGTGCGGGGCAGCGGCTCCGGCAGCCGGCTCTGCTCCAGAGCTGCGGCTCCGCTTGCTGAAACCCCTGCTTCAGGGGTGCGTCCTGCCATGGCCGTGGCCCAGCCGATCCCAGCGCCAGGAGGTATCCGCTGCGGCCGTGGGGAGCCCACGCCGGAGCAGGGGGAGCTGTGAGAGGGATGGAGCGGCCGAGAGACACTGTTAAGTGCTGCCGAGCCCTGGTCCCTGCGGTGCCCGGCGGGGCTGGGGGAGGCTGGGGGAAGGGGGCGCGGGGCCTGGCTGGGCGGGGAGGAAAGGTGCTGCCGGACTGTCCGCCTCGGCTTCTCTGCACCCAGATCTATTTTATCGGGCAGTAAGTTAGATTGGTTTTTCCCCAAGTGGAGTCTCTCTTGCCCACAACAGCAGCTGGCAAGCAACCTCCCTGCGGCTGTCTTGATCCGGGAGCTTGCTCATCCCATGCCCTGCCCCGTCCTGCTGAGGAGGGCCTGGGTGAGAGTTTGGCGCTTCCCATGGTTAACCCTCCACAATCTTAACTTTGTTGCCAGCCATCGACAGAGGATAGTTTGTAGAGGGTGTTCCGTGAGACCTTCTGCAGCACTACAGAGTTAGAAGAAGAGAAACTGGTGGCCCAGATGAGTCCCCTTCATTCCTGTCTTTCCTGCGGATTGGGACGTGACAATGTTTGAGCACCCTGCGGCAGGAGATAGTCCCTTTTTAGGATATTACATCGGTACGAGCTGTTTGCCTGGTTAAACTCGGCACCATAGTGACACAATTCAGATTCAGGAGAGGGTGTATCAAACTGGGGTCAGAACTGAGCCCTAACTTCCCACCAGGAGATGGGGTGAAATAACAGGCTGTAAACCCTACAGCTGATATCTGCAGACAGGGGCCGAGAGCAGTAGTATCTGTGACTGAAGAGTTGTCACTGCAGGCTCATTAGGCAGCTGGATTTTAGATCAACCTGTAAGTGGAAGCATTTCCAGTAAGTGATGGTAGAGACCTCCTAAATGCTTCACAAATTGATTTTGAGGCCGCTAAGCCCAAATATGATACCTCACAGCATTAAAATCTCCATTTATCGCCTTGGCAATCAAGAAGTGAAATCATCCTGATACAGTGGATTGATTTAGTCACTATGTAGAAAACCGCTTGGGGAAGATGCTTGCTCCGAGTCCTTCAAGGATGGGCACAGTTACAGGTCCAACAGCCTGGACGAGAAGCAACGCATGTGTTTCCTCACCTTATTTCTAGGCAGCTGTCACACAGCCCCAAATGAGAAGGAACGAAGGCACGTTTTAACATTGCATGTGTTTGTGTGATAGCGCTTGCAGAGAACGGGGCTGGTTCGCTTTAGCTGTCCGCAGGTCAAGAAGCCTTTTTCTGCTAGGAGTGAAGGAGACACTAGGTCGTTTTGAGAATGTCGGGTGTTACAGTGAGTTTAAGCAAAACCAGTTTGCAAGAGAATTGCTTTGTGCTGTGCAGAGGCTTGCAGTTTTTACTTTACAGCCTGAGAGAAACTGTTGTGAGAGTATTTGCATTCAACTCTATTCGAGCCTCGGCTCGGTGTGTATGTTGGCGTGCCGCACAGCGGGTAAACGATCCCACTTTTGGGACAACAACAGGATTGGTGGGAATGGGTGAGATCTGTTTTATTTTGAAATCAACGTCTCCCTCCCCTCCTTGCTTTGCAGCTCGCAACATTCTTGAGATTTGTTGGTACAGTTCACAACTTGTTGCTAGGGTTCTCAACAAAGGGTTTGGGCTGGAATGGCCAGAAGGCCCCCGGAGACCCTCACCAGCTCTGCCTAGAGGCCAGGGGTTCAACGTGGTCCAAACAACTAGAGGATAAGATGATTTATCGTATTTCATGGCCATTCTCCTCGCTCACGTGGATTTGGGCGGGGGCAGATTGCTGTTCAGGGTTAAAGTCGTTCCAGCTACGAGTGAGCACAGTGTGCCGCAGGGAGGCTGAAACAAGAGCATGGCCTCTAATTAACTGTATGTCCCCAGCTGCTTTATTTTCATCGGATATTCAATGTCAGTTGCCTCGTGTCATCGACAACCAGAGAAAAAAGACCCTTGAGTGCATCAGATTATCAAAAACTTCCTCTAATTTGATCATTTATCTTCCTCTGCAACACGGACACAAAGCAACCAACAGAGACAAGAAGAAACCACCACTGCCGGAGGGGGCTGGGCCAGGGGCAGGAGACCCGCTTCAGGGGGCAGCAGGACGAAGGGCCGCCGCGGGGCTGCCCTCCCACCCCTCGGCAGCGGGGCCGTCCTCCAGACCCAGCAGACGGTGGGCCTCCTGGCTGCAGCGCTGCACGGCGACATCGAGGAGCTGTTGGACGAATGCTGCTGCGCGATGCTGCAGGTTGACCTCCAGCACCCGGACCAGGACCTCTTCGTCCAGCCCAAAGAGGCCCAGGATATATGTGATGAGGCCCTCCACGGAGTCTACCCAAAAAAGACGGTTAGTGAATATCACTCCCAGCTCCTGACGCACCCAGGGCAGGAGGAGCTCGAGGAGAGCTGGGTGGTCGTGGAAAAGGGCTGCCCAGGTGAGTGGCTCCAGACCGCCCAGAGGAGCCCCGTGCAGCTGGTGTTCTGCAGGATCTGGTTCTGTTGCTGCAGGACTGTGGGCGGATGGATGGCTGCGAGCTCCTTCTGCCTGGGGGACGACGCTGCATGCCGCAGGTGGTGTGATCATGCACTCCTCAAAGTCGTCATCCACCCGCACCAAGTGCATGACGCATTGCACTCTGCTCCTGCAGAGCGGGCACTCGGGCTTGCTCTCAGCCCACCGCATGATGCATTGGTAACAGAAGCGGTGGAGGCACGGCATCACATAGGCGGCATCGTCCCAGCTGTCCAGGCACACTGGGCAGCGGTCCTCCACCTCTGTGGCCATGCTCTCCACCCGCTGCGGTGGGTCCTCCACCTCTGTGGCTATGCTCTCCACCCGCTGCGGTGGGCTGGGGGGAGCTGGAGATGACCATATGCTCCCTCCCATGGTCGATGGGCGCTGCAACAGCCGCTGTCACGCTAGGAAAGGAAGAGAGACCACGGTCACAGGCTGGCCTGGGGAGAGCTAGAAGAAGTGCCCAGATCCCTCAAGAAGGAAACCCTCCCAGCTGCCCAGGTGGAGGTTCCCCCCCCAGCTCACCTCTGCTGCTGCGAGCGCGGCTCCTGGGTGCCCCGGCTGCCTGAGGCTGGCAGGGCCGGGGATAATCCTTGAGGGGCTCTGGGGTCAGGCGTGGAGAGCTGAGCAGGACAGCTCCCCGAGCAGCACACCAGCACCAAAGGCTTTGCTCAACACTCCAGCCTCACGAACTGCTCAGCTGGAGTGCGGGCACGAGCCCTCCGAGTGGGGCTCGGTGCACGAATACAGGCAGCGAGGGGCTCCTGGTCGCAATCCATTGGTGGGTGACATCACATTCCATCCCTTGGTAAGAACGGAACCTGTCACCTGGGGTTCCGGAAGGCATCGGAACCCATCACTCGAGGACATTCCAACAGGCCACCCTGGCCCACGATGCTCGCCCCGGCATCACCGCAGCCCCAGCACATGCGTCGGGGGTTACCACAATGCCAGAACCCACTCCGTCCCCTCACTTCTTGCCCCGGGCTCGGCATTGGTGTTTCCCGCCAGGCACCGAGGCTTTGGCCATGTCTTCCCAGGGCCCCGTCAGGTTGCTCTGGCCGGGGCAGACATCTCCAGGCACATATGGCGAGCGGGTTCATTGGGTAACACCTCGGGCCTCCCTGGGGGGCTGCAGGCCAAAGTCCCGTGGGTCTCCCCACACCCCGGCACTGCTGGCCAGCCCTCGGGGCTCCCCTGATTTGTCCCATGGGCAGTCACAAGCAGCACTTGTCTTGGACTCTTGCATTTGCTCGCATCTCTCTCCCCTAGCCAGAGGGCACAAGGGTGATCCCTGTGGGGGTTGATGTAGCTTGAGAATTAGCACGACTAGGCCGCTGAAGCAAAACAGTTAGCACAACTGGACAGGCCGCTGGGAAGGGGCTGCGGGGCGGCCATGTTGGTTCCCGGGGCATGCCGGGAGCTGTAGGCCTGGGGCTGCCGGGCGGCCATGTTGGCCTGTGGAGGTGCAGGCCCTGCTCCGACGGCCCCGGCGGAGGGGAGGGTTGGGGCTGCCCGTGAGGGGAGCCGGGTGGCCGTCCTGCTGGCAGCCACGTCACCCCCTGGGCGCCAGAGCCCTGTGGGGAAGCAGGCATCAGCCAGAGAGCCACAGCCACACAGAGAGGAAAAACTCCTCAAAATGCTGTCCTCGGGCAGGACGCTCTCGATCTGACTCAGGGTGCCCTCCAAACCCTACTAGAAAACACAGCGCGCTGCTGGTACTACCCATGTCGCCATTTCGTGATGTGAGACAGTACGTACAAGGGAATGCATTGCTGAACTTTGCCGTTTGGATTGTGGATGTAAATGTGCACACATGCATGTGTACTTAGAGATACATACATCACTTTCAGTCAGATGTTCGTCAGGCCCCCTTACAAGTTGCTGTTTCTGGTATAGGAATGTTTATTCCTTGGTCATTTTCATCTCACCAAAAAGCACAGGTTAGAACCTGCGCTCCCTGGCACGGTGGTCAGAGGATGGTGATGAACCTCAGCTCAGGGGATTGGGCCAAGGGAAATGGGGAAAGGGGAGCAGGAAGGGTGTCCTCCATCTCTGCTGCCCAGAACAAGCATTGGCTATTGCAGAGACCCTCACAGACACATTTCCTGGAACATCCCTGTGAACACAGGAGCCCAAATAATGCTCTTTTTCTCACAAACAGTTTTTGTTTTGTCTCCTGTCAAATGCATCCACTGCAACCAAGAAATTTGAGAAGCAGGGCTTCATCCATCACCAGTTTTGTTTTTTAACGAAAAACCTTTCTTTGTTTTGCATTTCTATAGGCAAATATCTTTTTGTACTTGAGTACAAATCAGTATCTCCATGATGAAGGAAACAGAGAGGATGAAAATACTCGGGTGTATTGGAACTTAGAGAAAACCTCCTAGGAACTTTCAAAAACGAGGGAGAAAAGCAGCTTCACAGGCCCTTTCTTTTCCCCCAAAATTCACCTTTACTACAAGTTTAAATGTCTGCTGTGTTTAATAACATCAAGCCTAAGCATTCAAGCTTAAGTCTAAGCTCCCACTCCATGCAAAATATTCCATCTGGCATATCTGTTTTCTAAACATCCCATGGTCATTTGCAAGCTGATGCCCATAATGGTGTATTGAGGGGGAAAAAAGCCTGAAATCAAACTTGTTAGTTGAAGTGAAAGCTAGGAGTCGTCTATAGTGACCATAGCCTCCTCGTCTTGAGCTTTCAGAAAAGTGACAAAAATTTTGAGTCTTTTCAAAACCATGATCATTGTTGCATGGCTGCTAGTGGTGGCTACAGTCTCACCTAACATTAATGACTGCAATTTTCTGCTTCTCGACGACCTAAACTCTCTTTCAGTGGAAAAAAATGTGGGTCTCTGTGTGTCATGTCCAAATCTATCCAACAGATGTCTAGAGTCACTGGAATTGTGTCAAAGAAATCCTGTTTCTCCCCACTGATTAGGCTGGGAGGCAGATCATTAACTCACAGGTTGGGGTTTGCAGTGCTCCCGTCTAAACAAGGCTTCAGATCCCTTCACTGTTTTGTGTAATTGCTCTTCCTAAAAGCAACATGCATCTGCTCATAACAAATAAGCATTTATACTAGGGTCTGGCTCTGGCATCGTTACTGTCCCCGTCGGGTACGCATTGGTAAGGTCCCCAGAGCTCTCCTTTCTCCGGGCTGAAGGGGCCCAGCTCTCCCAGTTTGTTCTTGCACAGGAGATGCTCCCATCCCTTTGTCATCTTCATTCCCTTTGGCTGAACTCCCTCCACCATGTCCCAGATTTCTGTAGTGTGAAAATCACAGGCACTTTGCTACTGGCCGTGACAGCAGCGCAGGATTTGATGTGAATAAGCCCGAGGCCTTGTGCGGGGCAGCGGCTCCGGCAGCCGGCTCTGCTCCAGAGCTGCGGCTCCGCTTGCTGAAACCCCTGCTTCAGGGGTGCGTCCTGCCATGGCCGTGGCCCAGCCGATCCCAGCGCCAGGAGGTATCCGCTGCGGCCGTGGGGAGCCCACGCCGGAGCAGGGGGAGCTGTGAGAGGGATGGAGCGGCCGAGAGACACTGTTAAGTGCTGCCGAGCCCTGGTCCCTGCGGTGCCCGGCGGGGCTGGGGGAGGCTGGGGGAAGGGGGCGCGGGGCCTGGCTGGGCGGGGAGGAAAGGTGCTGCCGGACTGTCCGCCTCGGCTTCTCTGCACCCAGATCTATTTTATCGGGCAGTAAGTTAGATTGGTTTTTCCCCAAGTGGAGTCTCTCTTGCCCACAACAGCAGCTGGCAAGCAACCTCCCTGCGGCTGTCTTGATCCGGGAGCTTGCTCATCCCATGCCCTGCCCCGTCCTGCTGAGGAGGGCCTGGGTGAGAGTTTGGCGCTTCCCATGGTTAACCCTCCACAATCTTAACTTTGTTGCCAGCCATCGACAGAGGATAGTTTGTAGAGGGTGTTCCGTGAGACCTTCTGCAGCACTACAGAGTTAGAAGAAGAGAAACTGGTGGCCCAGATGAGTCCCCTTCATTCCTGTCTTTCCTGCGGATTGGGACGTGACAATGTTTGAGCACCCTGCGGCAGGAGATAGTCCCTTTTTAGGATATTACATCGGTACGAGCTGTTTGCCTGGTTAAACTCGGCACCATAGTGACACAATTCAGATTCAGGAGAGGGTGTATCAAACTGGGGTCAGAACTGAGCCCTAACTTCCCACCAGGAGATGGGGTGAAATAACAGGCTGTAAACCCTACAGCTGATATCTGCAGACAGGGGCCGAGAGCAGTAGTATCTGTGACTGAAGAGTTGTCACTGCAGGCTCATTAGGCAGCTGGATTTTAGATCAACCTGTAAGTGGAAGCATTTCCAGTAAGTGATGGTAGAGACCTCCTAAATGCTTCACAAATTGATTTTGAGGCCGCTAAGCCCAAATATGATACCTCACAGCATTAAAATCTCCATTTATCGCCTTGGCAATCAAGAAGTGAAATCATCCTGATACAGTGGATTGATTTAGTCACTATGTAGAAAACCGCTTGGGGAAGATGCTTGCTCCGAGTCCTTCAAGGATGGGCACAGTTACAGGTCCAACAGCCTGGACGAGAAGCAACGCATGTGTTTCCTCACCTTATTTCTAGGCAGCTGTCACACAGCCCCAAATGAGAAGGAACGAAGGCACGTTTTAACATTGCATGTGTTTGTGTGATAGCGCTTGCAGAGAACGGGGCTGGTTCGCTTTAGCTGTCCGCAGGTCAAGAAGCCTTTTTCTGCTAGGAGTGAAGGAGACACTAGGTCGTTTTGAGAATGTCGGGTGTTACAGTGAGTTTAAGCAAAACCAGTTTGCAAGAGAATTGCTTTGTGCTGTGCAGAGGCTTGCAGTTTTTACTTTACAGCCTGAGAGAAACTGTTGTGAGAGTATTTGCATTCAACTCTATTCGAGCCTCGGCTCGGTGTGTATGTTGGCGTGCCGCACAGCGGGTAAACGATCCCACTTTTGGGACAACAACAGGATTGGTGGGAATGGGTGAGATCTGTTTTATTTTGAAATCAACGTCTCCCTCCCCTCCTTGCTTTGCAGCTCGCAACATTCTTGAGATTTGTTGGTACAGTTCACAACTTGTTGCTAGGGTTCTCAACAAAGGGTTTGGGCTGGAATGGCCAGAAGGCCCCCGGAGACCCTCACCAGCTCTGCCTAGAGGCCAGGGGTTCAACGTGGTCCAAACAACTAGAGGATAAGATGATTTATCGTATTTCATGGCCATTCTCCTCGCTCACGTGGATTTGGGCGGGGGCAGATTGCTGTTCAGGGTTAAAGTCGTTCCAGCTACGAGTGAGCACAGTGTGCCGCAGGGAGGCTGAAACAAGAGCATGGCCTCTAATTAACTGTATGTCCCCAGCTGCTTTATTTTCATCGGATATTCAATGTCAGTTGCCTCGTGTCATCGACAACCAGAGAAAAAAGACCCTTGAGTGCATCAGATTATCAAAAACTTCCTCTAATTTGATCATTTATCTTCCTCTGCAACACGGACACAAAGCAACCAACAGAGACAAGAAGAAACCACCACTGCCGGAGGGGGCTGGGCCAGGGGCAGGAGACCCGCTTCAGGGGGCAGCAGGACGAAGGGCCGCCGCGGGGCTGCCCTCCCACCCCTCGGCAGCGGGGCCGTCCTCCAGACCCAGCAGACGGTGGGCCTCCTGGCTGCAGCGCTGCACGGCGACATCGAGGAGCTGTTGGACGAATGCTGCTGCGCGATGCTGCAGGTTGACCTCCAGCACCCGGACCAGGACCTCTTTGTCCAGCCCAAAGAGGCCCAGGATATATGTGATGAGGCCCTCCACGGAGTCTACCCAAAAAAGACGGTTAGTGAATATCACTCCCAGCTCCTGACGCACCCAGGGCAGGAGGAGCTCGAGGAGAGCTGGGTGGTCGTGGAAAAGGGCTGCCCAGGTGAGTGGCTCCAGACCGCCCAGAGGAGCCCCGTGCAGCTGGTGTTCTGCAGGATCTGGTTCTGTTGCTGCAGGACTGTGGGCGGATGGATGGCTGCGAGCTCCTTCTGCCTGGGGGACGACGCTGCATGCCGCAGGTGGTGTGATCATGCACTCCTCAAAGTCGTCATCCACCCGCACCAAGTGCATGACGCATTGCACTCTGCTCCTGCAGAGCGGGCACTCGGGCTTGCTCTCAGCCCACCGCATGATGCATTGGTAACAGAAGCGGTGGAGGCACGGCATCACATAGGCGGCATCGTCCCAGCTGTCCAGGCACACTGGGCAGCGGTCCTCCACCTCTGTGGCCATGCTCTCCACCCGCTGCGGTGGGTCCTCCACCTCTGTGGCTATGCTCTCCACCCGCTGCGGTGGGCTGGGGGGAGCTGGAGATGACCATATGCTCCCTCCCATGGTCGATGGGCGCTGCAACAGCCGCTGTCACGCTAGGAAAGGAAGAGAGACCACGGTCACAGGCTGGCCTGGGGAGAGCTAGAAGAAGTGCCCAGGTCCCTCAAGAAGGAAACCCTCCCAGCTGCCCAGGTGGAGGTTCCCCCCCCAGCTCACCTCTGCTGCTGCGAGCGCGGCTCCTGGGTGCCCCGGCTGCCTGAGGCTGGCAGGGCCGGGGATAATCCTTGAGGGGCTCTGGGGTCAGGCGTGGAGAGCTGAGCAGGACAGCTCCCCGAGCAGCACACCAGCACCAAAGGCTTTGCTCAACACTCCAGCCTCACGAACTGCTCAGCTGGAGTGCGGGCACGAGCCCTCCGAGTGGGGCTCGGTGCACGAATACAGGCAGCGAGGGGCTCCTGGTCGCAATCCGTTGGTGGGTGACATCACATTCCATCCCTTGGTAAGAACGGAACCTGTCACCTGGGGTTCCGGAAGGCATCGGAACCCATCACTCGAGGACATTCCAACAGGCCACCCTGGCCCACGATGCTCGCCCCGGCATCACCGCAGCCCCAGCACATGCGTCGGGGGTTACCACAATGCCAGAACCCACTCCGTCCCCTCACTTCTTGCCCCGGGCTCGGCATTGGTGTTTCCCGCCAGGCACCGAGGCTTTGGCCATGTCTTCCCAGGGCCCCGTCAGGTTGCTCTGGCCGGGGCAGACATCTCCAGGCACATATGGCGAGCGGGTTCATTGGGTAACACCTCGGGCCTCCCTGGGGGGCTGCAGGCCAAAGTCCCGTGGGTCTCCCCACACCCCGGCACTGCTGGCCAGCCCTCGGGGCTCCCCTGATTTGTCCCATGGGCAGTCACAAGCAGCACTTGTCTTGGACTCTTGCATTTGCTCGCATCTCTCTCCCCTAGCCAGAGGGCACAAGGGTGATCCCTGTGGGGGTTGATGTAGCTTGAGAATTAGCACGACTAGGCCGCTGAAGCAAAACAGTTAGCACAACTGGACAGGCCGCTGGGAAGGGGCTGCGGGGCGGCCATGTTGGTTCCCGGGGCATGCCGGGAGCTGTAGGCCTGGGGCTGCCGGGCGGCCATGTTGGCCTGTGGAGGTGCAGGCCCTGCTCCGACGGCCCCGGCGGAGGGGAGGGTTGGGGCTGCCCGTGAGGGGAGCCGGGTGGCCGTCCTGCTGGCAGCCACGTCACCCCCTGGGCGCCAGAGCCCTGTGGGGAAGCAGGCATCAGCCAGAGAGCCACAGCCACACAGAGAGGAAAAACTCCCCAAAATGCTGTACTCGGGCAGGACGCTCTCGATCTGACTCAGGGTGCCCTCCAAACCCTACTAGAAAACACAGCGCGCTGCTGGTACTACCCATGTCGCCATTTCGTGATGTGAGACAGTACGTACAAGGGAATGCATTGCTGAACTTTGCCGTTTGGATTGTGGATGTAAATGTGCACACGTGCATGTGTACTTAGAGATACATACATCACTTTCAGTCAGATGTTCGTCAGGCCCCCTTACAAGTTGCTGTTTCTGGTATAGGAATGTTTATTCCTTGGTCATTTTCATCTCACCAAAAAGCACAGGTTAGAACCTGCGCTCCCTGGCATGGTGGTCAGAGGATGGTGATGAACCTCAGCTCAGGGGATTGGGCCAAGGGAAATGGGGAAAGGGGAGCAGGAAGGGTGTCCTCCATCTCTGCTGCCCAGAACAAGCATTGGCCATTGCAGAGACCCTCACAGACACATTTCCTGGAACATCCCTGTGAACACAGGAGCCCAAATAATGCTCTTTTTCTCACAAACAGTTTTTGTTTTGTCTCCTGTCAAATGCATCCACTGCAACCAAGAAATTTGAGAAGCAGGGCTTCATCCATCACCAGTTTTGTTTTTTAACGAAAAACCTTTCTTTGTTTTGCATTTCTATAGGCAAATATCTTTTTGTACTTGAGTACAAATCAGTATCTCCATGATGAAGGAAACAGAGAGGATGAAAATACTCGGGTGTATTGGAACTTAGAGAAAACCTCCTAGGAACTTTCAAAAACGAGGGAGAAAAGCAGCTTCACAGGCCCTTTCTTTTCCCCCAAAATTCACCTTTACTACAAGTTTAAATGTCTGCTGTGTTTAATAACATCAAGCCTAAGCATTCAAGCTTGAGTCTAAGCTCCCACTCCATGCAAAATATTCCATCTGGCATATCTGTTTTCTAAACATCCCATGGTCATTTGCAAGCTGATGCCCATAATGGTGTATTGAGGGGGAAAAAAGCCTGAAATCAAACTTGTTAGTTGAAGTGAAAGCTAGGAGTCGTCTATAGTGACCATAGCCTCCTCGTCTTGAGCTTTCAGAAAAGTGACAAAAATTTTGAGTCTTTTCAAAACCATGATCATTGTTGCATGGCTGCTAGTGGTGGCTACAGTCTCACCTAACATTAATGACTGCAATTTTCTGCTTCTCGACGACCTAAACTCTCTTTCAGTGGAAAAAAATGTGGGTCTCTGTGTGTCATGTCCAAATCTATCCAACAGATGTCTAGAGTCACTGGAATTGTGTCAAAGAAATCCTGTTTCTCCCCACTGATTAGGCTGGGAGGCAGATCATTAACTCACAGGTTGGGGTTTGCAGTGCTCCCGTCTAAACAAGGCTTCAGATCCCTTCACTGTTTTGTGTAATTGCTCTTCCTAAAAGCAACATGCATCTGCTCATAACAAATAAGCATTTATACTAGGGTCTGGCTCTGGCATCGTTACTGTCCCCGTCGGGTACTCATTGGTAAGGTCCCCAGAGCTCTCCTTTCTCCGGGCTGAAGGGGCCCAGCTCTCCCAGTTTGTTCTTGCACAGGAGATGCTCCCATCCCTTTGTCATCTTCATTCCCTTTGGCTGAACTCCCTCCACAATGTCCCAGATTTCTGTAGTGTGAAAATCACAGGCACTTTGCTACTGGCCGTGACAGCAGCGCAGGATTTGATGTGAATAAGCCCGAGGCCTTGTGCGGGGCAGCGGCTCCGGCAGCCGGCTCTGCTCCAGAGCTGCGGCTCCGCTTGCTGAAACCCCTGCTTCAGGGGTGCGTCCTGCCATGGCCGTGGCCCAGCCGATCCCAGCGCCAGGAGGTATCCGCTGCGGCCGTGGGGAGCCCGCGCCGGAGCAGGGGGAGCTGTGAGAGGGATGGAGCGGCCGAGAGACACTGTTAAGTGCTGCCGAGCCCTGGTCCCTGCGGTGCCCGGCGGGGCTGGGGGAGACTGGGGGAAGGGGGCGCGGGGCCTGGCTGGGCGGGGAGGAAAGGTGCTGCCGGACTGTCCGCCTCGGCTTCTCTGCACCCAGATCTATTTTATCGGGCAGTAAGTTAGATTGGTTTTTCCCCAAGTGGAGTCTCTCTTGCCCACAACAGCAGCTGGCAAGCAACCTCCCTGCGGCTGTCTTGATCCGGGAGCTTGCTCATCCCATGCCCTGCCCCGTCCTGCTGAGGAGGGCCTGGGTGAGAGTTTGGCGCTTCCCATGGTTAACCCTCCACAATCTTAACTTTGTTGCCAGCCATCGACAGAGGATAGTTTGTAGAGGGTGTTCCGTGAGACCTTCTGCAGCACTACAGAGTTAGAAGAAGAGAAACTGGTGGCCCAGATGAGTCCCCTTCATTCCTGTCTTTTCTGCGGATTGGGACGTGACAATGTTTGAGCACCCTGCGGCAGGAGATAGTCCCTTTTTAGGATATTACATCGGTACGAGCTGTTTGCCTGGTTAAACTCGGCACCATAGTGACACAATTCAGATTCAGGAGAGGGTGTATCAAACTGGGGTCAGAACTGAGCCCTAACTTCCCACCAGGAGATGGGGTGAAATAACAGGCTGTAAACCCTACAGCTGATATCTGCAGACAGGGGCCGAGAGCAGTAGTATCTGTGACTGAAGAGTTGTCACTGCAGGCTCATTAGGCAGCTGGATTTTAGATCAACCTGTAAGTGGAAGCATTTCCAGTAAGTGATGGTAGAGACCTCCTAAATGCTTCACAAATTGATTTTGAGGCCGCTAAGCCCAAATATGATACCTCACAGCATTAAAATCTCCATTTATCACCTTGGCAATCAAGAAGTGAAATCATCCTGATACAGTGGATTGATTTAGTCACTATGTAGAAAACCGCTTGGGGAAGATGCTTGCTCCGAGTCCTTCAAGGATGGGCACAGTTACAGGTCCAACAGCCTGGACGAGAAGCAACGCATGTGTTTCCTCACCTTATTTCTAGGCAGCTGTCACACAGCCCCAAATGAGAAGGAACGAAGGCACGTTTTAACATTGCATGTGTTTGTGTGATAGCGCTTGCAGAGAACGGGGCTGGTTCGCTTTAGCTGTCCGCAGGTCAAGAAGCCTTTTTCTGCTAGGAGTGAAGGAGACACTAGGTCGTTTTGAGAATGTCGGGTGTTACAGTGAGTTTAAGCAAAACCAGTTTGCAAGAGAATTGCTTTGTGCTGTGCAGAGGCTTGCAGTTTTTACTTTACAGCCTGAGAGAAACTGTTGTGAGAGTATTTGCATTCAACTCTATTCCACTTTGTCCTTCAACAGTAGTTGAAGTCAGGCAACTATAAATCGCAGGTTCTCTTTATGTTCGCTGCCTGGACTTGGCTAATATTAAAGACATGTCACAAAAATGACGTACCTTCCATTGCAGTACATCTTGGAGTGCTGGTTTTGCTTGTAGTGCTTTGTCTTTGGCAAATGCAGGTGAAAAACTGCACTGCAAGTGCATGGTGTTTTATCAGAGGGGCTCCTGAATTTGTGTTACATGATTGTAGTGCAGAATCTGAGGAAAGTAAGGTTTGTTTAAGTACCACCCTTCTGCTCTGTGCTTTGTGCAAAACAGCAGCCTGCGGTTTGGGGAGCTTCAGCATCAAAGAATACAGGGGGGTCTTCCTTGCCATGCTGAATTTGTTGTCATGTGTAGCTCAGACTGAGTTCAGGAATTGTGCCTGCATGTGGGGACTGTTGCCAAATGCACAGAGATGTGTCACAGCGCTGCAGAGGAGGAGGCATTGATCTCTGCTAGTGGTAGTCCTGGGGTTTGGCAAGACTGAAAAATGCCCTGGTGTGCAAAAGAAACTCGGGTGAGTAATTGTAGTGCAAAACTCATACAAGGTAAATCAGGCGTTTTTGGACGGATTGCTCACCTCACTCTTTCGTAATTTGCCCGCTTGGTTTAAGGAGTTAATTGTAAAAGGTTTGCACATATGTATTGTTTTGTTGTTAGAATTATAATGTGTATTTGCTTTAACTGTCTTAAAAAAGCTCTTTCCAGGATGATCGACTGCTCCTGGCTTGCTCAAAAACAAGAAAGGGGAATTGTGGAGCCCTGGCTGGACGAGAGGGGACATAGTGTGGTGCCATTGAGCAGCCCAGGCTTTGTGCCGGAGATGGGCCTGGAGGGCACTGAGCGTGGAACACTGCTGGGGGGGGGGTGGAGTGGCGAGCGCGGGGCACTGGCGCGGGGCGGGGCCGCCGCGCTGCCGCTTCGTTATTGCAGTTCTTCCTATATATGGTTAAGGGTAACTAACCAATCAGAGGTTGTAATTATTTCGCTATATAAACCCTGTTTTGCTGACTAATAAAGGAGAACGATCTTACTCACATTGAGATTTCATCGTTACTCCGGGACCAGCTTCCCACTCCAACACCCTGGTATTTATCATCCAGACTCACAGTGCTTTTATTTAATGGGCGTGGGCCCACGGTTGCTACTCCAGCAGAATGCCCTTTGAGATCAGCCAACTCTTTATTTACATGAAACACCGGTAACTTTGTCCCAGTGTTTGCCAGTCGTGTTCCTTCGGCCTCTTCCCTGCTTTGTTCTCCTGAGTGGTGCTTTAATGCTTTCCTCGTCCTAGTAGCATATCCACAGTGAAACTGGACGGTAACGGAACTATGGAGAGCAAACAAAAAGCATGCAACTATGGCAAGTGTGGCCTCGGAGCCTGTAGTAACCTTTCACAAATGCTAATGATGGTTGTTGCAAAGCCGTGGTGCGTTCTTCTGATGCTTGTCTCCTGCAGCTGGCAAGACAGCAACAGGCTGCCATAAGCTCTCAGTTTTGTTGTGTGACTAGACTGAAGGAAATTAGATTGTGTGCTCACTCCTGGTCTGGAATGAATTTGTGTGGCTGTGTAAGGCAGCAGCATGCGGGCGCGGGTGTAGCGAAAGCAGGTGATGTAAAGCTGTAAGCAGGGTGGAGGTATTGGAGAGGATAATGTGTCAGGACAGAGAATTATGGAGTGCTTTGCTGTGTAAACTAGTAGCTCTCGTGCTTTCTTTTCCACTGCTCTGTGTTTGAGTTGTGTCCTCCAACTCTGTCGTTCTGACTGCTCTTTGATAGCTATCGTCTGCAGGTCTTGGTCTACCCATGGCCAAGGACTGTTACACAGCGACAACGGAGAAAAACAAAGCAGCTGTCAAAGGCAGCCTTGTGGTAAGGAGAGGTCTGCTGCAAGGACATCAGCCTACATTCACACTGTAGTGTAATGCGAAAGAAAAAAGCTCCGCAAATCAGGATTTAGGCTCCCTTTGGAAATGTTCCCTTTCTGTGATTCTGTGATTCTGTGATTCTATGTGCTGGTGGCTGGGGTTGTGCCTCCCCAGGTGCAGGACTCTGCACTTCCCCTGGTCAAACTTGTTGGGGCTGCTGCCTTGGCAGGGTAGGAGCCTGGGGTGATGCCGAGAGCAGCCCCAAGCCGTGACTCCGTGCAGGAGGAGGGATTTGGGTGCCACCGTTGCGAGGCTGCAGCGGGCAGTGCAGGCTGGTAGGAGAGCAGAGCCCCAGGCTGCGGGGGCAGAGGGTGCGGTGGGGAGGAGGACAGGGCTGGGGAGATGAGTGATGGGGCATGGGCTGGCCCTGGAGACCTCCCGGCCGGAAACATCTGCCCCGGGACCAGCTGCAGAGCTGCAGGCCTGGATGCAGGACTTGCCTTCAGGGGGAACAATGAAGTAGTAGCTGGCACGTGTAGAAGGACCCCTCAACACCACCTGCACCGTTAGTGACACTGAGACTTTTTCTGTAGTTTTCAGGCACTAATTTTATTAGGATATATGGGGGGAGGGGGGGGCTGGGAGCCCTTGAGGGCTGGCGCAGGACCCAGCGGATGGCCCAGTTCTGGTGTGGCCATCGCCCGAGGCATCCTCCAGGGTCAGCGACGTGGTGCTGGCCTTTTGCTGGATGGGGAGCCCTTGGACCTGCCGGTCCTCCTCTTTCGGGGTCACCGTGGCTGCCCAGGGGAGCATTCCCTGCCCCAGCTAGAAGTGGATGGCCTGGGCACAGCCTCCCCTGGCTCCTCCTGGGGCTCTTCCTGCTCCACGGGGATGGCAATGGGAGCAGAGGGGTGGCTGCTGGGACCCCCAGCAAAGGCAGCGGATGAGGTGCCGGGGAGCTCGTGGGGGCTGGATCTGGAAGAGGTGCTGGAAGGGGCTGGGAGACCCTCCTCGGGAGGCAGCGGGGCTGGGGGCTCTGGGGTTTTGGAGGGAGACCCCCCCCATCCAGACCGGCAGCTCTGTGTCCATTGTGTGGATGCCCATGGCTGCCTCCAGCACCCCATTGCCAAAGGTCTCCTCCATCTCCTGATGGAACCAGGACTGCAGGGTCTGGAGGAGCGTTACCTGGTCCTGGAAAGAGCTGAGCCAGTCTGGGTGCTGGATGAGGTTGACAGGATTCCTGGGCACCTCTTCTGCAGCCCACCAGTCGTCGTGGAGGTCATTGTCGGCTGGGTCGCTGGGATCTGGATGTGCCTCACCGAAAACGCCCAATGGTGGCACAGATGGTGTGATGACGTGCTCCCTGTAGTCATCGTCTGCCCACACAGAGTGTAAGATGGATTGGATCCCCCCACCTTGCAGAGGGGGCAATCGCGCTTGCTCTCAGCCCACCGCAGTATGCATTTGTAGCAGAACCAGTGGAGCACGGCATCACGTAGCTGGCCTCCTCGCAGCTGCCCAGGCAGATGGGGCAGCGCTTCTCCAGCTCCGTGGCCATGCTCTCCATCCACTGCGGTGGGCTGGGGGAGCTGAGGAGGACAAACTGCTCCCTCTCACAGGCGCTGCAGCAGCCAGTGTCACGCTAGAAAAGGAAGAGAGGCCACGGTCACTGGCCAGCCCGGAGAGGGGTGGAAGTAGTGGCCAGATCCCTCAAGAAGGAAACCCTCCCAGCTGCCCAGGGTGAGGTTTCCCCCCCAGCTCACCTCTGCTGCTGCGAGCGTGGCTCCTGGGTGTCCCGGCTGCCTGAAGCTGGCAGGTGTGGGGATAATACTCCAAAGTCTCTGGGGTCAGGTGTGGAGAGCTGCAAAGAACAACTTGCCAAGCACGGCACCAGCACCAAGGCCTCACTCAGCACTCCAAACCTCGCAACCTGCTCAGCTGGAGTCCGGGCAGAAGCCGGCTGACTGGGGCTGGGCAGCAAGGGACGCCTGGTCACAACCCATCTCTCGGGGACGTCGCATTCCATCGCCAGGTGATATCACAGTCTGTCGCTTGGATACGTCTCAGTCCATCCCTCGGTGACAAGAGAACCCATCACTCAGGACACGGTGACATCAGAACCCATTGCTTTGTTTTCTGGTACACCTGGGTTTTGGAAACTTCACTAAAACCTCCAACCCCTTTGTGGGTGTCACTGAGTTTCTGCCCTGTACGAGCAGATGTTGTAGGTGGTGTCAGGAGCGCCTGGCATTAGACCAGCCCTTCTCAGTGGATGAGGAGTTCAGGCAACACTGGTTCGGAAAAGTCCTGTTCTTTTCCTCCAGCAAACATTGATGCCCCAGACCTGTCCACGTACATACACATACTTCCCCCCACCCCCAAGTTCTTCTAACAAACAGTTCAATTTGCAGGCCAGAAAGCGCGTTTACCCGCACCTCACCATGCTTTCCTTCAAGTTGGAAAATTGGTCTCTTTAATTCAGTGGGACACTCTCAGCAGGCTGACCTGCATGTAGAAATCTGGATCCTTGAATCTGACTCAGTTTTGCAAAATTAGCTTGAAAAAACTGCATTTGCTCATCTGCCTAATGCTAATAAAGTAGTTCCAGATTCTGAAACAATGAGTAGAGGGCTAAAGGAATCGAATGAAATCAAAAGTTCCATTTGGCAGGGAGCTACAACTGTGGTCTAATCTGGCTGCCTGAGCACCCCAGGGCTGACCAAAAGTTGAAGGATACTATGAAGGGCATTGTCCAAATGCCTCTTTCTAGGGCACTGACAGGTGTGGGGCATTGACCACCTCTCTGGGTGGCAAAGAAAAGCTTCCCAATGTCCAGTCAAAACCTCCCCTCATGTAGCTTTGAAACATTGCCACATCTTGTGGCTGGATCTGCGGGAGAAGAGATCAGCACCTCCCTCTCCACCTTCCCTCCTCAGGAAGTTGGAGGGAGCAATGAGGTCACCCCTCAGGCTCCTTTTCTCCAACCTAGACATGCCCAGTGTCCTTGGCCACTTGGCATGCGTCTGCTGAGCATCTGCCAAGGATGGGTCCTTTCCAAGCAGAGGAGAAGAAATGCCAGCACCAAGGCTGGATCTGGAAGAGCGTGAGGGCAGCAGCACAGTCACCTTTCCCTGGCTGCTTTCCAGCCCGGCAGCCCGCTGCATGGGGACCACAAGATGTGGAGCAGGGGAGGAAAGACCCTCCCACTCTAAGGGAAGGTCAGGTTCGTGACCACTTGAGGAACCTGAACAGACAGCAGTCTATGGGATCTGATGAGGTGCATCCCAGAGTCCTGAGGAAATTGGCTGATGTAGTTGTCAAGACACTATCCATCATATTTGAAAGGTCACAGCAGTCAGGTGAAGTCCCTGGTGACTGGAAGAAGGGAAGCATTGTGCCCATTCTTCAAAAGGGTAGAAAGGAGGACCCTGGGAAGTAGGGACCCAGCAGCCTCACCTCTGTGCTTGGGAAGATCGAGGAACAGACCCTCTGAGAAGCTGTGCTAAGGCACGTGGGGGACAGGGAGGTGATTCGAGACAGCCAGCATTGCTTCACCAGGGGCAAGTCCTGCCTGACCAACTGTTGTAGTTTGGCCATAGCCAGCAACAAAGGGCCATGAGGTCACTCTATCGCCCCTCCCCCCCAGCTGGGGTAGGGAGGAGAATGGAAAGAAAAAGGCAAAAACTTGTGGGTCGGGATCAGGGCAGTTTAACAGAACAGCAAACAAAGGGAACAGTAACAACAACAATACTGATAGGAGAATACACAAAACAAACAGCAAAATGCACAGAGCAAATCTCACCGCCCAGTGCTCCGCGCTTTCCCAAGCCACGACTGCCTTCCCGCCACCCAGCTCCCCCAGCCAGCACCCAGCATGGCAGCACATGGTATTGAACACCCTGTTCTGTTTGGCCAGGTTGGGTCAGCTTGCCTGGCCGTGTTCCCTCCTGGCTCCTGGTGAAAACTAACCCTGTTCTGGCCGAACCCAGGACAAAAATTCATCTGCAAAGACCTTCATAACCTTCATAACTTCTTTGCTTGTAGGTCAAGCAACCACTTTAACCACAATCCAGTAAACATGTCATGTGTTTCTCCATTTCCCCCAGAGACGCAAATGCTGGGAATATAGAAGCTTTTCACTACACCAGTTATGATGGTTGCCTAATCTTACGTAGTCACATCAAAGGAGCACCCCTAAAATTTTCAGGCTGCATTAATCTCTGGTGGCGGTATTTCATGGAAAACTGTTCTACGGAGTTGCAACACAAGTACGGTTATTGTTCATGTGCCTCTTGTAGGAAGCTAAATTCCTTACTAACATAAAGGTCATCTTATCATATCGCTAAGGCAACTACACAGAGTCTGATTTATTATGTTGCACCCCAGCTGTCAGGTTCTGACACTGGTCTGAGCTAGAGGGTACTCCAGAGGTGCTGTGCCTTTCATCCATATTATCCAAATAGATTTAACTCTGAATACCAGACCTAAGAAACTCTGATGATTATCAGCCTGCTGGGACCAGTCAATACAGCAGAGATATGGAGGGCGTAATGGTCGGGGTATACCCACTTTGCCTCGTTTGCACACTGGTACATCACAAGGGGGAGAAGTTCTGAGCTTTCTTGGATTTGCAGTACAGTTGGGGTGTGCCTGCCTCTGTCCCACAAGGCTGATGGCTGCTTGGCAGGCAACAGCGAGTGTGAACACGGATGCTTGGGTGTGTTTCTGTTCACAGCATGCGCTCGCAGTCCATTCTCCACATGGCAATGTTTCGTTACAAAAAAGACACTGCAGTGAAGTATTCCAGGATCCCGAATGACCACTTCAAGGTAGGGCACGTGTATTGCTAAGCTGCCAGCTGGATGGCCGCAGTAGTTACTGCTGTCAGCTGAATAGCCCAGACCTAACAAGAGTTCTGTTCGTCACTGCAGAGTTCTTCTAGAGCAACACAAGCACCTTCTCTATGTGTTGCAAGGTAAGATTTAAAAATACATACGTTGTAATGAGTCTGTAAGGGTGTGAGTGAAAACAGTAGCTGGAGTATTTGAGTTGCACGACGTGCGTTTTGCCTCACCACTTGCTCTTTCTTGCCACCTGAAATCATACTGTTACGGGGAATGAGTATGTTTCTGCTCTCTCTTTCCTGTCTTTTCTCCTTGGAAAGGGTTTTTTTTCTTTTCTTACGAGGTCCAGAGTGACCGTGTACCCAGCAAAGTAGTTCTCCACTAGAGAAGCAAGTCAGAGGAGCAAGAAAGGTATTGTCACTGTGCTGTTTCAGAGCCCCTGTTGGTGCCATCTGTGTTCTGTTAGCGATCCCTTGAGACTTCATGGGATACCATCCCCACCTCCCTGGCTGCTGCCCAGTAGGATTATGCCTTCACCCTGTGGTAGCAGAACTTTGAGGTGATATTTCAATATTTGTCTCTTTAGCTCAGTCACCAATTAAGAAAAAGAAACTGATTCTTCTAACTTGTGAGTTACCGAGAACGTTGTCCTTTCTGTGTATCTGCAGCACTGTTGCTGTGTATGTGGCAGCAAAAGTAGAAGGCAAGCTGCCACGTAACAGTTTGCACCGACGCCCAGCAGACTGGGCCTGTGTTTTAATGACAATGAGTAAGAGTTTTCCTGTGTGCCGCGGTAATTGCATGTGGCACACAGCTACCCGGCTCCCCGTCTGCCCCTCCTAAACTCTGCGTTGGAGAGAGGGTTGTTTGGTCTGCAATAGCGATGCTGTAATTCCAGTTCTTTTTCTGCCGCCTTGCAGAGGATAGTTTATTGGGAAGTAAATGGTCTCCTGCGAGCCTGGTGGCAGCCCTCTCATACCAGAGACTAAAATAAGGTTGGCTGATGTGTAGGGGGTCAAGTGATGTGATGAAGCCCGCCTGTGCCTGGAAGGCAGGCAGCTGCCCATGTTTAGCTTCCCTAGAGCTCTAAACGAGTTTGTGTAGGCTGACCTGGCTGCTTTGACCCACTGTCAGAAAGCTCCAGCTTCTGTAGGTGGGGAGCTTCATCATGCCAGAACTGTATGTCATGAGGAAAAAAACGCTATGCTAATCTGGTGAAAGCTTCCACAAATAGGTGTAGATTTTGGAAGGTGGATTGGTGGCCCTTTCTGATGTCTGGTCCTGCAATTTCTATTGTCAAGAGAAGTCCTTAGAGTTGCAAATCACTTCAGAAACCTTCGCATGGCGCTCCAAGGAGAATTACTTTTCACATAGCTGAACACATCTCAGTTTTCCACACTCCCCTCCACACTGCATGCCTGGATGACAGCGGAGAGCTCCTGCCATAAGACCGTCTTGCAGCAAGACTTTGAACTCTGAAGTTAAACATTTGTGATGGTGTTTCCTTCTCCGGCAGAGCCGCGGGCATGCCTTCTCATCTTTCTCCAAAGCCCTCTCCTGCCAGTTCTGTGAGTTCTCAGCCGGGATGGAATGCTAGCAACTGCGGTGGGAACAGCATTGGGTCTTCAGTCACCGTCCCCTATAACATCCCAAGTCTCACCTCTTTCTCTGTCAGCATCCCTGCTAGTGTCCTCTCTGCGTGTGCCCTGTGGAACTGGGCTGATGCACTGTCCAGGGAGAATAAGGGTGAGTTTGTGCCCCTGGCTTTTCTGCCTTACGCGCTGTCGTTATGTGCAGGTACTTGCTTAAACCCGAACACCCCGGGGCCTGCCCGGGCCGATGGCCCCGTTGCCCCGCGGGGCTGGGCCCGCTCTCCACGCGCCCCTTCCCGCCCAGGCCCCACTGCGTGCGTGCCTTGCCCCGGTGCTCCCCAGGCCCGTCACAGAGAGAAGTTGCGTGTGGTGTGAAAGGCATCTACGTGTTGTGGTGCGTACGTTGAAAGCTGAGGTGTGAGAAGCACAGCTCCTGTTCTGATCCAGGAACTTGTGGTGTGTGCCTGTTCCCAGGGCAGCAGTTCTTGAAATGTCGCTCATGAAATGTTTGCTGGACAAGATGTTAGTCTGTGGCCCCAAAGTTGTTAACCCACAGTGCTTGACCGTTCAGTTTTCAGCTGAAAGTTACGTGTAGAGCTGTTTCGCCTGCATATATGGGGCTGCCTTTGTGGCGTGCGGTTTACTATATCAGCAAGGTGGGGTCCTTGCTACAGGTCTCACACAGGGTGTAGGACAAAGACAGGGCAAGGCTTAACAAGAAGGTGAGGGCCGCAGTGGGAGAGGTGGCCAGGACAAGGACAAAGAAAGGTGATGCATCCAGTGATCAGGCAGCACGAAGGGGAGGCAGGACGTTAGTTGTGGGCATCCTCAGAGTTGAAGATGAGGGGGGAACCGAAACTGTGGATGGAAATGGAAGGCTCAAAGCAAGGAGAAGCAGATGGGTTTGCTGTGACAGGGTGGTCTTCCTTAATGCTAGAAAGCACTTTTACTGCCTCTCAGTTTGACAAGCAAGTCAGCGTTGAAGGAGCTGGAAAATCACGGGGATGCTGCTTGTGGGTAGCAGTTGTTGAGCGACCTCCTTGCTGCTTCTCCCGTTCCAAGGTGTGAAGATCTGGCAGAAGCGAACACTCTGCTGCAGGAGCACCTCGATCAAGCAAACGTGGTCAACTCAGCCCTCCAAGAAGATGTTGGGAAGCTGTCGGTGGATTGGGTGAGGGCCCAGGAGGAGCTGGAACTGAAGGAGAACGAGTGGCACGCTGACCGTGAGGTAAGGACAGGCTACGGCAGTGTCAGACATGATGCCAGCATGGAGTGCGAGTGCAATACTTGGCTGATCCTGGATGGACACGCAGAGTCACGACCCGTGGACGGGTGCAGCGCCGGCATCCCCGCCGGTCACCGGGCCCCGGGCTCCGGGCCCCGGGCCCCGGCCCTCGGGCAGGGCCGGCCCCGAACCCCCGCCCCGCCGCCCGCCCCTGCCCTGCCCGGCGCCGTCAGGGCCCGCCCCGCCGCCTCGGCCCCCGTCCTGGGGACGGCCCTCCGCTCCCGCGGCCTGGCGCCGGGCTGCGGAGGAGGCCGCGCGGGACGCCCGGGCGGGCGGGGGCGGCGGGGGTGGAGGGCCCGTCCCCGGGCAGCCGCCCCCGGGCGGGCGCCGCCGCTCCGCACCTTGGCCCGCAGCTGCCGCACCAGCCCCGCCTGCCGGCGCCGCGCCTCCTGCGAGCTCTGCAGCCGGCGCCGCAGCGAGGCCGGGGTCCGCGCCGCCATGGCTCCGCCGCGGCCGGGCTCCGCCGCCCGACGGGCCCCGCTCGCCGGCGGGGGGGCCGGGGCGGGAAGGGGCGCGCGGAGAGCGGGCCCAGCCCCGCGCGGGAGGGGGGGGGGTGTGTGCGGTTTCAGGTGGCCCCGGCGGTTTCCGGACGGGCCGAGGAAACGTCTGCGGGGCTCTGTGCGGGCGCGTCCTGGGAATGGGCTGCGGCGGCGCCAGGGGCGGGCCGGACTGGGGGCGAGGGAAAAGCTCCGGGCCGAGCGAGCTGTGAGGCGCTGGGGCGGGCTGCCCGGGGAAGCGGCCGGGGCACCGTCCCTGGGGCATTTCGGAGACCTGCGGCCGCGGAGCTTGGGGACGCGGTTTGGTGGTGGAATGGACAGCGTCGGGCTGATGGCTGGGCTCGGTGGTCCTGAAGGTCTCCTCCGAGCGAAGTGACTCTGTGGTTCTGTGATCCCGTGGTGCTTCCCTCGCCGGCTCGCTTGGCTAGACACGGACTATTGCTCGAAACTTCCGTCGGGGGTGGGCGTCCGTCACACGGCAGGGGCTCGCTGCGTGTCTTTGGATATCGGATATTTGGATATCCCGTGCACGAGGCCGGGAGCGTCTCGCCACGCTCCACCCCCCTGACGGCAGGGGTGACGGCCTCCCTCGGCTCTGCACAGGCGCAGCGGCGGGGTGTGAGCGGAGAGGGGGAGGAGGAGGAGGGAGGGCGTTCCCAGGCTGGGGGCAAAAGCGAGACTGACTGCTGTCGGTGTGTTTGATGGTTCAGTTCTATGACACCCGGCAAAGCAAGGCTTCATCACAATCTGAACACAACTTATCAATGGGATAAAGAATCTTGCAATAATTGGAGGTTTTCTTAATGCTTTTTGCAAACTTAAGGACAGTGCCCAACTGAACAGGTCAGAGGGTGAAAACCCACCAGGAGATACTGCGATTCGATGTGACGTTTGCAAACGTTTGGAGATGGCACAGAGGTCGTGTTCGATTTGTCGAGATGTGTTAACGCAGGTGCAGCCAGCGGTAGGCATCAGCGCGCAGACACTGCCTCGTTGCAGGGTAAGCACATCAAGTGCCAGACGATTTTGTCCCGCTGTCAGAACTAAAGAAGAATTTTCCTGTGGCAAGACTGAAGTGGCGTCTGCTGTGCGACTGTCTGTGGCTTCCGCGGCAGCGGGTGGATTCTGAAGAGCTCTTTCTAGGTCGTGTGCCCCGAGTCCGGGAATTCAGGTTCTGGTTGAAGGTCTCCGAGCGGAATCATGGGGGGTTTCTTCTCTGCCCATGATGTGAAGAGGGGCAGGGTCGGATCTATGCGTGGGGCAGGGGCTGCGTTACCCCCCCACCCTGCAGGCAGAGGCGCTGTGAGACGAACGCCAAACCTTTAACGAACTGAGAATGAACGGAGATGTGGGAGAGGGCCCCACAACTGCCCTGCCAACCTACCGACAGCGGTCGGAGTGGCAGGGGGCACGTTGTCCGCCGGCGTCCCTCAGGGTTCTGGCCCGTTTGGCGGGCGTGGTGTTGCTGCCAGACGCCCTCCGCTTGCTGCTGCCCCTTTGCTGCCCACTGTCTCCCGCCGCCGCTCTGTCCCCATCTGGCTTCCCCTCCACAGGGTGTTCAAGTGTTTCACCGCCCGGTGCACCCCCGTCTTCCTCCTCTGCTTGGGTGGGACGCTGTCCCACGGGGAGGTCTCCTGCACCTCGGGGGTGCCGGCTGGCACAGGGCGCTTGTCCTGCTTGCCGCCCACCTTGCCCTCCCTGGGCACCACGCAGCAGGAGACAATGCCTGGCGGCAGCGTCAGGCGGGTCAGAGCCACCCGGGGCTGCCCCCGCAGAGCCTCCTCCAGCCGGTCGGCCATGTGGGGCCAATGGCGACGAGGGGCAGCCGTGGGGGTCAGCAGAGCACTCAGCTGAGGAGCCTCCAGGGCACTCTCCAGAGGACCCTCTGGACGACCCCTCATGGGACTCCTCTCCACAGGAGACTCCACGGGACCCTCGGGCAGCCCGGTGGGGAGGACCACTACCCGCCTCGGGGTCCGGCCAGGGGGACGTTGCCACCCCCAAGAACAGGTCAGCGTCCCCCAGCATTGCCCCTGCTGCTTGGCCCTCAAAGCGACCACCTTCCGCCCCGTGCCACCCCCTCCACACTCACCATGGGGCTCTGTCTGGGTTCCGCCAGCTGGCGAGGGGGGCCAGGGTGGCCCAGTGGGGGCTGGTGCCGGGGACACTGTCCTCGATGGCCACCGCGTCGTGGTCCGAGGCCTCCAGCAGCTCCGGGGTGCTGCCGGGCAGGGTGTGGAGCACAGGGAGGCCCTGCACCCTGTGCTGAGCCGTGGGGTAGCGGGGCTCCCCGTGGGCCACGGCCCACGGCCCCAGCTCCAGGCCTGGGGTCTGTTTCTGTCATTTTTATCTCACGTCTTTTCTAGCAGACAGTGTGGTTCAGTTTGGCTGTTGGAAGGACCAGTGACTTTGCTGAACAGAAGCAAGTCTTTCACTACCTTCATTTCTAACAAACATGTTTTGAGAGCACCAAGAAATTATGAACATTGTACAATGACAGAAATTCATGTCTGGTTTTGAACATTATGGCGTGCACTTAAAGGCATGCTATAAATGCAACTCTTCGGTGGTTTCATTTAGTGGTATTCCTAGGTAAGATTTGAATTTGAGACGTGAAGAAGCCACCCAACCTCGGTTCACACTGAACATGTTCATAACTGCTCGGAACTGTGTGTTCTATTTGAGTTTGTAGTTAATCAGAGCAGTAGAATTCTTACTCCCCGGAAAGTGAGGAAAAAGAGTAAGATTTGGTTGGTGGCTGTGTAGCTTCAGGTGTCAGGACAGACAAATGCAGAAGAGCAGACATATTTGCCCTGTCCACAGAATCATTTGGAAGCCATCATCTATTGCTTTATCTAGATCAGCATAGCCCCACTGAAGAAAACGCTCATCATTTAGGCATAATTACAGTTTCTTACGCCAGTTAGTTTTTCATTATGGAGTAAACCAAACCTCTCTCACTTTTCCTGGCAAAATGGAGCTTTGGCTCAGGCAGTGGCTGCAGTTTGACCCAGACATCTCCTTCGGACTGAAACCAAACATGGGGAAAACCCCTTACCTAAGGCCAGCCTTTGGCTGTCAGCAGCTAGGGTGCTCTAACTTCACACCAACAAGGGGTTACTGAATTTGTAGCCTTTCATCATAGGAGGCTTACTTCACCAGGTGCTGCTTAGTTGTGAGATTAAAAAGGATCAACTCTAAAAGTTCTTTTGTCTTCTGTTGCAGAAAGCAAATCCTAGCACTTGTTTCTTTTAGTTTGTGTGCGTTATTCTTCTAAGACGTGTTTTCAAGAAAGCAGAAAACGAAAAAAGATTGTTGCAACTCAATCTGTATATTGACAGTTATGTTTCGGTGATTGTAAGAGCTTTTGGTTGAAATCCCCTACACCTGATGTACGTCTACACAGCAGGCAGCATGATTGAAAACTACTGCCAGCAAGGGTCTTGCAAGCCTTATGATAGTAAAAGGGATAGCAAGATTGTAGTCAAAAATAATTCAGAAAAGGCAAAATTTTCTCAGTGATTTTCAGCCTCTCTCCAAGGTATAACCGCCTCCAGAATTAGCTGAGTGTAAAGCTATCAATATATTTGTGCTCACTCTTCCTTTGTCACTTTACATGCATTATATCTTAACTGAACTAAATACCTCTCCTCCATGGCCAGGCTTTATTGGCAAGTAAGGCTAAACAGCCCTGCAGTGGTGGGAGAAGAAAGCGGCTACGGATTTTTTGTCAAAACACTGACCGTCATAACAAATCCATGCAATATTCAAACCAAAACAACAAAACCAAGGCTGCAATTCCTCTTTGAAATAGAATTAACTGAGAAGAAAAATATGCTGCGTTAAAGATCTCTTTTTTGCAGACAGTAACTTTATTGGCTTATTCATTTGCTGGCTACAAATAGTCATCTGACAGCAGTCCTGTTTCTTTTCCATTCCCCACATACTTCTTAGGGAATTTTAATGCACTTAATGTGGAGGTGTATACATTGTTGTATAAAAACTGTTGCTGAGGCTTCCTTGAGGACCAGTTAAGGTGTATTTGTCTCCAGTCTCAGCCACTGTAAACCCTGTCGAGTGTAATGGACTAGTTTGGCCACACTGCTGTTCAATGCCAGAGCGCACGTCGCTGCGCTGAGTTCAGCAAAAAACTCTGGAAAAAGAGGAGGCAGAGCGAAAACATGTGGTTGGTTTCACACAACAGGCATGTTTGACAGGCAAGGGGGCAGCCAGGAGCAAGAACAGCGTCACGCTGTCCGTCGGCAAGTCCCGTTAAACACATTGTCGATGCAGAGAGCCCAGCACTGTCAGAAGGCCGGGAAGCGTAACAAGCACACGAGGCAGGGCACGTGAGAGGAGAAGGCACTCACACACACGTACACGCACTGAACCGGCTCCCCAAGCGCTGGCTTTAAAAGGACGTCGAGACTCCATGGTAGGTGGGCAAAAGTTTGGGTGTTCACAGCCCAATCCCCGCCGCAGGCTTCCCCCAGATTTGAAGCAAGCCAAATTCGAGTGTCTTCCTGAGCGATGCCCAGAAACACACAGAGCTGTCATGGGACTGGTGCCTTTCCTTCATCTGTCCTCAGACCTTGGAGACATCATGATTTATCAGCTGAACAGGTTTTAAAATTTGTACAACTTGCCAGGCCTACGTGAGTATTTACTGTTCCTCTGCAAGCTTGTGCTCAGGCTGCCCTCCCACAGGTTTCCCTCCACGACTCGTTCCTCTGGCTTAGAAGCAGCATCCACCACTCCTTCTGTGTGACAGTCTTTTAGCAGCCTTGTGAGGATAGAATCCAAAACACTACACATGCATTGCTGCTGTGAGCACAGATTTGCTCAGAGGACAGCCAACCACTGGAATTATTTTATTCAAAGGGGACCTGCAAAGCCTTTTCAATTTCAGCACCTGCTCATTAGCGTGAGGATTTTTACAGCCTTCCAACAACTGAGCCAGGCACACGGTGCTTATTTTCTTTTGCAAGTTTGCCAACAGATCGTGGCAGTATATCCCTTTGCCCACAGCAACTCACAAAACTTTGTGTTTTGTGAAAAATGTCACTGCAAATGCCACATGGGATGGCAGGTTACAGACTGAACTGCACATACTCTAGGGCTTTTGCCACTGCTTGTATCACAGGACAATACATTTGTAACAACAAAACTGTAAAACAGAAAAGTAGCAGCAACTTTAGGAGATGTTACTGACAAGTACTGGTCACATGCCCAGTAAGGACTGGAGTTCAAACGCTGCTCAGCTTCTCTGTTACGCAGAGCAGCCGGCTTCACTGTTCGCAAGGGAAAAATACCTGGAAGTCTGACAATCAAACTAAACCACAAGGCTACAGGCCAAAAAGCTGTTCTTAAAGAAGGTGAATCAACTCAGAAAAGCTAAGCACCCCAAAGGGAAAAACAAACCGCAAAAAACCTCCTGTGCTTCCTGTGTTACCATGAAGCAAGGTGGCAGCTTTCCTGCACTTGATACCCTCATCCCTGAGCTCTTAGACAATTGAGGATGCCAAGACAACCTTTTAACTGGAACACTCATCGATATATCACCATCAAGTACCTCTGCCAATATGCCATAGCTATCTATTTCAACATATTTCACGCTTTGAGCTTTAGGCATGGTGTTTGCTACACTGAATGTTCGGATTTAAGCAAGTATGTACACAGAACGACAACACATAAGACAGAAAACCAGAGGGCACAAACTCACCCTTATTCTCCCTGGACAGTGCATCAGCCTGTTCCCACAGAGCACATGCAGAGAGGACACTAGCAGGGATGCTGACAGAGAAAGAGGTGAGACTTGGGATGTTATAGGGGACGGTGACTGAAGACCCAATGCTGTTCCCACCGCAGTTGCTAGCATTCCATCCCGGCTGAGAACTCACAGAACTGGCAGGAGAGGGCTTTGGAGAAAGATGAGAAGGCATGCCCGCGGCTCTGCCGGAGAAGGAAACACCGTCACAAATGTTTAACTTCAGAGTTCAAAGTCTTGCTGCAAGACGGTCTTATGGCAGGAGCTCTCCGCTGTCATCCAGGCATGCAGTGTGGAGGGGAGTGTGGAAAACTGAGATGTGTTCAGCTATGTGAAAAGTAATTCTCCTTGGAGCGCCATGCGAAGGTTTCTGAAGTGATTTGCAACTCTAAGGACTTCTCTTGACAATAGAAATTGCAGGACCAGACATCAGAAAGGGCCACCAATCCACCTTCCAAAATCTACACCTATTTGTGGAAGCTTTCACCAGATTAGCATAGCGTTTTTTTCCTCATGACATACAGTTCTGGCATGATGAAGCTCCCCACCTACAGAAGCTGGAGCTTTCTGACAGTGGGTCAAAGCAGCCAGGTCAGCCTACACAAACTCGTTTAGAGCTCTAGGGAAGCTAAACATGGGCAGCTGCCTGCCTTCCAGGCACAGGCGGGCTTCATCACATCACTTGACCCCCTACACATCAGCCAACCTTATTTTAGTCTCTGGTATGAGAGGGCTGCCACCAGGCTCGCAGGAGACCATTTACTTCCCAATAAACTATCCTCTGCAAGGCGGCAGAAAAAGAACTGGAATTACAGCATCGCTATTGCAGACCAAACAACCCTCTCTCCAACGCAGAGTTTAGGAGGGGCAGACGGGGAGCCGGGTAGCTGTGTGCCACATGCAATTACCGCGGCACACAGGAAAACTCTTACTCATTGTCATTAAAACACAGGCCCAGTCTGCTGGGCGTCGGTGCAAACTGTTACGTGGCAGCTTGCCTTCTACTTTTGCTGCCACATACACAGCAACAGTGCTGCAGATACACAGAAAGGACAACGTTCTCGGTAACTCACAAGTTAGAAGAATCAGTTTCTTTTTCTTAATTGGTGACTGAGCTAAAGAGACAAATATTGAAATATCACCTCAAAGTTCTGCTACCACAGGGTGAAGGCGTAATCCTACTGGGCAGCAGCCAGGGAGGTGGGGATGGTATCCCATGAAGTCTCAAGGGATCGCTAACAGAACACAGATGGCACCAACAGGGGCTCTGAAACAGCACACTGAAAAAATTATGAAATATTTGATGAAAATACTAAAGAGCACTGGTGTCAGTGCAGACCCTTGAGGGACACCACTTGTCACTGGTTTCCAAATGCACATTGAGCTGTTGACCACTACTCTCTGACTGCGACCTTCCAACCAATTCATTATCCACTAAATGGTCCACCCATAAATTGCGTATCTCCCCGATTTAGAGAGAAGGGTGTTGTGGGGGACTGCGTTGAAGGCTTTACGGAAGTCCAGATAGATGACATGCATTGCTTTTCCCTTGTCCCCTGATGTGGTCACTCCATCATAGATAGCCTCTAGGTTGGTCAGGCAGGACTCGCCCTTGGTGAAGCCATGCTGGCTGTCTCGAATCACCTCCCTGTCCCCCATGTGCCTTAGCACAGCTTCTCGGAGGATCTGTTCCCTGATCTTCCCAAGCACAGAGGTGAGGCTGCTGGGTCCCTACTTCCCAGGGTCCTCCTTTCTACCCTTTTGAAGAATGGGCACAATGCTTCCCTTCTTCCAGTCACCAGGGACTTCACCTGACTGCCGTGACCTTTCAAATATGATGGAGAGTGGCTTGGCAGCTACATCAGCCAATTCCCTCAGGACTCTGGGATGCACCTCATCAGGTCCCATAGACTGCTGTCTGTTCAGGTTCCTCAAGTGGTCATGAACCTGACCTTCCCTTAGAGTGGGAGGGGCTTTACCCCCCTGCTCCACATCTTGTGGTCCACAGGCTTCCTTCCCACTCTTCCAGACCCAGCCTTGGCTCTGGAGGAAAATACATTGTCTGCCTGAATGTTGAATGCCAGTCCCACCACCACTGAAACTGATGGGACCAGTCAACAGAGTCATGTATTTCTTGTGGTAAAGCTGACAAAATATCACTTTAAAATTTTACACCGAGCCAAGCTGAGCAGTCAGTTATCTGCTAGCGATGATATTCTGGTGGGGAGAGACTGAAAATACTTTGTGTGATAAAATATGCAGGAAATAAGGTGCTGAGGGACATACTTGTGAGACAGATGTTCGATTAGCATCTGCTGGTTTTGGCTTGTGCTTGCTGAAAAAGCTGTGCCTTTGAACAATGGGCTCCATGTCACCTGCTCTGTGCAGGGCCTGGTTCTCCATGATCCTTTGCTTTGGATTGCACTTCGACTGTGAGGAGGAGTCTTGGATACTGCCATTCCTAGTCTTGACAACAGCAATGTAACAAGACTGTGAGCTGGGAAAAACACAAATCTCACTGACAAATGATGGCAATTATTTGTCCAGATAAAATAAATAAGCAGGAACGTCTTTTGTATTCACCGACCATTTGACAACTTTTAAAAATACGTTTTAACAGGTGATAATCTCAGTTTTGAAGGGGAGGGATTTTTTGAGCCAAACTGGATGCCCAGAGTGTCAAAGACTTCCCAAGTTTCTGTTCACAGTGATGCAGAAGCAAATTAAGCAGTACCAGGACACATGAAAGTACTGTTGCTGCAAGCTTGACACTTCTTTGAGATTGTCAGGAGGAAGAGCAGGTGCTTCAGGCAAGAAATCTTGTGCAAGGAGCCGTTCAGTTTCTACAGTGCAAATCCAAAAGACCTTTTCTTTTTTACTTTTAAACTTCAGCTTTTCATTGTGAAATCCCTTGTGAAGAACATTTGGCAGGTTTTGACATGAGGGGCGTTTTTTTGAGGGTTCTTACTAATGGTAGAAAGCATTCTGGCTGAAATACATTTTCTAGCACTGCCAGCACTGACTTGAGTCTGAATGGACTCTGATCTGAATGAGAGCAGCTGGCAAGGGGGAGTAGCAAACCTCCACCCATGGCCATACCCAGAGAAGGACACTTCCCCTCCAAGGACAGCAGTTTCCTCTGTGTCCAGAAGGGCCAGCACCATGGCAAACCCCTGTGTGCCAAGTCTCAGCACAAGGGAATGGTCTTGAAATGTATCTGACAGATAAAACTGATGGGAATTTGTTGTCAGGTTTGTCTTTCATTTGAAACTTTCCTTTGAGGATCACAGAATTTTTGGGTTTCTGACCGCAAAGAAGGACTAAGTGAGTCCTCAATGAAATGGATAAGGGTGACAGGAATTCACCTGTCTGCTGCCACCAGTTTGGAAAGGTTTGGCTTCTTTGTGGTGCCAGACCCCCCCACAGCTTCTCTGATCAGTGTCATCTGCCAAAGGAGACCTGGTGTTGTCTTGCCACTGCATCTGGATTCTGTGCTCTCTGTGTTTCTTTCAATGCCTGTATCTAGTGAAGCAGTGATCCTGGCATTACAGTCTGGAACTATACGGTACTGTTTATTTAAAATGATCCATGAAAGCAAAGAAATGAGACACAAATAAGGCCACACAGACTGTTAAAATCAAACAAGAAAGTTGCAGCTTCCAGGTACGTCTTTTCTGATCATTTGGCATCCAAGAGAGAACAGTTCGATTGCAAGTAAATGCTCATTTGAAGAAGGCTTATGCCAACACTTCTGCAATAAACTCACTTGCATATTTCTTTCCCACTGGCCAGAAAGGATTAAAAAAAAAAACCACCACCGAAGATTCTGGCGGCAGGGTTTCAAATAAGGAGGGATATAATTTTCAGACACCGAGGTTTCAGGTTAGCCTTAACATTCTCATTCACAGTTAATCTATCCTAAAGTCTTGTGTTTAAAGAGCACTCTGAATTGGGTTTGGTCATCTTTCACATTACAGTTAGATCAGAAGTTTTTTTAGTTCTGAAAAGTCCAACATCATTTCCTCATGGATCTTCTGAAGTCTTTTCTGTTGCCAGCCGTGGCACCAGCTTATCTTGTATGATCCAAGCATACCATCTGTCAGAAAAATAAAAGTGGCAATATTTCTCCCTCAGCATTTCTCACGCACTTGAAATAATGAGGCGTTGTAGTTGTCCTGCTGATTTCCTGCAGTTTAGGATTTGGCCCTAACAGTAAGGATGAGGTGCAGTGAGTGAAGCTGTTATAAAAAGAACCAGTTTTTACTGTAGGAAGTAACCATTTGTGCCAAAGGCAGCTAACCTATTTTTTTTTTTTGTGCCATATTTCCACAGGAAACCCTGTGGAGGCTTGGGTGATGTCTTTTTCTCCCCATCCTGTGCAGACAAGCAACCCTAAGCCTCTGGCGAATGTCTGGCCTTGGTGCAGACCACTGTTGGTTCCTCACCAGCAGGAAGGACAATGTTGGTGGCACAACAGGCTGGCTTTGCCTTACTCAGACAGTGAAATGACAAAGGACAGTAAGCTTTCTATTCACAGCACATTGAACAGAGAAATTATTTTCTATGAATTTGCCTCAAAGTTCAGGCTGTACACTTTGTCTTTTGGCTGATGAAATTCCTATTGTTTTAAGAAACCTTTCTGTTACAAAGCATCCTCGGCTCCAGAGAAATTAGAAGTACTCAAACTCTGTGAAACAAAAAGCGCAGGAGTAGTGAGGCATCAGCAGAAAATAAGGCCTGTCCTACCATGAGGCAAATAAAATCTGGAGTCATAAGAGCTGGAAAAGCGACTTTGAGCAATACAGGAAAGGGACTGAGGTGAAATTAGGAGACAGATACTTAAAACAGGACTTGTAGAGAATAAAAAAACTCTCACAATGTCTCCCAAGCTCTCTTCCATTTTTAAATACTACTTAGACTTCTATCACAAATAAAAAAATCATGTTAAAACATGTCATTTACCTTCTACTTCCTCCCTCTAATTTTTCATTGTTAATGGCTCACATTTCATGGCTTCTGATGTCGCCTAGCAATGGGCTATGGCATCTCCAAGTTATAGATTGGAAACAGGTGCCCCTTGCTGCTTATATATGGGGGTTGAACCCCACCCAGATGACTTATACCTGCACTGCAGCTGAGTGTGTTTGTGAGGTCTGGAGTGAGGGCTTTAAATGCTGGTGGTGTGCTTGGTGGATGGTTTGTTGCAGCTCCCTGTGCTCGACCCCAGAGCCTTTGCAGATTTATCCCTGGCCCTGCCAGCTTCAGGCAGCCAGGGCACCTAGGAGCCGTGTTTGCAGCAGCAGAGGTGAGCTGAGGGGTAAACCTCACCCTGGGCAGCTGGGAGGGTTTCCTTCTTGAGGGACCTGGCCACTTCTTCCACCCCTCCCCAGGCTGGCCAGTGACTGTGGCCTCCCTGCCTTTTCTAGTGTGACACCGGCTGCTGCCGCGCCCGTGAAAGGGAGCAGTTTGGTATCCCCAGCTCCCCCCAGCCCACCACAGTGAGTGGAGACCATGGCCACGGAGCTGGAGAAGCACTGTCCCATCTGTCTGGACAGCTGGGACGATGCCGCCTATGTGATGCCGTGCCTCCACTGCTTCTGTTACCAATGCATCGTGCGGTGGGCTGAGAGCAAGCCCGAGTGCCCGCTCTGCAGGAGCAGAGTGCAATCCATTGTGCACTCGGTGCGGGCAGACGACGACTTTGAGGAGAATATTGTTGTGCCTCTTGCAGCATCAACCGTCATCGTCCACCAGGCAGGAGGAGTTCGTGGCCGTCCATCTGACCACAGTCCTGCAGCAACACAACGACAGCCTGTGGAGCACCAGCTGCCTAGGGCTCCTCTTGGTGGCCTCCTGCCCAGCGTCTGGGCAGCCCTTTTCCGGGACCACCCCGATCTCCTCCAGCCCCTTCTGCCCTGGGTGCGTCAGAGACTGCAACTGATCTTTGGGAATCGGCGTTCACAGGCAGACATAGTGGAGGGCACCATCATGCTCCTTCTTGGCCTCTTTGGGCTGGATGAAGACCTGCTGGTCCAGCAGCTGGGGGTCACCCTCCAAAACCACGCGGCAACATTTGTGCACCAGCTCATTGATGTTGCCGTGCAACGGTGCGGCTGGGAGGCCCGTCATCTGCTGGGCCTGGAGGACAGCCATGCCGCCAGGGCGTGGGAGGGCAGCTCTGTGGCTGCGCCCGGCCCCGCTGTCTCCCGAGGAGGGTCTCCTTCCCCCCGCCTGGCCTCCTCTGACAGCCCAGAAGGAGCCAACATGGACAACCTCCCCACCACCTCAGCAGCTGCCCTTCGTGGGGGTCCTGGCAGCCCTCTGTCTGTCCATGTTCCTATCCCCGGGGAGCAAGAAGAGCCCCAGGAGGAGCCTGAGGAGGCCGTGGCACGTCCATTGACTTCCAGCCGGCGCAGGGAACGCTCCTCTGGGTGGCCACAGCGACCCCCGAAGAGGAGGACCGGCATCCCCGAGGCCACTTTGCCAGCCAAGAAGAGGTCACCCCACCAGCAGCACTAGAAGAATGGCCCAGGGGCTGCTGAAACCAGGGCTGGGCCAGCAGCTGGGGCATGTGCCGGCCCTCAAGGGCTCCCAGTCCTCCAAAGTCGAATTAGCAGCCAGTAAAAGAAAATAAAAGCATGAAAACAGCAGAAAAAGTCTGTGTCACTGACAGTGCCGGTGGTGTTGCTGTCCCCACCCGTGCTGCTTGCTCCCCCTTTTCCTGGGGCTGTGCCCAGTGTTTCCTCTGGTTGTCCTTTAGCAGAGTGCCATGGGGCTGCTCGCTCTGGTCTTGCACAGCTGCGTTGCCTTGTGTCAACTCTCATGGGGCTGGACTTGTGCTCTAGGAGTGCATCTCTCCCCAGAGCACAGCACCGTGGGTCTTAGCCCTCTGCTCCTGCCGGGCCCCTTCCCTTCAGCAAGGTGCCATGGCGCCTGGCCCTGTGCTCTTTCAGGGGCCCTTTCCCCTGATCTGAACACCACAGGGCCTCTGTACTACAGATTTGAGAGTCTGTTTTCCATAACTCAAGTGCCATGGTGCCTTGCCCTCAGATCATCTTTGAGGGTTTCTTTCCTGTGATGTCAGTACCATTGGGTCTGGCCCTGTGGACCTCTGTCGCCTGATTTTAGTGTCATGGAGATGGGCTACGTGTTCTTGCAGGGCCCTCTGTGCTCTGATTCATTGGCCATGGAGGTGGGCCTTCTGATCTTTCAGATCAGGATTCTGACAGTTGCCAACTGTGCTTTAAGTAGTCTAGGCACATGTAAATCACACTGGTGGTCTATCTTGGATGTTTCTGCTCTATCTTCCTCCTCAAAGGAGCGCCAAATTCAGAATTGCATCAGTTTCTTGAGGACCTCACACAGTTTTGAAAATCCCCAAAGAGAAAGACTCCAATGCTGTCTGGGTGCTGGTTCCAGCTGTTAGCCTCAATGAATTATTTTTCTTCTTATGCACAATCAGAATTTCTCTTGCTGCAACTTGTGGTTATTGCGGCTTGTCCCTCCAGTTGTGTCTGGTCTTAGTTCAGCCCCTGTTGACAGCTATAATATCCTCCTGAGCTTTTTCTTCTCAGGGTTTGACAAGCTGAGGGCAATCATCACTTCCCTCAACTTGTCTACAGTCTTCCTAATGCAGTCCAGTACGTGGTTAGTTTTCATCGCTGTAAGGATGCACTGCTGACAGAGCTATGTCAGTAGAACATCTTATACTCTGCTTAAATGAACATCTGGGTAATAACATACACATAAACCCTGTTTTTTCAGATATACAAGTATACATGCCAACGTATGTTTTATTCTGTATTCCACACCCTTGAGGTACAGAACACAAACTGCTTATTTTTACAGTTCCTTGCTAGAAGAAAACTTACCAGAGAACAATTGAATAGTTTAAAATATATTACAGAATATTTAAAGGGAATTTAAGTCTCCTTTCATTGGATAATACACACAAGAAATAGATTCTCCACTTACATGAGTTAAAAGGGCATGATTATTGCTTTACAGTTTCTTTGTGTTGCTTGTGAAAAGAAAACAATCTTTATATGAGTTTCTCACAAGGACTAACCTGTGTGGGAACCACAGTCTACGCTAACATGGGTAAGTAGATATAGAAGATATGCTAAGGCACATGGAGGCCAGGGAGGTCATTCGAGACAGCCAGCATGGCTTCACCAAGGGCAAGTCCTGCCTGACCAACCTAGTGGCTTTCTATGATGGTGTAACAACAAGAGTGGACAAGGGAAAACCAATGGATGTCTTCTATCTGGATTTTTGTAAAGCCTTTGACACGGTCCCCCACAACATCCTTCTCTCTAAATTGGAAAGCCATGGATTTCATGGGTGGACCGTTCGGTGGATAAGAAATTGGTTGGATGGTCGCAGCTAAAGGGTAGTGGTCAACAGCTCAATGTCCGGATGGAGACCAGTGACGAGTGGCGTCCCTCAGGGGTCCGTACTGGGACCGGTGCTCTTCAATAGATTTATCAATGACATGGACAGAGACATCTAGTGTACCCTCAGCAAGTTTGCAGATGACACCAAGCTGAATGGTACGGTTGAGACACCAGAAGGACGGGATGCCATCCAGAGGGACCTGGACAAGCTGGAGAGGTGGGCCTGTGTGAACTTCATGAGGTTCAACAAGGCCAAATGCAAGGTCCTAAACCTAGGTCGGGGTAATCCCCGGTATCAATACAGGCTGGGGGATGAAAGGATCAAGAGCAGCCCTGCTGAGAGGGACTTGGGGGTACTGACAGACGAAAGGCTGGACATGAGCCGGCAACGTGCACTGGCAGCCCAGAGGGCCAGTCGTGTCCTGGGCATGGCCAGCAGGTCGAGAGAGGTGATTCTGCCCCTCTACTCTGCTCTGGTGAGACCTCACTTGGAGTACTGTGTTCAGCTCTGGAGCCCTCAGCACAAGAAGGACATGGAACTGTTGGAGCGGGTCCAAAGGAGGGCTACAAAAATGATCCGAGGGCTGGAGCACCTCTCCTGTGAGGACAGGCTGAGAGAGTTGGGCTTGTTCAGCCTGGAGACGAGAAGGCTGCGGGGAGACCTGATTGCAGCCTTTCAGTACTTAAAGGGAGCCTATAGGAAAGATGGGGACAATCTGTTTAGTAGAGACAGCAGTGACAGGACGAGGGGTAATGGTTTTAAACTAAAACAGGGTAGGTTTAGGCTGGATATAAGGAAGAAATTCTTTACAATGAGGGTTGTGAAACACTGGAACGGGTTGCCCAGAGAGGCAGTGGAGGCCCCATCCCTGGAAACATTCAAGACCAGGTTGGACAGGGCTCTGAGCAACCTGATCTAGTTAGCGGTGTCCCTGCTCGCTGCAGGGGGATTGGACTAGATGACCTCTAGGGGTCCCTTCCGACCCAAAACTTTCTATGATTCTATGATTCTATAAGTATGACCAACTCATGTCTCACTCGGTTCCCTTAAAAGAAGTTGATACTGAAGTGCAGTTCTAAAGTGTACTGAATAGGGATGGACACAGAACACATTAGGACATGATTTTTCCATATTTCAAAAACTGAGAGGAGTTGTTTTTAGACCAGGTACTTTTGCACCCTTCAAAAAGACCTCAAAAGACTGGAGCAATGCAACAACAGGAACCTTGTGAAGTTCTGTAAAGGGAAGTAGCAAGTTCTGCACCTGGGAAGGAATAACCTCATTCACCAGTACAGACTAGGGGCTGACTAACTGGAAAACAGCTCAGAAGAGCAGGACCTGGGCGTCCTGGTGGACACCCAGCTGAATATGACTCAACAACGTGCCTTTTGGAGAAGAGGGCTAACAGCCTCCCGAGCTTGGTTAGCAGGTCTAGGGAAGGGATTCTATCCTGCTTTTCAGCAATTTGAGGGCAGCATTTGTGGTGCTGTGTGCAGTCTTGGAATCCCCAGTGTCAAGAGGGGCATACTAAAGCCAAGTCCTTCGCAGGGCCATGAAGATTTGTAAGGGACTTGAATATCTCTTGTATGAGAAGAGATGGAGAGATGGGACTTTTCAGCCTGTATAAGAGAAGGCTCAGGGGAAGCTTAAACATATGTATAAATATCTGATGGGAGAACGGGGAGAGGCAGTAAAAGAGATGGAGCCGAACTTCTTGGCAGGACTCAGTGACAGGGTGAGAGGTAATGGATGAAAACTGAAATACAGGCAATTCCACTTAAACCTGAGAAAAAAAACTTTGTGAGCATGGTTGAACACTGAAAGAGCTTGCCCGGAGAGACTGTAAAATCTGCATCTCTGGAGATATCTGAAATCTGACTGGAGATGTGTTGTGTTAAAGGGTTTCAAGGAGTCTGACAAGCCCCAAGGAGAAAGCCCTCTGGTTGAGTCACGAGGTTCAGAGTGGATCCCCTTGCTTTCTAAACTCCTCAGAGAGAAGCCTAGGAGTGGCTGGATCCACTCCTGGTCCTACACTTGGTCAATGGTTTATGTCTAAGGGGTTAGGTTTGTATCCACTTATCAGATTCAGTGGTTGCCTGTCAGAGTCCTCCCACAGACTTTCACTGAAACAGTTTCACAAAGATGAAACAATAGGCAATCTATTCAAACAACAGGTATCACAGATCGGGATTGACTTTGATAAAGGCACTGCCTAGAAAACTAAGCTGAAGTTAATAGTTTAGCACTTTAGTTAACAATGTGTTACTGGGGATACATCCGACAAAGTCAGAAGTATGACTCTTACCCTACAGGCATCCCTTCTTGGAGGTTAAGAGAGGTTCAGGCCCACCAACCCATCTGTCATGTAAGGTTTTCATTTGGTTCCTCCTCCAAAGAGGGTTTTCAAGTGCCAATTTTTGTACTTCTGAAATCTTTGGCAAGGTGGGACTAAGTCAACTTGGACTAAGTCAACTGGGTCGACTGGGTCTTGGCATGGTATGTTCTGTTGTCAGAAGTGGGACTCAGCAGTATGACATGCCCTCGGGGTGGGGAGCTTAGTACACGCTTAGGGGAACCTTCTGTTTCTGTCTGAAGCAACATCTGGCTGCGCACCCTTCCTCGCACCCCAGGGGTCATTTAGTTTACAGTGGTGGACCATCACCCCTTACTTCTGTCTGATAAGCAAAGCTTATTGTTCAAGTAGAACTGGTCCCTTTGTTAAATCTTCTGTGCTTGATGCAGGAGTCCGAGCAAGTCTTCCTCTTGCGTTGACAAGCCCAGTAAGCCCATTGACCTACAACATGGTTCTGGCCAGCCTGCTGCAGCTAACACTGTTTTGAACAGGGGATTTGGACTACGTGATCTCCAGAATTTTTCTTCTTTCCAGACTCAGTGATTCTGTGATACCCCTACATTAGCCCACAATCTTGCTGAAACACATTAAATAAGAATACAGGTGAGTCGGACCTCAGCCTGCTCTTCATCTGCTCCTAGTTTAGTGCCAAGACTAGAACACGTTTGTTTTACAGCACTCTACCATGCAGACTATTAGCATAATTAGCAAGTTATTTACAATTTCTTTGGATTCAATGTACAATTAAGCATTTTCTTCTTCTGCTGTGAGTTTACTGCCTTACAAATATCTCTCTGAAAACTTCACTGGTATATCACTCAATCCCTCTGTCGATATGCAGATGGTTCTTGTAAATACCCATTTTTTTCTTTTAATACCTTTTCCCCCAGATCCTAAGAGAGCCATCTGTGGAATAATGGCAATCAGAACAATAGACTTTTACATGGACTCTTACCCATAGCATCATTGCTACTGCAACTGCTCAGTCTTTCCTGTTTTCAGTGCCGTGTTTCCCAAAGCTAGCCCGCCTCTCCCTTGCCAAAATATGCTAGGACTGTGTCATGGTATATTACATTGCTGAAATGCTGTGAATGTGTCTGAAATACATCAAAAAGCCCCATACACACAACACACAGACATGCAACATTACACCGGAGTCAGTGAGTTCCGTTGAGTGTTGTGAATATGCACATGAATGTTTCTTGGAGTGACTTCAGCCGCTCTTGCGTGTAGGTCTTCCCTAGCCTTAAGCTCCACTTCCTCATCTCACTGAGGAGCTGTGTTGCATCGGTACTGTGTCTGAAGTGTGATGCAGGCACAATTTGGTGAACCTGAGCAAAGCCAACATGAGCTGGGCACTGATTCCTACCTGCTCTTGTGAACCTTCCTGCAAAGCACTGTCCGAGTTTTCTATCCTACAGAAGGACTTCACTTCACACTTGCTTAGTTGAAACCCCCCAGGGAAGATGACAGAGCTGGAATGCAAATCAGCTCTCATTGCAAAAGGCCATCAGAGAGCCACCAAATTAAGACTGTCAGGGAGAAACAACACAAATGAGAGCATACCGATATTGCCCTGTGATGTGATCTTCTGTACAAGTGATTAGTCTTAGAAGAAATTCCTTCTTGACAGGTTTAATGGTAGCACTAGGAGGTTCCTTTGTTCTGCACGTTGACTAAATATTGCAAGGGGAATGGTCTCCCTCCAAATTAGAAGGAAGAGAGAAAGAGAGAAGGTTTTTATCCCTGAGATACAAACCAGGAATTCAACACAGGGACTTTCAGACTTTTCCAGTGATACCTGTGAAATGGAGAAAGCAACTGTCATAGTCATCTCTGGTTACCAAACCCCTCCTGCTTATGCCATTGAACAGCAGATCTAAATTTAACTCACTAATTAGCCTGCCTCAGAGTAGGAGATTGTGTTTCCACAGCACATGGAAACAGAAACAAAGAAGTAAGAAAGTGATATGGTGATTATGAACAGACAATTAGCAGATTGCTTTAAGCACACACAGCTAATAACGAAGTCTTGGGTTAAGCACTTTTGGTTTCTGTGGCACTAGGAGTGCATCACATGTGAAGAAACAATCTTCTAATAGGAATGTTTTTTCCCACTACTATACTTTCTCAATCTTCACATAAAACTCCTTACCAGTGTTCACAACTAAAGGCAAGCATGGAAGAGTGAAAGGGGTACTTATAAGAAAGAAATCTCTTCTTGTTTTAAAAATATCTACCCCTTCATTTAAATCCTTTCTCACATCCCTCCTCACTGATGTTTATTTAACGTCCAACATATGAAAACCATACTACACTCCATGACAAAAGTGATAAATTTTACCATGCTTGCCAAATCCTGATCATCAGGATGTGTCAACTGCTAGCTTTAGTGCATAAAAAGCAATTTAAAGGCTATTGTACTGCTAACAACATGCTTTTACTTTGGCATGCTTCTGTGAATCAGCCCAACATGGAAGATGTCTAACAATATCTATGAGAAAAACTTTTGCTACGTTTGAAGATCTGATGCAGAGAAAGGACATAGAAAATGCACTAAGAGCCAGAAATATCCTTGTGAATTCCCAAAGAGTGTGTTCTGTTCACAAGAAATATTTGTCTAAATTTCGGTGGTGTTCTTTCTGTGTGGATGGTTCATAACAAGCATTTTCGTAAGGTTTTTTTTCCTCTTGTAATTATTTACATTTGAGGATATTTGGTGGTGGTGTTGGTTTGCTTTAGTTAAACAAAACACCCTTACTTCATTTCTCCTGAAGTTATTTACCAGGAAAGTGATTCAGCATCTCAGACAACTCAGAATAGGTTTGTACTCAAAGTTCAGTATTTGCTTTGTTTCAACTGAAGCAGGTTTTGGGATGGGTAGTTTTCCCCCTTGTTCAAGTGTATGCCGAGATGATCTTTTCTCTGTGCTATTGTTCACCTCCTGGTGACTGCTATGTGCTACACCTTTATCATGGCACCTATTTATTCTAACAGTGGATCTCTCTTACTATTGAGGTCATATGCTGTAGTCAGAAGATCATTATAGAGAAGACACTAAAAAGTTGGAAAATTCCTTTTTTTCATGTAATCTTGCAAAAGTACTTAACAAGTGCAGGTTGGCTAAAGATTCTTGCCAATGCATTCACAACACATTTCTTCAAATTCTTTTCTGAATATCTTACCTGAGACTTTGTAGGTATGATTCATGGTGCTGGAGAGAGGTAAAGAGTGCCCAGAGCTCCATAAAACACTTATGGTCATCCCCAGAGTCCACTTTCCTTGAAAACTGGGCTTCATCTGGCTAAAACTGGCCACCCAAAAATTAAAACTTGAGACAGTCTAGTAGCTAACAATCATTTTAAACAAAGTTGCATGCATAAGGCAGATGAACCAGATATGAAGCTTTCTACAAAACCTCCAAACTCATCTAAAGCTGTTTTAAATTACTTTCTTCTCTGCTGAGTTTGGGAATGAATTTAACAGTGAGTTAGCTCAAGCGATTATTTCAATACACAGCAGAGAAAATGCACTATCCATTACTCCCAAATGATTAAACTGAGTCCCTTCGTCACGCTGTTGCTCTTATTCCCTTTGTCTCAAAATACTGTCTGACTTGCTCCTGCAAAATCCAGAACATTCAAAGTTTCTAAGATCCTCTGGATGTTGAGGCTAATAATCCTTTCTAGTGTTACAGTGATGTTTTTATAGATTATTATGGTTTTAGCTCAAAATATGAAAGTCAGCGGCTGTTTGCTTTTGATTAATCTTTCTTGTCAGAATTTAAGGTACTCTTCACAAAGATTAATAGTGTTGCCAAATCCAACCAAGACTGTGAAACAGAAATACTGTTAAGGAAAAGAAAGAAACTGCTTCTTTTTTTTTTTTTTTTTCTTTTCTTTTTTTTTTTTTTTTTAATGTAAATCCCTCGGGAAATCTTGCTTTCTGCTTAAAAAATAAGAAGTATTTGCTTTGATGTTTGTCAGGTACCTGCAGAAAAAGAGAATGGCAGCATGGCAAATATAGAAAAGATACACTGATAGCTTCATTAATTTTAACCTTAATCATTTTAAGGTTTAGAAAATAGGTCTTTTATGTGATTTTTTTTTTCTTCATATCTCCTGCTCTTCAGAAAGTAACTGAAAGAAAGTACAGAAGAAATACATTGCTTTATTCTTGGTGGGTCCTGGGAATCAAGTAAAGGAAAAAAAAAGGAGTTTGACATTTTTTTTACTGATTTTCACTAGTACTTTTAAAACTTAATCTAGAGATATTAATCTGGCTAGGCATCATGATTTCTTGTTGTGCAAATGTTTAATGAAACTGGTCTAATATAACTGATTTTTTGGTAGGAGTAAGGGATGGGGACACATACTTTTTTAATCTTTTGGTCTCATCTATCTAATATTTTGTTACCCACTGCTCCTGACATTTCTTCATTTTTCAATCTTGTGTGGCTCAGTAGCGCCAAATATAAAAGAGATTGTTAAGCCTTTTCCTCCTGTTTCATAGGCAAAGCAGAAATAAAGAAGTGCTTAGGAATCACACAGTTGTGATCATGATGAAGGGTGTAAAAAAGGCTGTATAAAAAGAAGAGTCCTGCCTTAAAAGATGACTTTTAGTCAAATGCAGTAAATTATACATGAAGTTTGTACTCATACAGACAAAAAATCACTTTGTGAGAACTGACTATTCTGGGTGCCAACTCAGACAAAAGTCCCAAGAGAAAGCTGTTTGGGATCAAGTCACTAAGGACTAACATAACATACACACACTCAACAGACCTGAAATCAAGTCACCCAGGCAAGCTGAATTCTGACATCTGGTATGTCTCACATGATCAATTTAGCATTTAAAACTGCTAGAACAAAATAAGAATAATGTTTCTGAATTGCATTACTGTAATTGCCTCTCCTCTTTGATCACTGGATTCCAGGCTTCCAGTCTGTTTAATAAAGACTAACAACTACCGAGTGTCTCCATACTTCTTGAAGGGTATCCACATAGGAGCAATCCATGTCTACAGAGAAGCAACATTTGAGAACTAGTTTTGCAAGGGTCAGAAGAGAGAGCCTGTGATGAGCGAGAAAGATCTGAAATCAGTTTCAAAGCAGAGGCAACAACTCTAAAATGAAAACGAGAATTTAGTTTAGTGTAAGTATGGTAAAGCTCTGTGACATATGCCATAGCAGATCAGCTAAATGACTCTGAAGAGTGTCCCTAAACAACAGGTATTTAAAGACCAATCTATACTACCCAGAGAGGAAAGAAAGAATCAGGCTGAAAGAAGAAGGAACAAAATCAAAATAATGTATTTATTAGTGCGATTGATTTTATGCCCTCCCTTTTTCTCAAACCAACTATATCTACAGTGTAGCAGTAACAATTTCTACATTCAACAGAAATTACCTTATGTAGCTGCAATCCAGGATGTATCACCTTCTCTCTGAACCTATTCACAATTAGAAATAGAAAGCTCAACCACCTCAATCAGCAACCCTCCAAACTGTCACTCTTCTTATGCATTACACACATTTCTGATGTGTATAACACATTCTGATGTCAGGTGCAACTGTTTCTTTTTGCAGGGAGGTTCACTACTATGTGTTCAGTTCTGTGTCCTGATGTGTCTTTAGACAAGGCTCCAGTGAGTGCCCACAGGTCAGGCCTTTGATATTGAAACAATCCATTCTTTAACCTCTGAGAAAATGCATGCGAATGAAGAAGCATGCTTTGTCCTCTGCTGCAGATAAATGGCTCATCAAAGACAAGTCCAGTCCAGATTTGACATCCATGACCCCGTTAAGCGGTGAAGGATAATGAAAGTGCTGTGAGAAGGAGTTCTAGGCACTATACACACTGAACAATCATATTTGTTGTCAGAAGTGTTTTATCCAACCCCTTTGCCCCGCCCCTGCCAATACAATTGCAAAGCCTGCTTCAGAGTAGGAAAATTCTGCCATAGCAAGAGGTCTCCAAAGCCTCCAGTTATCACTGCATTTTTGTAAACTCTGGTAAGCCTATCTACAGCAGCACAGGTATTCTTTCACCACTCCTAGTCACAGTGGATTGTGTAAGAGAGGGAATCAAAAATCCCCACATCAAATGAGCCAGGACAGCTAAGTAGCTGGAAAAACTACCATAACTTCTTTCCAGTTTTCATTTCAACAATTTTTAGTCCTAGAAGTCCTTACAAGGAAACAACAAGACACATGGCACTTGAGGAAGCAGTATTCTGTTACTGATGAAATTTCCTAAAACACCATCTATCTTCAGCTGTACATGTAGCGTTCTGGAAACCTGGATGTAGAGTGTGCAACATTCATAATAAAGAACAGAACTGACATGGAAGAAAGTTCTATGTGTAAATGAACACCAGCCTACTCATCCCTTGTCTCTCAAGAAGTGGAGAAGATAACCTGCTGCAGTTGTTTTTTCTTCCCATATCTGTCACCTACTTCAGAATGATTTACTAGCTGGCCTAAGATATGCAAATGGGGGAAAGTTACTTCAACAGACTTTTCCATCCTTAAAATGTCGAAAATGCTCTATCTACAAAATGTGTAGAGAGTTATAAACAAATGAAGAAGCTTTCTCAAGAATAAAGAAGCAACAGCTGCCTCCCTGCCCTGACAGTGGATGTGATTTTCAAAAAGACTCCATGCACTTTTCTAATAAGAAACTCAAAGAATATTTGTCAGCCATCCCTGGTATCATTTAATTTTGTGTTGTCTTACTGAAATCTTAGCAACACAGAGTGCTCTTCACTCTAAAATTTATTGGGTGATTAAATCTCTACCAATACTAAAAAATGCCCAGCTCTCCTCTAATGCTTTGGTGTCTGATTTTAGTGACCCAAATGGCCAAGCACCTTGCATGTTCCAGAACAGTCTTTTCTGCCTTCCCTCATACTTCTGTCCATCTCGTTCACACAGCATTCTCATTTTTCTTCATTTTTTTTCAGAGGCCTAGAACAAACTTTGCCCAGATTGCAATGAACTTACACACACAATAACACAAATGTCAAATGGTCCTTAGTATTAGAAATTCCTAGAAACACAGAACAAAACTTCATGACCAGCTCTCTGCAATAGGTTAAGCTTCGTATTATGTCTGAAAGCAGTGATATCACATCACAGATCTGCTAACATTACAAGACAAACTTTCAGCACGCTCAGATTCTTTCTGCTATTCATATCCTGTTGACTGCTATTTAAAAGTCCTTTCTACCTTGGCTGGAATTTATGAGCAACAATTAATTGGTTCCTTTGGTAATCAATTGGCTTTAATCGAAGGAGAAAATTAAGCTCCAGCATGAGTAATCATGGATGCTGCCTGATTTAGCATATTTACACAAGGGAGCTGTTACTCAGTAAAAGGTCAAAGGATAGCAGGGATATAGAGGGCTATATGAATGAGAAAAGTATTTTGGCTGTAACTTACAGAACACAAAACAAAGTGGTATTTTAGACAGGAGGATGGTTGTTACTAGGATACTGGCCATGTAAGATAACTGGGTGCAAGAGAGGTGGAGAAGATATGTGAGGCTGAATAAAAGATGAAGTTCAGGAACTGTTAGTGAAAGACAGTAAAAAGGGAACAGAAGAAGATTATGCTAAACCTGTCACCTCCCCAGTACAAGAATCATCCTATGAAGGATGATACCTTTGAATAAACTTGTATGATGTGGTCTATAACTATTTATGGATATATAAAACAGAAAGCACAGTGAAATCATGCAACAACATGTAGGTGCCTTCCTTGAGAAACGTGCATACACAAGATGATTGCAGTCTGATAACCTCATGACTGCACAGTCCAGCCTAAGTTTTCTGTGTTGAAATTTTTGTAGGCACCTGATGTTATTTTGAATCAAGTCTCAGAACCTCACTTTTCCACCCAAGCCACACACGGAACAGAACACACAGTGTTTCACATGCTCGGAGTGTCTTTGGAAAATATTAATTAACTCTGTGTCAAATTTTAACAGAACTGGCCAAAAGTTAGCTCAAGACAGGTTTCCTTTGTTTTCTTTAATTGGTTTTCTCATTTCCAGCAAACGTGCTCAAAGCAGATGTTCAGAGAAAGTGATATCCTTTTTCCTACAATTAATACAAGCAGTTACTGTCAAATGAGACATCAGTTTAATCAAGCAGCTTCGGGAAGCTTAGAAAATGCAAAGTATGGGATAGGATATGCTGTAAACTTTTTTGACTAAATTTGGTTTCACTAGGAGGTACCTCATAAGCTCCAGTTACGAGCTGTTGACAAGAGAAAAGGTCTTGGGTAAAACCGTTTGTTATTGTTGCCTGTAAAGCAAAGCAACAACCATCCTCATCCTGCCACCTTAGAAAACCCTTCTAAGTCCAATCTGCATTTACAATCCACATAGTTTGGCAGCTGTAAAAATAATTTTATGTATATTCTGAGACCTCTTTGTTTTCAGCGGTATCATTAAAGCAAACGAACAAGAAGACTAACATCCCACACAACATCTTCGTTGTCATTTCTGAGCAAGAGTAGTTGTAATAGACTGTTTGAGCCACATGGAATTAAAGAGCTCCTAATTGTTTTGTTGAATACTGGTTTTCCCTCTTTGGTTTGTTGGTGTCTCTGGATGGGTAAAGCATTGGCATTCATGTCTTTTCAGGAGTGCAAGTAAACAAAGATACACTTTTCTGTTTAAGAACTCTTCAAGCCTGAAATCAATTCAGATTGATGTTCAGAGAAATGTTCCATTTCTTTAAATAACAGAAAGGAACTATATGGGTTTTCCAGGCATGTTGTCTGTCTCTTCCTAAGCTGAGGAAGGAAATATTTTGACAAAAAAGGCTCAAAAATCAGTCTTAACAGACATTTACAATACAAAAGGGGTATTTTAAATCTAATGAGTATGAAAAACTGTTCTGCAAAAGCAGTTAGAGCCAGGCAACAAACAAGCAACAAGATTACTCTCAGTTCAAGCAGACAGATATTACTGTGATATACTACTCAAATGCCTTAAATAAAAAAGACAGAATGCAGACACTAAGTCAGGACCCAAACCCTGGGATTTTTTTAATCCAATGTTTTTGTCTAGACCAAGAGACAGCTTGCAATGAATTGCAGAAATTCACAGCTGAAATTCTGCAGTAAGGGTATTACAAAGCCATGTTTGCTATTATGCCATCCCATTTGTCACTCTGAATATTCTGACCTATAGTCTCTCTTTTGCACAAAAGCTTTGGACAAAGCCTAATACACCCTGAATCTGTTCAAACAAGACTATGCAGTGGGCCAGTACCGCTTTAACATGCAGTAGGTCATGTTCACATATCCTCTTTGAGTTCTAGCCAAGGAGGCTGAAGGAAACCTGAACAGTTCCTAAGCTATATACAGTTCCTTAGCACAAGAAGATTGACATTTTTTCACATCTTTCTTGAAAGAGTGATGATTTCTGCTGAGTGTGACCTGGCTAGATAAGCAGTGAAAGCCTGGCATAAGCTGAAGTCAGGGAGGTTGAAGTCAGCACCTTGCATATAGGCACACATGGGAGGTTTGGGCTAGGAACCTGAGTGCTGTGGATCCTCTAAACACTGGTATAGCCCAGTATGCTGGCACATGTTCAATAAACACCCCTTTTCTATCCTTACACTGAAATACTGCTGCCTGTTTCCTGCCATAAGCCTGCCACCACCCTTAGCCTGCTCCAAAGGAGGTGTTCTCCTCCAGGTCAGAGCAGGGGGCTACATTGCTGCTGCTGGTTGTTTTGCTGGATTCAGTGATTCTGGCAGAAAATTGTGTCTCTGCCTGGTAAAAAGAGACTGCCTCAAGGCAGAGCTCTTCTTATATTTCTGTCCACAGGAATAAGCTGGTAACTCAGTTATCTCAAGAGTTTCCTTGTAGTTAAATTGCCACCACTAGACCACAGCCTGGAGATAGGTTGGGTGACAGCTTTTTCAGACCATATGGGGAGGTTTGAAAAGCAGTCACATGAAGAATGAATATACAAGAACAGAAAGTAATAAAGAAGAGTACGATCAAGGCCAGTTTGGCCAGGAAATTCTGAGAAATCTGCTCATGACCATAAAGGAGCTGCTTTCCTAGATGACAGAATGTAAAACATTATGTTTAAAAACACCAGACTTTTTAGTAGTACCAGATTCCTCTCTGGCAGAGTGGTGCTGCTACCTAGAAATAATCAGCAAGATAGTCCCCTGGAAACAGGAACATCACTGGCCAGAGTTTCAGTTCCCTTGAGATTAATCTCCTACTTGCCAATCGAAGATCAGCTGCATGCAAATTTATAAAAAAATAAACATAATCCAGATTTTCTGGAGTTGGAAGAGAAAAAGTCCTGATCACCTGTGGATCATCAGCCTAGAAAGCTGAGCTCCTCTGAGATCAGTAACAGCACCATCATGTACTGAGATACTTCCCCCTTCCTGCAGGATGTTCCAACATCACAAAACCAGATACAAAGCACAGTCTTTAACAATACTCATTCTGTCCTCATCCTTGATTATGAACAGTATATGTGCATATATAAATTTATATATAAGTATGTATACATACTTATATACTTGTGTATACACACAAGCATATACAAACACGTATATGCAAGTACACACACATATTAAAATATGATCCTCATACACACACGTAAATAAGTAAATGATCCTCAGCCTTTTGAGGGTATGATATAGAAATGGGTCAGCTTTACAGAGGTGATCAGCCACCAGTTTGTAGGTTGAACAAACTCACATCTCCAGTCAAAGTGCTTGCTATGCATTCCTCTAGTAACTAAAAACCATTGCCACCTAGCAATGTGTTCTCCACATTACCTTTGCAACATTAGGAGAAAACAACTTTATTTGGCAAATGAAATGTAAGAAAGATTACTCTTAACTGGCAACCTGTGTCAGATAGAGCCCTACATCAAGCTTTCCTTTTCCTGGAGCAAAGCCTTAGTGATCAATCCATGATGTGGTGGAGAGTTAAACCAAAGGAATTTTAAATACCTAGGTGATAAGCAAATTTGTATATCACCTATAGAAAGACCATAGGGTGAGACAAAGTTGAACAGTTAAAGACTATGTCCCTTTCAAGTGATGCTTCTTCCCACTTTCCACACATTTGTTTGCAATAGAGAAGGGATTTTCACAAGAGCTTTTAAATGCAAATATGAAATCAGGCTTAACGAGAGCAAAACCACTGAACCTCAGATAGCCACTCACTACTTCAGAATTATCCTAGCACAAAGGTGACAAGCTCTCACTCAGCACAGAACAAGAAAAGAACGGGAAACACCTCCCTGGCTCAAATTTTCCCTGTACAGAAAATAGTCTATTTAACATTTCTGTACTGACACGCATTGTTCTTTCTGAACTGTCCAGCTGTTCCTGTTGACTTGTTTTCCTAAAGCTGTAGTGACCTTCTTTCCCCAGTAATGGATCTTAACCAGTAGCAGGCTCCTACTGGATGCATTAGTCCACAGCCACTGATCTGAATGTCTTGGTGTAACAGCTGCAGTTGTGGTCCCTTGACTGCTGTTGCCTTAACTACTCAGCAGCTAGGACAGTTAACAAGGAAACAGCCTAAAAATCTGACCTAAGTTTGTATCTGCTCATCATATTCTGCTTATAAGTAGCACTTCTTTGATTACCAAGTCCTATCTCCTCCAAGGTACTTTATCTTACAAGTACCTTCTTAAGATGGAGTTCAGTGCTTTTATGCTGGAAACATCTTTACTCTTTGCCTGGATTCTTTTTTCAGATTTTTTTTTTCAGATTTTTTTTTCCAGTTTTTTGGGGTTTTTGGCAAAATAAAATGGCCTTGAAAAATATGCTGTTTCAGAACCTACTTGCCCTAAGGCAACTTAGGAACTAATCTCCAGCCTTCATTTCTTAACAGAGAACTTTTATACATTATCTTTTGTGCCATCATTGTCTAGGAAATTTTTCCGTCTGAACATTTACCATGCTGATACAAGTCAACTGAGCAGCAACCACCCTGAGCCTTCCCTTTACTAGGCTAAGCAACCCAAGACCTTATCTCACTTGATTTTTTCTAAGATGATGTTCATAGTCCTGCTCCACAGCTATCTGCTCCATCTGTCTTGTTAATGCTGCCCATGTTGTATTGTGCGTAGAGAACTTCTCGCTAACAAGAAACCATTGTATTTTAGACCTCAGAGCTATGCCAGAGCTTTTAATATTGGTCATTATTTCAAAAAATGGGACATGGAACCATCCAGTCTCACTGGGGAAGAGGCAAATGTGCATCTTCCATCAAATCTCAAGTTCCTACTTATTTAGAAGGTTATCACGAGTGTAGTGTGCTGAAACTGCATGTATTGGTAATGGTGTGGATTCATTCAGTGCTAGAAAAAAGTGCCTCTAACCTGCCTGCAAGAAAGAAGAGGCCTTAGCTGTTTTCAGGAACACAGCACTAGAACATACCTTCCTTTCCAATATGTCCCTTAACAAAGTAAGTTACTATTTCTTTTTAGTGAAATTTGCTTGTGACAGCTAAGCAGTTTAGATCAACCCTGGCATTGTCTTTACCTGTTTGACACTGAAAGATGTAAGGGGGCATAGTAAAAAAAAAACAAACATAAAGAACCCACACATAAGGTATCTGTAGATATCTTTTTGTTTTTAAGTCAGAGGTTTTGGTGGTAGTGGAAAGATTTTCACAAAAAAAAAAAAGGACAGAAAGCTGTCTGGGTTCAGGAGTGCATTTGATTTTGAGTTTTCAGCTAAACATGTAGGGAAAGAAAATCCAAAGTATGAGCAATGACTGGCGTGTTTTATAGGTAATTCAAATATTTGACGCTACAGCTTTAGGGAATATATCCCTCAGAGACTCAACTCAGTGCGTGTTTCTAGGTGCTCTGAACTTTTCTTAGAGCATTCTTTGGTAAAACATGTTGGAGTAACATATGAAAAAAAAGGTTGCTGCTTGTCCTTTCTTTGCTAAAAACAAAGGAAAATAAAAGATATTGAACTTATTGTGGACTGTCTTGAGGCTAGTCAGGGTGTTAGTCACTAACCCAATGCTGCAAGATGTTTCCTGCAGTTCAGCTAAATCACATCGGTGAGCACTTATCAAACAAACTGTGATTAAGTTAAAAGCAGAAGGAGAGTGAGAAACTACATTATGCAGACATTCCAAGTCTAGATTTCTGACTGCCTGTGGGTGAAGACTCTAGACTGCTTGGAAGCAGCTGTTCATTACAGTAAATTAAGACATTAAAATGTTTCAGTGAAAGAAATCTCTTTCCCTACAAGTACAAACATTTCTGCTCTTATTTCCTTCCAATCTACATGTGAATGTTGGGAATTCAGCCTCCTAAAGGATTTGAAATTTGGCTGTAAAAAAAATGAATGGAATTTATTTCATTTTAGTCAGTATAAGTTGAGTGATGGAAGCATAGCCAAAATTAAGTACTCAAGCTATTTCAAAGTGGCACACTGTCATCACAATGCAAAAGGAAGTGCAGTTGCTTATGAATGGTTATATGTGCAAGACACATCAAAAACATCAGCAGATTTATTGGCTGTGTGGTGTTTAGAGGGAAGCACTGGCAACAAAAGCAGGTCAGTGTATTTAAGACATTTCCAAATCTTTCCTATGCTGCATACTGACACAGCAGTAGGAACACATCATCTGTCCACAGTCTCTCTTGTAGACCTTGACTGTTTTCCATTGATAAATGCGGTGTTGAAGATTGTTGCTGCTACTGATTTCATTGCTATTGCAATGCTTTCTTTACCATATAAACTTGGAATTCTTTCAGTGTTTGGTTTTACATACCTTCTGTGCCAGTCAGTAGAGGACTGTGTTGTATAGCGCAATCATTCGAAAATAAAGATGTTCTCCAAAAACCTCATAAAAGCAGTTTTGCTTAGAGTGAGAACAGAACAGAGCACTGATCAGTCTGTGTTTCATCCAAGACAAGGCTGTCCATATGGAGCCATCAGATGTCACTTAGCTTTTATAGAAGTTACCACAGTTGAAAATCAACATACCATTGCAGCAATAAGGTACAATCTAGCAGAAGAATAGGTGAAGGGGAAAAACCCTCACAGAAAGTACTTTAAGATCTACTATCCATCAGGCAGTGTTAATTAGAAACAAATCCTGCAGTGGAAATATATTTTTTAGAAATGCTGAAGACAGCAGATGATTTTTACTCAAATTGATTTTGGCTGTCATTTTTAAAAAACAACAGCAGGTACAGAGGTAGACATTACCCTAGAGGTGTCCCTGGAGAACAAACACTTAAACGCATAATTTCTGTTTGGTGTGTACATGTTACTCCCAGCATTAACAAGAGTTATAGGCAGTTCAAATACATGACCTTCACCTAATTGGCCCAATGATATTAATTACAAGCTCTGGGACTTCACAGTAGTGTCAATCACTACACCACCATCAGGTGTGCATTAATGCCTTTATAATCATCTGACTTCTATAGAAATAAACTCTGTCTGCACTGAAAATCAGTACAGGCAGAACTGTCACATTGCAGACCTCCTGCTTGTTCTGATTGTAAATTCTTTCTGTGGTTTCCATTATTTTTAAAGCTACTCGTCCATTATAAGTAATACTCAAAGACCTTAAGGTGATGCATTGCTGAATTAGATTGCTATCCCTAAGCTACTTCGTTTGTGCTCAGGATGATGGATGGCATAATGAGAACCTACCAAATGAGCTGCAGCCTTATTCTTCAAGATAATTATGAGTCAAGTATCTACAGCTTGGGGACATGTATATTTTTATAACCAGTAACATGATCTGTGCTTATTTATGATCTTGCTCTGGAGGGAGAAGAAAAATTAAAAGTTTCACTGTGACTAAGTCAAAAAAATCATTTATGTATCAATATCTGTGACTATGTTAACACAGCCTCCCAGGACCATCCTGATCAAATGGCTGCTTCTCCTTTTAAAGGTCTCACATTGCCTGAGCTTCTTTGTGTTCCCTTTCCCCTGCTACACTGTTGGCAGCAGACTGTTTTAAACAGCTAGCTATTAGAGCTGAGTCACCTATCCCATACCTCACGACTTTTAAAAGTATCACAAAGGAAATCTGGGGGAGACTTGCTTCACAGAGTCCCTTTTAAACATCACAGTTACAGACAACAAGACTGATTTCCCTTCTACCTTCTCTTTTTCAATTCTGTAAGTAATTTGTAACAATCTAGAGAACGGTGTAAATTCATCCCCATTTTTGGCTAACAGCCTTATTTCCCCTTAAGCCAATAACTGTCTCGTACAATAATCGATCAGATAATTTTTCACTGCAGTAACAGGTTTTATGTCAAATATGTTCTCTACATTTGTTAAAATGAATTATAACCCTTCTAGCACAGAATTCCCACACAACCTGGATTGAGTGTTTGGACACCAGACAACCTTGGATGAGTAACGCCATGGGAATTCAGGGCAACGTCCTTTCTAGCTAGCAGATTTTCCAATCAGAAGTTACTGCCCTAGCAGTAAAACCTGAAAGGAATGCATATATACACAAAGAGTCTAATATATTACCTTGAACTGCTAGAGAAAAGGAGTCTAAATTGTGCTATAAATGAGGGAGTGAGGAAGGATGGGAGCAACTGAGAAAGATGTGTGATCCTGTCTTCCTTCATCCATTCGGCAACTCTGTGTGAAAGATATACAGCAAAGGTAGTTTTTTAAGGAACATCTTAGCTTACTAGAAGTGATTTCAGCGTTAGTTAGGCTAAAGTTTCTTTCCACTCACTGGCATAGCAATAAGATTATTTTGCTCAGCATCAATGCTTTGCTGGACAGAAGCTCCTGACACTGCATTCCAGCTTTCTCCTGCTAGTTTGTGACAAATGTTAACAGCTTCAGTTCTCTAAAAGACACAAAAAAATCCTTAAATTGAAGAGACAGATTTGAAGAAACAGTCTGAGACAGACCTGATTTCCGAAACCACTGGAACTTCCTTTACAACATATGAGCAGAGAAGGATGGTATCTGCTGAATACAAGAAGTCCTGTGAAAGTGCAAATTTTTCTTCTCTGCTTGGAAAATGCCAGCATGATATTATGGACTAAGAGTAGTATTGATTAGCAAAGTCTACCTCAAGAAAGCAGTCTAAACACACAAAAGCTCATTAACACCTGCCTACGTCTGGAGAAGATCTCACATATTCTGTTACATCTTTGTGAAAGTGCCTTCTGCATTAGGTGTTAGGTGCACAGCAAGAACCTGTCAAAAGGAAAGTGAGTGGAAGTCTTGAAGCAGCTTGAACACTGGGAACAAGAAACACCAAAAGTTAACCTGGCTGAATTGCACCTATTTTTGGTAGTGTTTTCTTCTTAGGTGCCTGAGCTTCCTTGTACATATGCTTTGCTTTACACACTCAAGCCATGGAAACAGGTTGCGTTTAGTTTGTCTGTTGAGGAGGGTAAGGACTGGAAATACTATTTTCTTCACAAAGAAAAATGTTCCTACACAGCAAAACACTGTAAGGATCTTCCATTACTTCATGGGTCCACTGCAGCACTGCAGAAGTTCTAGGCTGATGCACTATTCAGCACCTTTTACCTGCCCAACTCTTACTATGACAGGCTAGGGAATGTATTTCCCACCACAGTGCTTGGGGTTTTACAGAAAAATCAATACAGTTGACATAATAGGCATATCTTTATGACTGATGAACACTGCATACTAATAATCAGTTTATACACATACTGGATGCAGTTGCCAAGCAACTGATAATGCAAAACCTTATATTCGGAGCATCAACTCTGTATGAACAGCATCTGACAGTTTCGTGAATTTCCCATACGCTCCTGTGAACCAAAGAAACCCACAAAAACCAGATGTAGCTTAGGCCCATCAGGGTTCCCTACCTCTACTTAACTTTCTCAAAAGTCATCTTTGTTGCTGGGCAAGGGTATACAGCTCAGTTAAAAAGCCTAAGCTTAAACAGAGATGAAAGACAAGTTCAAAGTCCTTTTACTTCACAAAACCTTTCTGAGAAGATCATTTAGAAAAAATACAAAACTCAGCTGAATGTGAGCAGGCTAGTTTGGAAGTAAGTGTTCTCACAAATATTCTGTGTATTTTTCCTCTGGCCTCTCCATGAAAGTTGAATAGACCAGCCCAAGGAATTAAAGAGGGACGGAAATTGTGAAGGAAGCACGGTTTGTATGATAAAACTTTAAAAATGTTACTGAAGCTAAGTATGAGCTGAATCAGTTGTTGTCAAACAAAGCAGTCACTTGGGCCTAAAGAATTGCAGTAGTTTAAAATCAGCTGCAGCTTTTCCCTCAGCCTCCCATCAGTCTTCTGTGTTTTTCTGAACAGGTAAGGTGTTCTGTGGGCTCTAATTACTGGGACTCTGCCAAAGTGAAAGTATAATAACTAATTATGTCTGCTGTACATGGAAACCACGCCTGATTACCAGCCCTCAAAATCAGCTTTATAAGTCACTTGAGCTCACAGACTTCTTGGACTCCTTGTTGCTTCAGTGTCTTATCCCACCAATGGCAACTTCTGGGTAAAGAAACTCCTTCTATCGGTATGACCCATGGTCTGACTTGTGCTTCTACCCATCTTGGTGTGGTGGATCATATAAATGCTACCATCATGTGGAGGCCAAAAATAAGTGGAACTGGAGCCCATTGTTTCACCTTGATCCTGACAACACAGATTAAAAGCCCAGTGCAAGTGGATTTCTTTTGCCCATAACAAACCTTTACAAACATGTCCCTTCATACTGTTGGGCTAACATATCTTTCTTAAAGTAGTACCATCTGCTTCCACTCTGTTTCGTGATTTTGGCTACTTCAGTAAGAACAAGGGATAGAGTTCTCCTAGTTTCACCAGACTGTGGTCCCAAGCCTCGTGTCCCACCTACCTTTCGCTGCAGGACTCCATTAATCCTGATTTATCCCAGAGAAAGGCAGGCCAGAAAGCACATTAACTTTGTATAGCTACTGCTGCATGCTTTGTGTGGAAGTGCAATGTAACTGTTCACCTTTTGTTTCATAAGATTTTTGCACTCTATGCGACTACTATCTGTAGTTCTTCAGTGCTCATATATTTGAGAGAAAGGTCTTTATTTTATTTTTGTGACTGGGGTAAAATTAGCAAACATGCTAAAGATCTAAAGCCAAAACACTGTTTATTTTACCTGAAATGCACTAAAGCTATAGGTCAGAATCTTATTCCAAGGAATATATAAAACTGATAAAATATAATTTAACACATTCACATGTATGCCTGAAGGATGATTTGGAAAAGGGGGCAGCTGAAGCAACCTTACAGTGCTGGAAAAATTAGAAGTAAACTGCTTTCACCACCTACACATTGAAACAGTGTAATACTTAGCATAAAGAGTACTTTATGGGATGTACAGTTTATCTAAGAATGGTGACTGGAGTTGCAATGCAGAACAAAAATCCCCAAAGAAACACAATCCACCTCCCTCGTCAAAAAAAACCCCTTAATCGTCCAGAAAGTCCTCAGCCTTCTCTAACTTCGTCTCGGCAATGAAATAAAAGAAGCTGGTTGCCCCAGCACCCTTACAAGCTTGAGGGTTCTCTGGGAGCTATTTGTACCTCTCATTAAAAGTTTTCCATTTCTCTAGCCAGTGTTAGAGAAGACAGTGCATCTAAGACTTGTTCCTTTAGCTGTTACAGCAGTTTTCTACATTATTTTTCTTATAAATGCAAATCTTGTACAAGACATTGATTATTGCATCACACACCATTCTCATAAACCTGGCTTTCATCATATGTCTGCACTCTGTAAGACATGTCTGTTTTGTAGCTCATTATAACTTCTACAAAACAGAGGTACTAAACCCATGGTTAGGTCTGCAGAGACAAAGACACCATCTGTTTTCAAGCTCTTCATCTATCTCTGGTGATGACAACACCCATTCAGACTGACAGAACACACATAGGATGATGGTATTTCAGAACAAAGTCTAGAAGATTATTTGAGTCTTATTTGCTTTCTGACACCTTTCTTCACCCTTTTTGTCTTCCAAGGAGATATGAGGCAGAAGTGACAGCTCAGTCTCTGACAGTAAATTTACCTGGGTGAGAAATCAGCTTCATTTTTTTCACAGATCTTTAATCATTACTGTTTTACACAGCAACTAAATGGTCCATCAGTCTTTCCTATGCCTACCTAGCATGTTTATGTAGCTTGAAAATAAATACACAATATACTCATAAGATTTGAGTAGCTGCCAAGAGAAAAAACTTCAAATTCCCTAAATAAATACATTTGCTCACAGTTTTCTAGCCTGTGATATATCTAGTACAACTTCCTGCTGCTTACTATAGTTACTACTTTACTGGTGGGAAATGTGTTTCACCAATGTCTAATCTTATCCTCTCTGCTCAGAAGAATATTTGCACTGATTGGGCATTCGTACAGGGCCTGGACTGTGAAACTTCCAGTAAAAACACGCTTTTGCACAGTTACTGGGGTAAAAATCACTGATACTGGAATAAATGACATTATGAGTGATTACTAGCAGATAGTGCTGCATAGCTAGCAAGTGTCCTGAGCATATTTTGCAGGTGAAGAACTTGGATTGATATGAAGCATTTGAATACGAAGCAATTTGCAGTACACAAACATGTCAAGTGCATGAATGTCACTCTGATATCCAGTTAGGAAACCAGTCAGTTGCCTGTGAAAAAGGAGCAGAGGAACAACTGTATGTTACTTATTGAAGTATTCTTTATGAATATTAAAATGAAGTGTGGGTATATATTCCCATATGGAGCTGCAGGAAAGTTTCAGTGAGTTTTAATTTGCTCCTGGACAGAGAATGAAAGAGTGTGGAAGAGTATACATTTTGTCACTGACCTAAAAGAATGAAATACATAGTTCAGATCTGGATAAGACAAGAACAGACAATGAGTAGTAAACTCTCGTGGTACTTCCATTAGCTAAAATACAAAAGAATCCATAGGAGACATTTGATTGATGAAATTTTTCCACTGAAATTTTTCATCATAACTGATCCAGGTGTACGGAATTTGTAATTGACAAAAAATGGCAGTACCATCCATATTTTAAAAGCATGTTTTTAATATTCACACAGCAAATCCCCAGTCTCCATTCTAAGCGCAAAAATCTGAATCCAGATCTCTTGTTATAGAAATGGGTATGTCAGATTATTTAGTTCTAATCCACATGAAGAGACTGCAAATGATTGCAAATCCAGGTCTACTGGTTACATTACTATCCAACTTTGTGAATGAAATCTACCACTTTAGCTGGTGAGGCTAATACCACCTTCCAGGATACAACCTATATATAGTTTCAGGGTTTTCTGCAAAGCTGAAAGTTCCTGTGATCATTATGTATGTACAACCAGCTACCTGGTTGGTTTGAGAGTAGCATGTAGCCCAGTGGTCTCAACACACTTTTTACACAGTCATCCCATATCGCAAGGCAGAAACATATCCTGTATTCTCCAGAATTTCTGCATATCCAGCTAAGCCTTTAAAGTTTTTTAGAATTTTAGACATTTTTATCTCACTGGCAAGTTTTGTGTGCATGCTTGTGGATGGGAAGGCGGTTGACCTGAAATAAAGTAGAAATTATATTGTGGCATTAACACTGCTGCTTTTAGCTACATAACTTCATCTCTTCTTTTCATAAACAATGCAAGTCATTTTTGAAAAACACTCCTGTCTATTTCCACGTCACCTGCTTCCAGAAAAAGCACCTACATGAGCTTAAATTATCAGGTACTTCTGGTCTACAGAGACTCAAAAGGCCCAACACAGAAAAAGCATCATATCATGAAAGAAGACTATTAAACCCTCGCCTCACAAAGCCTTCTTCCCTTTTCTCCAGTTGTTATTGTTTACAGCACCCAGAAGACCCAAGTAATCCAAAATACTTTACAAAAGACAGAAAAATAGTGTAGCTTTTATCATTGAGATCTTGGAGTCAAGATGCACAAGGGATCATACAGGCCAGGTTTTTAATCTCAGAGGTGCACAGAGATCTGGCAACCTTCCAGAAGTCATCGTAAAACCTTGGTCTGGAGAGGCAGAAAGGCAAGGCTCTGCTCTGCTGTGGGAGGTATGGTGTTACCTGCACGAGCACAGATTTGTCACACGGAAGGGAACCAACGGGCATCACCTCTCTTAAGGATAAGCCCCAGCTGTCTACATGATTAAAAATCTGTCCTGAAAGGGGGCTGGCAAAGAAGGAAGTCCCCAGACTCAATCCAGCATTTTGGGTGTCCTACCTAAGTGATTGACAACTGAGGATTAGGAACTCAGAAAGACCTTAACCAGACTTGCATTTCCTCAGCCAGAAACCTCACCACCGCAGTAACTCGCTGCAGGATTCAGCAGTTGCTTTCAGAGGTCACAGCTGCACACATGATTCCCATAAGCCCTGACGTGGTTTGTAATCTTAATCCTTTTCCTTCATCTGACATCATTGTTAAACATGCGTTTTCCTATCAGTATTTTCGTTCACCTGGGCACCTTTACAAAAGATGTTACGTCCTGAACTAATACACAACATGTTCAAGAGTAAAAGAAAAAACATCCCGAACATGTGAAAACAGAGACTGGGAGACTGGATTTCATTTTTAATTTAAAACCCTCAAGTATTTTTACGGAGTAAGTGTAGTAAGTGAATGAGAGAAAATCCCTCAGTAAAGATAATATCCTGTGGGCTGACGTACGTCTTTCTACTATAGAGATTGATTTAACCAACTGAGTGAAGGAAAAAAAAAAAAGGAAGTAAGGAATGAGAGAGGGCAGCCCCCTCCCCCCATTTTTTAACTGTTAGATTTCAAGGGACATTTGCTTGTGTTTTGCCTGATCCAGTGTCTTCAGCTGTCAGCAACTGCCGGTGGTGAGCTACTGACTTCCGGGGCCTCTTAAGTGGAAGACTGCAGCTGGGATGCTGCTCCTGGTGCCTTGGGGTGCCTCTGGGTCTGGAGGGACAGAGTCTTGTTCTTCAGGCTGTCCTGGAAAGCACCAGACTATTTTTTGCAAGCACACTATTGCAGTCCTGTAGGTAGGTTTCCTTGATGCTGGGCAGATCATGACGTAGGTCTGTGCTAGGCAGTCAGGACACCGTGCAGGAGGAGGAACTGCGGTGTTGACGCAGCTGGCACACGCTCTCCAAGTGTTGGAGGTGTAGTCTCTGGAGTTGTCGGAGCTACTTTTGCTTTACTCCGAGCTTTGTTAATGCCTGGAGTCAGTGGAGCAGGTGTTGCGGTTTGGCTGTGGCCAGCAACAAAGGGCCACGCGGTCGCTTTATTGCCCCTCCCCCCGCTCGGGTGGGGTGAAGAATGGAAGGAAAAAGGCAAAAACTCGTGGGTTGGGATAAGGGCAGTTTAACAGAAAAGCAAATGAAGGGAACAGCAACAACAACAATACTGATGAGAATGTACAAAACGAACAGAGAAATGGACAGAGCAACTCTCATCGCCTGGTGCCCAGTGTGCTCCTGAGCCATGACTAACTTCCCCTCCTGGGGCCAGCTCCCCCACACGGAATCCAGTACAGTATCGAATACCCTGTTTTGTCTGGCCAGTTTGGGTCAGCCTGCCCGGCTATGTCCCCTCCCAGCTTCTGGTGAAAATTAACCCTGTCCTGGCCAAACCCAGAACAGTAGGATTTGTTCCTCTGGATGAAGCACAAGACGCCAGTAATCTGGACTTGGAAAAAAACAGTGCTGAGGAGTGGGTGCTGATTGCTATAATACAGGTGTCACAAGCTAAAGGGAGATTGTGACCATGGGTTCGTAAGCCACAAGGAAATGGAGACTTTATCTCCTGAATTTCTCTACTTTATTGCAGATTACCACACATAACACAGAAGTCACCACTAGAAAGTATACCTATGATTAATAAAGTAAATAAAATTACTATCAGCAACAATAATGTAGTATCAATCAATAGTACGGCAATGATCAATGGTATAGTGACAATATTATGGCAACAATCAGTAACAGCAACAACTAATTAGGAATATCCGATTACAGGTTACTACAAACTTATCATTAGTGAAGCACACTTGTCAACAATATAGCATCAGCTATACTTATGACAGAATAGTTATATGGATATACACTAGTGGTGTCAAGGGAATTAGACAGATTGCATGAGGATCCAAAGCATCCTAAATGTGGGAGGACAGACCGACCTGACCCCAGCTGTGGTCCCAGAGAGGGACCATAAAGTAAGAGATACAAGGAAGTCTCTCACTTCAAAAACCATCCGCAGCAGTCTGGAGTCAGCTGGTCATCCTCAGTGGGAGTCCAAGATCTCATAGAAAGTTTGTGTGGAGCATTCAACCTGCTCTGGAAAGGATAAGTATGTGCAGCACAGGAAGTTCTCAGAGAGAGAGGACCCATTTTGGATAAAAATTAAGTCCTTTTTATACGACAGAGAAGTAAGAGGGTGTAGAAAACCACCAACAGATGCTGTTAATTTGCATTTTTGCCTGTAACAGCCACTAAGTGATGGTGTTTTCTGTTCTTTCCGACCAATTTTATTTTCCTAGACTGCTTGCACTTTTTCAGGCAAAAACTCGCCGTTACAGTTCCTTGTTTTTGTGCTTGTATCTCAGAATGTGTCTGGTTTCTAAGTACCCAGTTATACTTCACAGAAGCCAGATGCCCTTTTCAAAGATGCTGCTGGTTTCTAGGCTTACAGCTGCCAGGCTGGCAGGCAATTTCCATGAGAGTGTTTTTCAGCAGAGATTTTCTTCTTTTCAGTAATTAACGTTTTCTAAGCCCACCACCTTTATGGCTGCTCACATCAACAGGCTCAGCTCCTTGTCACATAGCTACTGGAGTCACTCTGCATGGTTGGCTGAGCATATAAATACATCTGACACAACACAACTTTTATTTCCTTATTCAGATATCAAGTGACCAAGTGAAGGGATAAGAAAGTCTAGTTGCACATTGTCAAATCTAACATCTTGTAGTTCAACGTAATAAAGTGACAGCAAAATTTTCTCTCTTTCCAATGAAGTTGCTTTGTATGCCCCTGGCATTCATGGTACACGCAAAACATTGCAAGCTGTTCTGTGGAAAGGAGCAAATTGAAAGTTAGAAGCAGAAGTAAACAGAAATAATTCATGAGTTTGCAAAAGCCCTTCAACCTTTCCTTTACAGATGCTTTGTAAAGGGCAGTTCAGACTCAATGGGGATGCTTCCTTGCTGTTAGCTGCCTCCCTAATACACTGGGGGACTACAGAGAAATGCAAAGTGCAGTAATCATGCTAGGTTATGAAGAATGATGGTACTGTGACTGATAAGGAAATAAACCACCATAATGGTAGCTCAGCCAAAGACACAGGCCAGACCATTTAGCTGTGGATGTATGTACAGGAGTTAACTTTCTAATGCTGGATGTGTATGTAGGACACAACTGTTGATTTGGTTCTCCAAGATAGCTTTACAGTCCCACAGTGGTGTGAGGTAACATGGATTACAAGTGTGTGTACATCTAATGCAATTCTTCCCCAAGCTGAGACTGTTCTGCCCATGACGGTAGCTGGTGAGTAATCTCCTTGTCCTTATCTTGACCTATGAGCTTCTAATCTTGATAAAAACTTGATCAAGTTCACCAATAATTACATTAACAGATTTAAGGAATTTCCAAACCTTGAACTATGCAAATTTTATCCATCTCTGAGTCGGCTTATTGTAAATCAGTTTGGTGCCCAAGGCTTTATGCTGTTGGTTTAAAGCTTCATTGTTAGATCTGACGGCTATAGGCAGCTAAGATTTTGATTCCTGCCTTTTGTTCTTGATAAAAACCAGCAGCAATGACCACGATAAAAAAACCCCGTAAAATCCAGCAGCAACAGAAGCAACAGAAGCAACAGCAACCACTAGAAATGGACAAGTAATTACAACTATCAAATGCTGCAGTGACACCAAGTGGTGAAATAGTAGCCTTTCATGCTGCTGTTTCAAAGTGCAGTATCTGTTCCGACACTTCTCTCTCTCCTATTTTGCCTTTTCTCTCCCCCCTCCCTCTCCCCGCAAATCAGTGTCAGTATCACTGTTAGAATGTATTTACCTTATCAGTATTTTGCTTTTTCTACAGAAAGCATTAATAAAACTCTCACTCTTCCTGCTCCACTCCCACAAAGTTCAAATTAATTCTATTGAAAGAAAAGAAAAAAGAAGGTTTAACGTTTTATATTCTCAATAAGTCCCTTTGCTCCTACTTGTACAAAGATGACACGATGCAGCAAGGGTAAATTTCTCTCTGAATTAAACTGCTGAGGATTTTTTTCTTATTGGAGAAATATCTTCAGTTCCTTCCCCAAATAATATTGAGGTATACATCTTTTTGAGACAGAGAGGAGAGCAATAGTTCTTTGTAATTTGCGTTAAGGTCTTAGTTACAGTGATTTTATTAAGGGCTGTTTTTCACCAAGCCCTTTGTTTGAACAGCCTCCCTGCAAAATGACCAATTGTAATGTGCGTGTGCACACTAAATGGCTTCGCACCTGGGTAATACTTAATGCTCCTGTGTTTTTAGATCTATTTTAGTTAAACCACTGCTTCATAAAGGCAACTTTTTTCAACTTATTTGGAAATGGTATCAATATAACATCAATAAAAGAAAAAAAAAAGGTTTTGCTTGGTACTTCATGACATACATAATACTTAATTGCATGGTACTATTGTTTTTCTTAATATTACTATTCTACCTCCAAAACTGTTTTGTCACATTTGTGACATAATCTTTCCTTGATTTCACATTGTAGTAGCTGTGCCATGCAGTGCATGGCTTAATATAACAATTATTGTGGCTTGTAGGACATAAATTGGATTGATCCAGGAATCTATTCCCAGTTAATAACAAGACTCTGACATATATTTTCACTCTAAAGGCACATTTAAAATACAGAGTTGATATTACTCAGATGCTAATTCAGAAAATCAATTAGGACTCATTAATTTGGATGTAAGCAGAATTAAACACAGACTTTAAAATTCTAGCTGTACCTAAGAAAATCATGTAAGTATTACTTGCACTGATTGTAAATACATTGGCATATTATTCCGTCTAAATATCTGGAGAATAATGGAAGCATTGCCTTACCTCCTTACCACAAGGAGAGCACGTGAACTGCAAGCCCACTGACACAGAATTTCTAGCCCATATCATGTCCTGGTAGGCGTTGATATGTATGTATGCAAATCATGATAGAAAGTATTGATTTCTTCTATTGATATGGAAAATTATTCAGGATGAAAATGGAGGATCAAATATTTTTGTTGCCAGATGAGCTTTGTCCTGGGAAAAGTCCAGCCATCCTCAGAGACTGCAGGGAAAAAATAATTAAAAAGTGCACAGATGCTGTCTTTCTTTTCACTTTTAATAGTAAAATTGAGTTGTAGCTTTGTCAAATTCCTATTGCTCTTGCCATATGAGTGAAGCAAAATGTGAATGACAGGAAGAGAATACCTTTCACAAAATTCATTGTTAATCTTCATTTCCTTTGCCTAGGGAGCCATCCTATATTCCTTCTCTAGGCTAGTAAGGTGTCAGACAGCAGGACAAAGGCCTGAATGGACCTTATGAGGCTTACCTAAGCGGTACACCAGGTCCAGAAAGAGTCATTTTAGCATCCTGCCTCATGGATGAAAGTCAAAACAGTAGGGGGATCTTTCTTTCTTTCTTTCTTTCTTTCTTTCTTTCTTTCTTTCCTTTCTTTCTTTCTTTCTTTCTTTCCTTTCTTTCTTTCTTTCTTTCTTTCTTTCTTTCTTTCTTTCTTTCTTTCTTTCTTTCTTTCTTTCTTTCTTTCTTTCTTTCTTTCTTTCTTTCTTTCTTTCTTTCTTTCTTTCTTTCTTTCTTTCTTTCTTTCTTTCTTTCTTTCTTTCTTTCTTTCTTTCTTTCTTTCTTTCTTTCTTTCTTTCTTTCTTTCTTTCTTTCTTTCTTTCTTTCTTTCTTTCTTTCTTTCTTTCTTTCTTTCTTTCTTTCTTTCTTTCTTTCTTTCTTTCTTTCTTTCTTTCTTTCTTTCTTTCTTTCTTTTCTTTCTTTTCTTTCTCTCTTTCTCTCTTTCTCTCTTTCTTTCTTTCTCTCTATTTCTCTTTCTCTCTTTCTTTCTCTCTATTTCTCTTTCTTTCTTTCTGTCTCTGCCTGCAGTGTGCATAAGCAGAGATAATGGTTTAAATACTTGTTTTTCCTAAGGCTCTAGTGCCTGGCTGTAGCAGATCAGGTGACCCAGGTAAAAGAGAGATAGAAAGAAAAGGAGTGCTTTGGAAATAATACACTTTTAAACTATAGAGATAGTAAAGCCAAAAATGTGGAAGGGAAGTAGGGAAGAGTCTCTATGCTGGCAGGGGAACATCACAGATGGCTTCTTCTCATTGACTACATGAATTTAGATGAATGAGCAAGATTTTGCAGCTGAACAATCCCCTGCACTTCACAGTAATAACTTGCACACTGCTAGCCCCCACCCTGCTAGGCCACCTGGCGAACTCAGAACTAGCTAACATTGTGTTCTGGACTTGGTTACAACAGCAGTGAGCTGCGACAACTTCACACTTCTCTTGCCCTTGTTACAGGAGCAGTGAGTTGGGACAGCCAGGCACTCCCTGACCGTACCTGGAACTCCTGATGCCCAGATTGTAGCCCTGTCTGGTAGACGCCAGCACGGTACAGTCAGGAAAGTACTGGAATTGTATGCCTGCGCTTAAGATACCAGAATCATCCAACACAGATTGTGGCCAGAATAGAAAAAAAATGACCAAATTCAATCATTTTGTGACCCTATAAACAGCGGTCCTAAGTGAGGCCCTTTGAGCCCTCCTGGACTGCCGCGGGCTGCGACCAGCATCTTCCTCTGAGCGGGTCACCTCTCAGAGCTTGTGAACTCCAAGTTTGTGAAGCTTGTAGGACCATCACAAAAAAACAGTGACAAGACCTGGGCTGAAACTCTTCGTTCCTTGAGGTTCAACCTTCATCTGTTGAGAAATGTGGAGACATTTGAACGGAATATTTCACTAAACTTGAGGGGAATTTTGAACAGGTATACCTTTCTATGTTTGTATAGATTTGTGTCTGTGTGCGTGTGTGTGTGAATTGATTCAGGTACCTGACAGCAAATATAACATAAATATTGCCATCTTGAATCTATAATTCACTGTTGTGATTAAAGTAAATTCTGTTAACTCACTTTGTAAATGTTAAATTAATTAATGATTAAGTACTGCTAAAGATCTTGCAATTCAGCTTAAAACTATAAAGGAGCCCTGTATAAATCATTCTAACTTGATTCTAACTCGATTTTTCCATGTATGTTCCATTCATGTAGTAAGTAACAGAGTGAACCTTGCCATCGGACTTTGTTAAGTCACACTTTTATAAATTCCCACTAAACCCACTTATGCTAATACCTTTGAAACTGATTCTTTAAGCAGCCTAAACCACTCATTTGTGACAAATTGCGTAGTCAGCAGGAGCCTAAATGAGGATTCGTGACACACTATGAGCCTGCAGGTAGTGCAATGCAGTGAGATCTATCTCAGTTTGGAAAGATCCAGAGCTGATCTCACATTACCTGTATTTTCCATTGGGTAAAAGCAATCATGAAGAAACAAAATGCAAACAGATGACCACTCTCATGTTAAGGTTGCTAATCCACTTGGTGGTCAGACTGGGCATTTTGTTCTTACAGTTTTTAATAGCGCTTCTGATGACCTCATTATGCCATGTGTAACACACTTTGACAAAGCAGAGTTTTGGTCTTGAGTACCTTACAGCACTTGACTTAGAATTTGAAAGACCCTCAGATGTTTAAGGTGAGAAATTCAGTAAAATATTTTTGAAAGTGTAAGAAATTAACAATACAGAGATTCAGGGTTGTATGTGTAATTCTTAAAATGGCAAATTCTTTTTCTAAAGGCTCAGGTTTTGCCACTCATTATGACAGGCCAGACAGAAACTCTCACTTTCTCACAACATGTCGGAGCAATGACACTCTGCTTCCATACCGGAGAGGAAGTAAAAAGCAATGCTGCATGTCCTTGTTCCTGAAGATTCTATCAAAACTTTGACTTCTCCTGTGCTGCAAGTTGAAATGTCGTATTTTTTTAAGACTAGCTGTCTGGCCTTACCTCACTAAACTTCCACAGCTAAAACAGAGAAAAAAAATTTCCTTTCTATGTTGGCTTCTGTGGCTTTCGCAGCATGACTGAATGTGAGTACAGTTGCTTTTTGTTAGAAGGAATAAGGTTGACTTGCAAGTAGGGAAAAAAAGATCTAAAATCACTTAGGCTGCAAGTTCAACTTCTTTATGTCTCTTCGAGATAATACACGCCAGTAGCAGTTATGTAATGATTTTTCAAACACAGAACTGTGGTTAGTTGTTAGATGAGTTCACTTCTTATCAAGTGCATCTGAATTCGAGTACCTGGAATTAATCAGGAACATCTACTGCCTACCTACAGCAGCTATGATAAGGATTCTTACCAAAACTTGCAAATACATGCACAGAAATAGACGGTTGTGTATATATACATATACAGATATACATTGGCACAAATACCCTTAAGCAGAAAGTGCATTTCTGACTCTGAAAGGACTACACAGCTTGACAGCCTGAAGCTGTGGTAAAACTGTGGCTGACAGGTGAAGTGAGTTCCTGACCTGTTCCCAGGCATTGGTAACAGCAAGTCTGACTGTCTTCTCAGAGGTGTGTGGCTACAGGGCATTCTTCACCCCGGAGTAAGAAATGGGGTAGAGCTGCATCCTCCACAGCTGTGCAAAGGAACCCTTGACGGCTCCCAGCTTGACCTGTTTCTCCCCAGGCTCTGCATGTCTGAACTCAGCTACCTCAGAGCAGGATTGCCCACTGCCTGTGATGGGTAGTGCCGGGGAGGGTCGGATGGTGATTCACGTCGCAAAGGGAGAGTCTGATGCTAAGGGATTAGAGAAGGTGTCCCAATCCAAGGGTTGTACTTAGTCTCACCAAGTCCCACAGAAAGCTTGGCATTAAAGAAATCAGTAATTTTCTATTTGAAAATTAATAATATTTTGGTGCAAGCTGTAGAGTAGATCTGACTGAATTGTTGCTGTACTTTGAGAACCTTTGATTAAAGACAGCATTAAAAGTATCAGAGATTAACAAAAACCATTAGCATTTACTCCTTTGGGTGCATAGTCTATTTACATTTGTATTCATGTCTGTAGACAAGGCTTAGATAGGAAGAAATCACTGATTGGTTGTTTAAATAGAGATATATTTTTATCCTGCACTTGAGGAATGTTTAAAAGTTGCTTTGGATACCCATTGAGTTTTAAATCTGTTTTTGGTGCTTTGCTTGGAAAAGATCAAATAAGCTTGAATTAATTTCTAAAATTACTGGTTTTTTTTCCTATAAGATAAAATGTGGATTTCAGTACCTTGCAACTTAGAGTGAAATCAGGACATTTTGCTTTAAAATTCTAGAAAGAAAGTTTATAGTGTCATAGAAGACACTGCAGATACTAGGTTTTTGCTACAGAAGTCCCTAACTAGCCTAGGAAAATCTGTATTTCACAGTTCACTGCAAAAAGTTCACTACAAAAGTTTTCTTCAAGGTCTAAGACGTTACCACAGAAAATTCAAGTCATGAGGCAGTCATAATCCCACTACAAAGCCTTTCAATTTTATTAAAGATCACTAGCTGGACTACATAAACCTTTAACACCTTGACAAATAAACGGTGCCTGCTGAGAAAGGGGAGATGTATTTTGTGAGCCCAGCATGGACACACCCTGTTACTTCTAAATATTTCTACATTTATAATTAGCAATTTCATGACAACACAACCTGGCAGCACCGTTCCTGAGACAAAACAAAACAAAACAACAGCAAAATCCCTACAGCTGTATAGAGTGATGTCAGACTAATGTAAGAAAGCATCTTGCAATGAGTGATAGCAGGATGACAGCATTGAACAGTTGAAAAAAACATTGTGGAACATGTAGAGGTAAGACTCACTTTGCACATGCACACCCAGTATTATTTTCTTGGCTGGATGGTTGCACTCAAATAGTTGCGGTCAGTGGCTTGATGTCCAAGTGGAGACCAGTGACGAGTGGCATAGCTCAGGGGTCAGCACTGGGACCGGTGCTGTTTAATATCCTTGTTGGCAACATGAACAGTGGGGTTGATTGCACCCTCAGCAAGTTTGCTGATGACACCAAGCTGAGTGGTACAGTTGACATGGTGGAGCAGTGGATCTTGTCTACCTCGACTTCAGCAAGGCTTTTGACACTGTCTCCCATAGCAACCACCTAGGGAAGCTCAGGAAGTGTGGGCTGGATGAGTGGTCAGTGAAGTGGACTGAGAACTGGCTGAATGGCAGAACTCAGAGGGTTGTCATCAGCGGCGCTGAGTCTAGTTGGAGGCTGGTAACTAGTGGTGTCCCCCAGGGGTCAGTACTGGGCCCAGTCTTGTTTAACTTCTTCATCAATGACCTGGATGAAGAGTTAAAGTCCTCTCAGCAAGTTTGCTGATGACACAAAGCTGGGAGGAGTGGTGGATATACCAGCAGGCTGTGCTGCCATTCAGCGAGACCTGGACAGGCTGGAAAGTTGGGCAGAGAGGAACCTGATGAAATTCAACGAGGGCAAGTGCAGGGTCCTGCACCTGGGGAGGAACAACCTCATGTACCAGTATAGGCTTGGGGCGGACCTGCTGGAGAGCAGCTCTGTGGAGAGAGACCTGGGTGTCCTGGTGGTTGACAGGTTGACCATGAGCCAGCAGTGTGCCCTGGTTGCCAAGAAGGCCAATGGGATCCTGGGGAGCATTAAGAGGAGTGCGGCCAGCAGGTCAAGGGAGGTTCTCCTTCCCCTCTACTCTGCCCTAGTGAGGCCCCGCCTGGAGTACTGTGTCCAGTTCTGGGCTCCCCAGTTCAAGAAAGATGAGGAGCTACTGGAGAGAGTCCAGCGGAGGGCTACGAGGATGATGACGGGACTGGAGCATCTGTCCTATGAGGAAAGGTGAGGGAGCTGGGCTTGTTCAGCCTGAAGAAGAGAAGGCTGAGAGGGGACCTTACAAATGCTTATAAATATCTGAAGGGTGGGTGTCAGGAGGATGGGGCCAAACTCTTTTTAGTGGTGCCCAGTGACAGGACAAGGGGCAATGGGCACAAACTGAGGCACAGGAAGTTCCACCTGAACATGAGGAAGAACTTCTTCCCTCTGAGGGTGACGGAGCACTGGAACAGGCTGCCCAGGGAGGTTGTGGAGTCTCCTTCTCTGGAGATATTCAAGACCCACCTGGACAGGTCCTGTGCAGCCTGCTGTAGGAGACTCTGCTTCAGCAGGGGGGTTGGACTAGATGACCCACAGAGGTCCCTTCCAACCCCAAACATTCTGTGATTCTGAGGGAAGGGATGCCATCCAGAGGGACCTTGACAGGCTTGAGAGTTGAGGCCGTGCAAACCTCATGAGGTTCAACAAGGCCAAGTGCACGGTCCTGCACCTGGGTCGGGGCAATCTCAAGCACAAATACAAGCTGGGTGGAAGATAAATTGAGAGCAGCCCTGTGGAGAACTTCCTGGGTGTACTGGTGGATGAAAAGCTGGACATGTGCCAGCAATGTGTGCTCACAGCCCAGAAAGACGACCATATCCTGGGCTCCTTCAAAAGCAGTGTGGCCAGCAGGTTGAGGGAGGTGATTTTGCCGCTCTACTCTGCTCTGGTGAGACCCCACCTGGAGTCCTGTGTCCAGCTCTGGAGCCCTCAGCACAGGAAAGACATGGACCTATTGGAGTGGGCCCAGAGGAGGGCCACAAAAATGATCAGAGGGCTGGAAAACCTCTGCTATGAGGACAGACTGAGAGGGTTGGGGCTGTTCAGCCTGGAGAAGAGAAGTATTTGGGGACATCTTATAGCAGCCTTCCAGTACCTGAAGGGGGCCTACAAGAGAGGTGGAGAGGGACTTTTTGCAAGAGCATGTAGTGATAGAACAAAGGATAATGGCTTTAAACTGAAAGAGGGTAGATTTGTATTAGACATAAGAAAGAAACACTTTACTATAGACTCGTGAGGCACTGGAACAGGTTGCCCAGAGAAGTTGTGGATGCCCCCTCCCTGGCAGCATTCAAGGTCAGATTGGATGGGGCTTTGAGCAAACTGGTCTAGTGGAAGCTGTCCCTGCCCATGGCAGGAGGATTGGAAACAGGTGATCTTTAAGGTCTCTTCCAACCCAAACCATTCCATGGTTCTAAGATAAGCCAGTCCTTGCAGGAGTAGTGGCTAAAGCTATGGGGTTAAGCTGTGGAAAAGGCTATGGTCATTCTCTGAAAAGGGTACAGAAAAGAGATATGATGTGCACAATTCTAGAGATCCAAGTACTAAGGTAATGTCATGTCAAGTCATATGCTGAAGTGAGGAGCACGAAACAAAAGAGCAGTATGAGACACTGGTTACTCACATACCCGGGCCAGTTTGTTGCCATTAGCAATCATTTGTGCTTGTCTGAAGGACTTAACTCACAGCAAGGCTAAGTGCGTCTATTCAGTTACAGAGAATTTAACAGACAAAAGATTTGTCCAAACAGCACATCTGTCATATGCTGGAGGTGGAATCTAGAGGATTTGTCATTATGTCAGAAAAGGAAACTTCCTCATCTGTTATTGAATTGTCTGCACAATTTAGTGATAAATCTAGAGTGAATGCAGAGCTTAGAGCGACCATTTTGCAAGTACCACATGTTCAGGTAGGTTTAGGTACAGTAGCTTACACATATGACAAAGTGTAAGATTTGAATGAGCCTTAACAGCTCTTACAAGCAAGCAAAGGTCCAGTAAATACACATCATTCAATGTAAGAAAGACTTCGTTTATCATTCAATACAAAACAATTAAGGCTGTTTCTGCAAAGATTCAATCTATGCAGTCAGATGCAGGAGTTACCTGCAAAAGCACATTCTGATGAACATTTTTAGGAAGTCCCTGAAGAACAAGTGTGGCGGAGCTTATGCACATGGCAAGCTATCCCAGAGAAAAGTATTTTATGCAAAGATTGGAAAAGGTGACCTTTGCATATAGAAATTTCTATCAAACTTAGAACATCTGCTGTAAAGCCAGTCTAGTAATGTGACAAATGGAAGAGAGTAAGATACTTGTCTTCATATAACACGTTATTTTAGCCTGAACAGGATTCCTGGAAGAGACAGTAAAAGGAGCCAAAGTGTACATGTGTGCAAACAGAACTGCTGCTCAAGCCCCATTCAGTAAATGAAATATGTTGAAAAAGTGCTTGTTAGCCTTGCCATTTTAATGTGACCAGACCTTCTGCATAACATAAGAGGGAGAAAATGTCACAACTGAAGAAGAAAAGTCTTGTGTGGAGTCTTCGCATTTATAAACTAAAATTGGATCTATAAAGCAGACTTTAATACAGGCTTTCTATTATGAGAATTTCTGCTATAGAGAAGGGTCTGTTGATGGAGATGTTATGCAGTGGTCGCTGAATATCGTGCAAGCACTACAAGTAGCAAAACATCCATGTGTTTAAGCTCTCTTCAGCAGAAAGCAAAGACTATAGAAGCAGTTTTCCAAAATATTGTCAATGTTACCTGAAGCTTCTGTTTACAATTGGAAACATTTTAAATATTCAAATTTATGAGATATTTGCATACTATCCCACATTGTAGCTTAAACATCTATCCAACCAGTTAGAGAATATTAATGCAACCATGCAGTTTCACTGTAAAACAGCCTCTAGGAATTGATTAGCATGAAAAAATTGTCTTTTTTGATGCAGAACAGTTTACACTGTTTTATTTTATGCTATTTTCTTCAGAGGAAAAATTCATATGGGATCTGTAATACTTAATGTCTAGTTTTTGTAAGATGCACCCCTTCATAATTATTCAGTTTTCACAAACAGTGATATTTTCTTTGCAGTGTATTTTAAACTAAAATAGAACTCCTTGGAGGTTGCAAAGGGTCAAACACAAACATTAATTTCAGGAATAATGCATAAGATCCCATGATCCAGTACTAGAGATACCAGAGATGTGTAAATCTTTCAACAAGCTGTATTCTTTGTTAAAAAAATGAAGAATAAAAATGCACAGAGAAACTGCAGAAAAAATTTATCAATATGTGTGAAGTCCCTCTGTTTCAAGCTAATAATATATATAGATTAAAAAAAGAATCCCACCTGGGAAAACCTAAGGTCTTGGATCAAGCTGTAGAAAGTAGATAGAACAGTCTTTTCTATTGTCTCAACTGATGGGTACTGCAGAAGACACAGATATCCTTTGTTCTATTTTGAATTCATCAATGATTTATCTTGCCCAGCATGTATAAAAATGACAACACAAAGATGGACCTTAGAAAATTGTCATGCTTTGATTTTTTTATATTGCTTGTTTTGGGGGCACAACCTGCAGGAAGGGGATATCAGGTGGCCTGGACCACAATACATGTTCTTAACAACCTATGTGTAGCAATACATCTAGGAAAAATAATATTTTATTTACAATAAGGTTAAATAATGAATTGTATTTCTTAATCGTATTACCAATTTTAATTTGTTCAATAAATCCAATATCTGGTAAACGTGATGAAAAAATACATTGGCTGGCTGGGAAGGTGCTGTTATTCAGAATGCAGCTGTCAGGACTGAGCCACCACGCAAGGCGACAGCGGAAAAAATTTTCTGGCACGTGCACCTTTGTCTGCCTTTCTAAGGCATCAGAAGGGACTCTGCTTCAGTTTAGAAATGTAACTGCTTACCTGCTTCTCACTTTCTTTAATTACTTCTCCATGTGACTATTTTCACAAAGCAGAATGAGTGCTCTAAGTTTACAGGAAAAATACTACTTATTTCAAAATATGTCCCTTAAAAAGACATTCTTTAAAGACCAATAAAATCATAACGGAAACTGTCTCCAGAGCTTCAGCACAATCTGGAAAAGGCAAAATTAGCAATCATTGAAAGAATACATATGAAAAAGAAAATTATTTTCTCCCATTGGGAGAACATATCTGAACAGGGCACCTGAAGGCAAATGAGCACAGATGGATTTCTTACTGCTTATGTTGCCTTATAAAGTGACGCCTATTACTACAACTACAATGTGGTTGTAGCAGCTGATGATCCTATGGGGAGCATATTCCAAAAACTTCTCGACATCCAGCGTTTCGGTCTCAGTTTGACCTTACTTGGTAAGTAGTCTTCTGCTTTCTTGGGGCAATCTGTTTTGGTGGGAATTGATTTCCTTGAAAGCAACTACCTACTTCTAGACTGAAACAGGCTAGTGTAGGGACAATAAAACATGTCAATTGGCAGAGGTTTTAGATGAAATGTTTATGATATCTTTCCCGTCTCTGTTTTCACATGACACTTTGAAGACAAAACAAGGCTGAAAAGGGTGATGTATCACAGCTGTCTGTTTTCAGACGGGACACTGCAGTGATAAGAAAAATGTCAGGAGCTGTTTTGGATGTTTGGTTCCAAACCTTCATTAGTAGGCAACTCAGGAGTACATGAGGATATTTACCACCTTTTTGTCCAACAGCAATAGTAGAGAGTCATTTAAATCCAGATGCATCAGAAAGAGCATTGCCCCTGTAACTAAAATTGTTGTTAATTAGCTACATGTGATAAATGCTGGAGAAGGCAATTATCATTAGAAAACCTGGAAAAAGGATCATAATTTTTTTTAATGTAAATTCTGTCTAGAACTGAAGAAGGTGAGAGGAGGGGAACTGAAGTGTTCAGAGCTGGAATAAGAAGTAGTAAAATCACTTCAGTGCTCACACAGGCTTTCATGCTTAACTACCTGCTTAAGAAATTAGCCACATTTTCCTCAGTTGAACTAACATTTTTCACACACACTGTATGGTAATATCTTCCATCTTCTAGAGAATAATTTCTGAAACACCATATATTTATTTATACCAAATTTACACCAGTATTTTGAAAGAGTTAGGGTACTTAAGTTGGAAGTGCGGTATGAATAATAATTTAATTGTAGTGGTGGTATTGCTTGGTATCAGTGCAGTGCCTGTGTACACACCTGGTACACTTTGGTCATCAGTTCCCTGAGTGGCCCAGAAACTCCACTTCTAGTTGTTTTCACAGACGAGGTAAGGACCTGGTTTGAAAGAACAGACCAACCTGAAACTAGGTGACTGGTCTCCTAGCCACTTTCAAAGCACAGGTTTTGACGAAGTGGTGCAAGAGATCTCTGGGTGGGAATTTTTCACTGTCCTGAAGAGTCCCTTAGAGGACAGCTCCTGCTGTATCAAGAACAATATATTAAGGCTTATTTGACACTGTAGGTGGGTAACCTGGCCATTTCAGAGGCTTCCCTAGGTACTTCCTGCTGAGTTTGAACACAGGTAAGGCACTTGTAAAAGGTAACTAGAAACTGGTCCTGCAGATGCAGAAATATGTACATAGGATGGTCCTTCATGCATGGATAAGTTAGCAAGATGCTTTGCACATACTTTGCAAAGTAATATCAGTAACAATGGATCATGCATGTGCTTGAGTGGCCATGAAGGACTGTGGGCCATCTGGATGGCTAGGACCAAGCAGAACAGCAGTTCGGGGAGTCCTGTTCATTACAGCTGGAACATCATTGCAAGAAGCCTTGCAACAGATACTCCTGACACCACCTAGCCATGACCAACCCTTGCCTGAGACATTTCCTTGATGTATGAGCATTACTCTATGCCAAAAAACATATGCCATGTTTTTCTTTTAAATAAATATTCTGTGTGTGAGTATGTGTATAGCAGCAGCCTGCCTGTGTAGCCTGACAGTTACCCAGATGTTGGTCTGAACGGTACTCAGAAAGCTTCCCTGTAACTGGCAAAAAACACACTTAGTTTTTGTCCTTTCTTTGTGGCTGATCTTGGAAGCCTGTCAGGAGAACATAGACTTTGCACAAAGGGAGAGAGGAGAGGAGAAGAGAGGACAGGGAAGGAGAGGAGACGGAGTGGGGCTTTTTCCTGGTTAAGGATTGCAAAGAAAAAGCTGAATTGCTAAGGTTTCTAGGAACAGACCTATCACTGACTTAGATAAAATGAAACAATAAATCAGATCAAAGGTGATTACAGAAGTTAAAATACCTTATGTTACTTATAGAGTAAAAAGACATCTTCTGGTGAGATTATGTCTCTCTTATCTGTAATTATGCTGAAGTTTTGATCTGCGGATGTTCAGACTCCTCTTGAAACACAGTAATTGAATCTGGGTTTCTTTTTTTGGCCTTTCGTCGTGTCATAGCACATGAACTTTTAAGGCCATATCTCTGTTACATAGGTCTATTTATTATAGTGCATGTATCAGTTGCTAAGTAAAATTCTTTGCACCTGTAACACTGAAAACTGTATGTTACTGAGTCATCTTGGGGCAAGATCTTTTTCTTAAATTTGCAGGTGTAGGTGGTGCTCAAGATTTTCATGTTTATCTTTCAAGAACCTATCACTTCAGCTGTTTTTCACTTAGGACAGCTCGATTCCTTTTATATCCCTATTTGATGGTTCAAATGGCTCCTCTCCGCAGCCTGCTCCTTACAGGGAAGAACAGGTTCAGGCCTGCTTGCAGAGCACTGTCAGTACCACTCTCTCACACCAGATGCAGCAGTTTGAACACCTCCCAGGTCCTGGATTGCTTAGAGGCTGTGGAGTGTAACGCAGTGCATGCCTAGAATTTTCTCATTTGAACTTGTTCCTTCCAGAGGTATAAGATCTGCCAAATCTATCTCTCTTGTAAGTGTATTCTAATAAGCCTTAGGGTTGATATTTTAGCATAGAAACAATATTGCAAACTTAAATGCAGGACACAGTTCTGGTCTATAGTCTTTTATTATCATCCTTCACCTAGACTTTCTAAGATGCAGCTCAACTCTGACAAGGAACAGTTGGGGCAGCTGATGCCTATCTGTCTGTTTGGTTGAGTTGCATGTTTTCATCTTGCTCTAAAAGCTTTCCAGACATGCCTCTTCACAGCATCTGTTCTTTGTGGTAAGTGAAATATTTAGATGTTATGTGGTTTTGGAATGAAATTGTTAAAACTAGAATTTTGGTTCTGCAAAAAAAATTAACTCTATGTTCAGTGTAAGTAAGGTGTTAAATGTTTGTACTCCATTTTCTCTTAATTTTATTTCTTACATCTGAAGAGAAGCTCAGTGTTTCATCAGGAAGATATTTTTTTAAAAATGGGTGAAACTGGAAACAAAAAAGAAAGCTTAGAGCCCAACTGACAGACAGAGGCAACAGATGCCGCAGTTTGTGCAGAAAGGAGCCAGAAGCTCAGCTGCGGGTGGTGCACATGTGCTCAGCAGTGCTGGTGGTGATGCGCTGCAGAACACGCTGCCCAGTACCAACTGGAAAAGCTGCCCTGATACATAGAAGTCCTTGACCCAGACTGAGATCCCAAGGGAGTGTGCAGTGCCGCAGATCTGGGGCTGCATGTAAGCAGTGATATCTCACTGAAGAGACAGGAGAGGGAGTTCTTGCTCACAGTTGTTGTGTGCTGGTAGTGGGTCTGTGTAAAGGAATTGCAGAAGGAGGTCAGCAGGCTGCCCAGATTCAGAGAATGAAAAGAGCAGATAGACTAATCTCCCTTGACACCCTCAAGATACAAGAACCCATATGTATTATGGGAGGGGCAGGCAAAGTCTGCACTTATCAGGCTGGGAAATGAACGTTATTTTCCTGGCGAAAGCTGGAAATTGTGAATTTCAGCACTGGGAGGATGGCTCCTGCTCCATTTGTTCATTGACAGCTACAGAGCAGGTTCAGCGCCGTGGTAGTTCTGTCCAGCACAGCACCCAAGCCAGCTGAGCCGCAGCCCGGCAGCAGTGCCAGAGACAGGTCAGTGATAGCTGTGGGAGGCTCCCTGCTGGGGGGACGGAGGTCCCCCATCTGCCAGCGTGAACTGCCTTCTAGGGAGGTTTCTTGCTTGCCTCGTTCTGGGATCCAGGGTGCAGTGACTTCTGACTGTACTGCTCTTCCACGTGGGCATCAATGGCTCTGCCAGAGGAGCCACTGATGGGAATGCTCTGCTAATTCTTACAAACAAGAAAGAAATGATCTGGGATGTGAAGGTCAGGGCAGCCTTGGCTGCAGTGAACCAGAGATGGTGGAGTTCAGGATCCTGAGAGGAAGGAGCAAGGGCAATAGCAAGAATGCAACCATGGACTTCAGGAGAGCAGACTTTGGCCTCTCCAGAGATCTGTTGGGAAGCATTACAGGACATATGGCCCTGGAGAGAAGAGACATCCAGGAGAGCTTGCTGATTTTCAAAGATTGTGTCCCTAAAGCTCAACAGTAGCCCATCCTGACATGAGGTCAAGCAAATGCAGCAGGAGACCTGGATGAATGAACAAGGAGCTCTTGACTAAACTCAGACACAGAAACAGTGCATTGTAGATAGTGAAGAATTTTCACCTGTTCTTTCTACTACTGGAATCACACATGTGAATAAAAAATAAAATTTATCTGTACATCAGTAGGTTAGGTGGATTCAAAAGCTGCTTAAAATAATTAGGACTTGCACTTTCTGTCAGTTGAGGACTTTAAGAAGTTTTAAATTTGTCAATCATTTTCCAATTTAGAATAACTTGAAAACCATCCTCTTCTGCTATGTGACAAGCGTATTTGTCTGATAAATCCTTCAGGCTCTGAAGAAATCAATGTTAGCACTGAACGGTTTATTAGAGGTATTTTGAATTAGATTTGGTACTCTAGAAAACTATTATAATAGAACTTACATAGGTTGAGGTTTTTGTGATGCTTGGACAGGGTGGAAAAAATTATTAAATTACAAAAGATCCCAGAATTCATAGGCAGTGTAAAAAAACCCCAGACTGAGTAATATTCATAACATTCCTCTGTATATACATTTTTTTGCTTATAAATTGACAATTCTTCAGACAGTAGATATGTAGTTCAGTCTACATTTGAAAAAAAATAATTTTGTTACAAAACATTGGCTGGCTATAACTTCAAATGTATGTATTGCATATGTTTCATAATTAGCAATTCAACTGTCCTCTGCCCCACAAAACCACACACAAATGCCCTTGTATCTTTATTTAAAGCGTTCTCTTGCTAGGAGAAGAAACAGGACTCAAAGGAGTTCAAGGGGAGATGAAGATTTTCAAATGAAAAGCACACAGAGATTATGAAGCCTTTTTGAAAAAGTCTCTGAGGAGGAAAATTTTATTCCCTCACTAAAGAAAGGAAGTTCTCATTAAAAGAAGAAAATGGAAGACCAGAATGCTGCTAAACCAAAGACCTGTCAGCCTGAAAGTTTGACTAATATCTGAGCTGTGAATTCCATGAGTGAGACTGAACCTGCAGTTACCATTACTTTCCAGCTGTTTGCGAAAGCAAAACAAAACCCTTCGCGAAACGGCTTCTTTTGCAGGAGCTACTGATGCTTCTGCCATATGGTGGCTGTGGCTGCTGCCATACCCTAGCCATGGGCTCTCAGGCTTGGGCCTGGTGGGTGGAAATATTCAGTTCACGGCTCCCGCAGAAAGGTATCTCCACCAAGAAGTGACAACAGAGTTGGCCAGGTTTGTGACATGAATTGGCTCATCAAGAGAACACAGAAATCACGCTGCAGGATGGAGGGAAGAAGTGGCTTCCTGCTGCTAGACACAGAACTTCTCATTTCTGTCTCCAGTAGCGGCTGTTACACCAGCTCAGCCATCTTACCTGACTGCTTCTTCAGGACAAGATGTGTAGTCCATATCACTGTCCCAGCGGGAAAAGCAAGGAACCTGTAACAAAAGTAGGCTCTGATGACATGGGAGACAAGATTAATTAAGAGAGTGAAGCCTGGAGGATGTCCACACGCCCAGTCCGGCTGCAGCGGGAAGCTGGCCTGAGCTTACCCCGTGCTGTTAATTTGTATAGACACATAAATTCAAAAGTCAAGATTTTGCATTTTTGTTTGTAGTGGCTTTAAGTGGCAAATTCTTACTCCAGTGAGACTTGTAATGCTCTACCAGAGCCAGAGTTTGAGGGACTTGTCTTTTGGCATAGAAGCAAAAAAAAAAAAAAAAAAAGAACTAACCATGCCTACTGTATAGCTTCAAACTGAATTTCAGATTAATTTAGTTCATCCAAGAAATTACAAGTCTTCAGTTCATTGTGTATGTATCTATCAGTAATTCTATCAGAAAGAGTAAGTCATTAAAGGAAATTATCAACAGCTACTGAAAAGAATTTGTTTCAGTTGCATTCACTTTCCAAAAATACCTCAAGGAACACTTTTGCTGGTGTGAGCACATCTTATGGAATACAGAGTTTGAAGCACAGATTGCAGAGAATGAGTTCTATGTGCCTGACATGGTTCAGTGGAAACTGGATGACGCCATACCCATTCAGTTAGGAACATGGAGAACTCTGTGTGATACCTGTCCAGCTAGAAGACAGCCTTCTCATCCCAACCTTACACATTTTTTTGTTAAACGAAGCTCAGAGCCAACCACCAGAAAGTCTGTTGGAAAATTCTTTAAAAATTCTAAGTGCTCATGCAAGTAATTTCCTTTGCAGAGCTGTGTAACCATAGTGGTACAGACATGGCAGGTCAGACTACGGGGGTTTGTGTGTCACTGTAGCCCAGATGTGTGGCACGGTTTAGCTTCAAATAAATCCTTAAAAACACTGTGTGAATTCTGGGCAGAATCCCATTTCTCTTGGTTTAGCCAGTGAAAGAATTGCATTGTAGAAACAGAACAGAAGGTCTGATGTTTGTTTTCTCTGGCAATGGAAATGGATGAAAATGTTTCTTCCTCCAGCTGCCCCATCTGTGGTGTGCTGAAGTCCACTGAGCTCTCTCCTGCATCAGGATAACCTTTTGTAAGGCTGCACTGAAGTGACTCCATTTAAGACAGTATGTTTTGTTTTAGTCCTGTGCTCCATTTTACAGTTCAGCCCTGCTGGGGCCTGGATCAGCGTGCCTTGGAGGGGGGAAGAACTATGGTGGAAGGGCAACCTGTGCCTGGAGAAAACAATTGTTTTCTAAATGGCCTTGGCCACGATGACCTTATTCTGATGCAGCGGTGTGTAGCCATGGGCTCCCTAGTGCTGATGTGAGAGCAGAGTCAGGGCTGTACCACTGCAGATGGGAGGAAGAGTTGCCCCTCTTGGAAGCCGCAGGACCGCAAACCACATGCTCGCCTGGTGACAATCTAGACTGTATGTTACACATTGTTATGCCAGGTTTGAGCTTATATTTCAATTTCTTCAGGCTTCTGTGCCTAAAGACTTTTCTGAGGCCAAGTTAAGATAATGCAGAAAAGACATATTGTTTCATTGAAATATAAACATAGCCTGTGTGTGTACGTTTGATCCTCATCACCTCCATCAGCAAAAGAAACGCAGACAACATCAAATCTCATAAGAAGTTTCCTACCCCTTGATACAATTTGGAATCTATCTGAGAGAGCACAGCAAGGTTATACCAGAGCAGCACTTTGTATTATCGCTTTACGGAGTCGTGCACATCCTGATAAAGAAAATAGCAACTCATTAGAATTCAAAGATAAACTAGTTTCATAAAAAGAAAATAAAAACCTTTCACAAGTAACTTCTAGTATATTTTAGCTTTTCTGCTGGGCTGTAGGGCTTTGCTTGTAGCTGAAATTGGTACTAATCAGCAATTTTAGAAGTTTGCATTTATTATAGCAATCTTACATCTCTTCATTTTAGGGACTTGCACATTTAAGTAAAAAAAAATCAAGAAAGAAAAAAGCATTATTGTATTAAATTTGACTCTAGAAGACTAACAGATACATTAAAAACTGAGATAGATAATACAGGTGGGTTTTCTGATCAATGGCTCTAATAACAGCTGTGTGGTGTGAGGTTTAGTGAGTTGCTTACAATGCATAATACAGGTCAAGTTTGAGTTAGTTGGGATTCTTTTCCCCTTCAGTTGTGCTACACAGCACAATCAGAAATACAGTAACCAGCAAGAGCATCTGTCTTTGAAAACATTTCCAAAGCCACCTTGGACTGAAGATGAAGTTCATTACAACATCCTACAAAAGCAAGCTTTTCTCTAAACAAGATGAACTTTACTTTCTTAGCTATCTGTGTAGTACTGTGGAAATAGTCTTTGCAAATCGCATTTTCTCTGTGGAAAGAACCGCTTGCAATTTGGTTGTATGCATTGCAGGAAGAGGTAAGAATTTCTACAAGTTTTAGACTACTGGACAGTGCTTAAAAACAGAGCTGTGGTGCAGTACAGAGTTAGTATGCTTTAGAAACATACCAAACAGGTACTTCTCTAGTGAACTCTGTCCCCTTTTCTGACTATTAATACCTATCTTTGCCCAAATGATGGTGTAATAGGATGGCAGACAAAGCTAATCAGCTTCTAGACAAATAAAAATATACAAAAAATTCTCTATATTCACAACATTAAGGAAAAGAAAATTAGAAACCTCGAAGGACTCAAAAAATCCACATATCTGGAATAATTTGTGCTGTACTTAAGGAAGACACAGATTTTTACATTGGATAAAACATGTCTTACAGCAGTGATGGGAAAATCCTTGCTATATCATATCCATCTATTTGTATCCATATTCTACCATGACGTGCAAATAATGTCTCATCGAGTGTGTTCCTATTCCCCCTCCGCCCGTGGAGGCAATGCTCTTGTTCCAGAGAGGAGCTGATGAGGTGAGTCAGCATCTTTGACCGTTTCTTTAACAACAACAAAATAAATACATGGCTGTTGAAAATGTTAGAGGAAAATATATTCTGCTGGATTCAAGACCTTGGGATAGGCGAGGCTGCCCAGCTCTGCGCCCCTGGGTCCAGCCAGCAGCTAGGCTGGAGATGCATTCTCAGCAGGCAGATGCACACAGAGCACATGTACACACCATGTGCGTACCTATACACGTATCCGGACACACGCATCAGACAGACACCCAGAGTGCTCACATGAACACAGACAGCACCGTGGACCTCATCCTGCTCCCCCTCTCCAGTGGAACGGATGGAGTTCCACCAGTGAATGCGGTGGGTCCCTCTGGCAGCCAGCTCAGACTCTCAGCCTGATCAGCAGCTGCCCCTGAATCCCAGTCTCCCTAGTTACTGGCATGGGGACATACAGCCCCTGCAGCTGCAGCCCCACACCAGCTTCTGGGACAGACCGTTGCATGCACACACACACATGCATACGCGTACACAAACACGTGTACTTGTGCACACACACACGCATGCATACACACACACACACGCACGCACACAGAGCTGACCGGGACTCCCTGTCCCCATAGCAAAACCCCTTGTGCTCTCTGCCTCAGAGACCCCCATACCTGCTGGCTCCCAGCCACTTCACCGTCCCAGCACCCCATCCAGCATTATCCTCGCTGGCACTTGCACACTCGCACACCCACACATGCAGTGGTCACTGGACCATGGACACAGGGCTCCCACCTGTGCTCTGACCCCTGCCGCTGCACTCAGACCCTGTATGTGTGCACACACACACGTGCGCATGCACACATGCACATACACACACACACACAAACACAGACTGGAGAGCTGTCAGTCATGGAGTGAGGAAGTACTCTGGCGAGCAGCCGGGACAGGCTGCACTGGCTGGGCACAGGGCATGGCTGACAAGGGTACCCACCACTCATTCTGCCCTTTGAGGCTTGTGTGATAGGCCTTTGATGAGCCACTGGCCCTGGGGTGAGCCTGGGAGCAGCCAGGGTAGGGTATTATCTTGGGTCCCCTCCTGCCGCTGTCACTCTCTGCTCCTTGGTGGATGTGTGGATGAGCTTTGTCACATAACCTAACAGGAAGTCTTGCAGACACTGGGAGATGACCCTCATACTGCAAAAACTAGCTGGTGTCACCAGTTCAAAGAGGTCCTGACATGCTTTTCTCCCTCCCACCTCCTTTCTATTCCTTCTGCTTCATGGACACCCTGTCCAACAATTCACAACAAATATAAAAAGATCAAGAGAGGTCAACATGGAAAGAACACAGAGCTCATGGGAACAGAGTTATCCAAATACATTTATGAAAAATGTCCAGCTTCTAGTGGCTCAAGTACACTTGGTGAAAGAGCTTGCAAAGCAATTAGCACACAAAAGCACTTACTGTTTGCGTATTGCAACTGGAGCAACCCTTTTGACACAATGTGAAATTGTCCTGAAAGGAATCAGTAATCTTTGCATTGTGGGAAGATGCAATTTATAAATGTCATTCATTAAGTTGTCACAAAAAAACCCCAAACCTTACTCTCCCTTAAGATTAAAATCCTGCAACGTAATAACAAGTTATTGCGTGATGATCGTTCAAAATTTGACAGGATTCAGTCCTTATTCCTAAACCTGTTCAAGCTGCGCAATGACCAGCATATGACACTGTGTCAAAAAAGAGGACTTTTATGTACAGATTCAATAACTGTATGATTCCCTGACATATGCCGATATATAATGCCTTTCTTGTCTGTGAATCACTCCCACAGTGAACTGTGACCATGTTTGTTTCCAAATGCAGCCAACAACAACCAGAGAAAACAATGTACCTCGTCTGTTCATGATTTCATGTGTTCAGCATTTACAAAAGGATGTCAGCATAACTAGTTCCCTATGTCCCGGCTTCAGCCCCTACATTTTCCTTTGATAATTGTGAAGATTTCTTGAGACTATTCTGACTCAGTTATAAGAAGCATATTGCTTTTTTTTTTTCCCTCTAGGGCTATAACAAATCTAGATTTCTGTTTCAATGTTAAGGTTCGGCTGTGGCCGGCAACAAAAGCGCCACTTGGCCGCCCCTCCCCCCACCGGGGTGTGGAGGAGAATGGAAAGAAACAGGCAGAAACCGGTGGGTCGGGATAAGGGCAGTTTAACAGAACAGCAAACAGAGGGAACAGGAATAACAATGGTACAGATAAGGAGAAAACACAACACGAACCGCACGACGCACAGAACCGCTCTCCCGGACTGGACCAGCGCCCGCGCTCCCGAGCCGCGAGTGAGTTCCTGCCCCCAGCTCCCCCCCACCGGAACCCAGCATGATGCGCATGGTATGGAATACCCGGCTCTGTTTGGCCAGGTGGGGTTTAACCCCCTCCCCGCCCCCCCAGCTGTGCCCCTTCCTGGATTCCGGTGAAAATTAACCCTGTCCTGGCCAAACCCAGGACATTAAAAAATGTAGTATCAGCATGCAATACGTAGATTGCTTCACAAGCTTCTTAATGGAAAATACATAGAGGAAAGATTTGTTCTGCTGTTCTGATCATCTTGATCTTCAGGGGCATTCTAATATGACAGAATAGCAGGAACCGGTGCCAGTAGAAGTCAAAATGCTTTCCTTAAAAAATATCTTGTTGTTCTGTAGAGCTTTTGTAGAAACAAATGAACAAGCATAATAAACAGAAGGCATGCCATCATGCTACTGGCAGAGAAAAATGGGCTAAAGCAGGACTCAGGATGCATGTGAAAACAAGGATTCAATACAACCCAATACATCAAATTAGGAGGAGGCATGGAGCCCTTATCACAGGCTGTGACGGCCATAGGGGCCATCAGCTTGAGACTGTGGGATGTTCATGTCTGTATGAGCTCATAGAGACTTGTATGAAAGCAGCCACCCTGGTGATACACATGACAGTCAAAATCTGAAGCACTGTGAATATCTAACCTGTCTATTTTTGTGAGATAAAAAATGCAACTCAGCAATGTGCCAGGGTGGAATCAAGGAAAATACTGGTTTTGCCACTTCAAGATGGGCAGGCTCCAAGAGGTTAGAAACCAAGATGACCTCTTCGTTTCTGACTGCTTTATTACACAACAGAGGACATCATCCTTAGGCTGTTAATCTACATAACTTCTAATTAATCACAGTGGGATGGAAATATGTCTAAGAATTTTTTGGGATATGGAAAGGACAGAGGGAATACCAAAACTGCTCTAACAACTTCTTGTCAACGTCTTGAACTTTCTTCTTTATTAAAAAGTAAATTTAAAAGAAGTTAGTTAGGCCTTCAGAATCTACCCTGAATGCAAAGCAAAGTGGAAAATGAGCCACTTGCAATTATAAAACGAGATACATTAGACCCATTGATCTGTGGAGATCAAAATTTAGACTGCTGTGCTTAGCATAACTATGCAAGGGTTTCGTGGGCAGAACAGTCACGATGCACCCTGCACCTTCTGTGGTACTGAAAATCTGCATACAGCTGGTATCTTGTGCTATGCAGCTAGTGAAAGGATGAAGAAAAGATCTAAACATTCTGTCTTAAAAAATCCTAATCTCTTTTACATGTTGAAGTACAAACCCCCTTCTTGAGCTTTTCTCAAAATCCCGTTCTTTTAAGAGTTACGATCTGGGAAACAGCGCTGCCTTACTTGTACAGTCACCAATGGTTCACCAGTGCAAGTCACATTTCTCTGCCTGTTGGAGAATTTCATCATTCACCATCGCCATAATCATCATCAGAGGGTGATGAGGCCTAGAGAGGTGGTGAGGCATATTCACATGGGATTTACTATATCAGAACATGCTGTTGTTCTGAACGTTTGTCCCTTTTGGCCGAGGATGTGTGATCTCTTGTGTCAGACATTGATACAACTTTTTTTTTTTTGGGGGGCTGAATGGCATATTCATTTAGCCAGTGAAGAACACAGTCTCTTACAGCACAGAGAGATGTCGGTTCCTATTGATGTTTAATTCACAGGAGGTGTTCAGCATCTGCTGAGGCCAGATTTGAAGGAATTAGAGATCATTGCTGCAGTTTTTCTTGATTAGGATATTTTCAGGGGAGGAAGCTAGCACTGGCAGGCAGACATCATCTGTTTAACAAGCATATGATCCAGACTGACATTTATTCTCCCAAAGGGGCGAGTAAATACCACAAGCCAACAAAGCTAAGTTTGAGTGACACTGCAGCACTACAGCTGAGAGGGATAGCCTCTTCTCAAGCTGCTTCCCCTGGACCATCCAGGCAGCTACCCTGTCCTCCACCCCCTGCCTCAAAATTGGGCTAACTGAGAAAGAATGACTTAAAAAGAAACTATCCCCAAGTCGTATTCCTTGTCTGTAATTTGTTAAACCAAGTTCGCCATCCTGTCTGACCTACACAATTACTGTAGTATTTTGAGAAGGTAAAAAAATAACCAGGCCAGAGGGTATGGGCAGAATGGGAAGCCTTCACTGAACATTACTTTTATTATCGTTATTTTTAAATCCATTTGGTCTGGAAGACAGTCCTACACTGCTTATCATCTGTCCCACCATTACAGACACAGGCTGCCAGCAGGCTGCTGTTGCACATGTCCATTACAGCAGAAAGAGCAGCTGCCATGCTGGGCCTCCAGGCAGTGTCTGCCAGGCACCAGCCGCAGGAGGCCAATCAAGCCCTTAACATCTGCAGGAAAATGGCATGTTTTTCTCCATGTCTTGTTTTTAGTGCAGGCCTGTTCAAAAAGCTACTCTAAACAATACTTTTAAGGGTTTTGGTGTCAGCCCTGGGTGTTGCAAGTGAAGATCACGTAAACCCTGGTGAAGAAGGAACTAGCAGTTTTTCTGCACAAATAATGACCAGGTATTGATTTCTTTGCAAAGTATTATCCTGTTGGAAGGCAGAGTGCTATTTACAGTGCAGCTAAAAAGGGGGAAACCTCCTGAAATATCACAGCTGAAGTTGCCAGTGAATCTCAGGGATGGCTGTTTTATTGGATAATAGCCTGGAACTGTCTCCACGCCAGTGAATGGTGTGCTAGCTCTGAGGTTAAAGGTACTACTGTCCTAGAAAGAGACCAGGAGCGGGATGACCTAGTGAGCACTGGTGAGATCTGCCAGGTTGCAGGGTCGATGAAAAGAGCAAGCACCGAAAGGATGGGCAGACTCTCCCAGCCTCAGCCAGCCAACGGGAATTAAGTCAGGAACAGACATGCCAGTTGTCTTAACAAAAGATTAAAAGTTGTGTGATACAGAAACTTGCATTCATGTCCTCTTAGCTAATGCTAAGTTTGATGGACTCACTCAATCAAGGTAGAAGAGGGGACAGACCCCACAGATCCAGGCATGGGGTTCTGGGGGCCACAGCTCTTGCGGAGAGGCAGAGCCATAAACCAGCTCTATCCCTATGGGAGGTTTACAGAAAACATCTGCAGAGCTGCGTGTCGGTACCAGGCTGCTCTGCAGTGGAGCTGGAGCTGAGGGTGGCACCATGCCGAAGTGGCAGTGCCCTTCTCAGCAAGGACGCATTGTGGTGGCCAATCCAGGAGAGCAGAGCTGGTCTGATGACATCTGCCTGGGTCAGCCAGGGTCCAGCAGTCACCAGGCAAGCCTGTAGAGATGGGATAGGTCCAAGGTCAAACCAGGAAGTCAAGTCAGTGTGTGATGATCAAGAGCATACATCACCAGGCATGGGTATGGCTGCAATGTAGCTCGAGCAAAGAGCTGCAGAAAGAAGGAACACATGCCTGGTGGAGGCTTCTCATGGCTCTTCCTTAAACAGCCCTTTTCAAGGCTGCACAGCAACACCACAACTGATCTGGCCTGGAGATCAGACAGGCAGACTTTGGAAATGCAGATGGTGTGCACACAGGGACCTGACACACTGTAACTCAAATACAATTCAAGTATTTCCTTTATTTTGATACAGATCATGCAGCCAGAGCAAAGTGTTCAAATGGTATAAACCTAAGTGCTTTGTCAGCATGAGCAGGTCTTGAGGTGGATGAAAATGATAATCTATATTTAGAGGATGCCAAGGTTAGATAGGAGGAAAAGGAAGATGCCTTCTTGCAGTCAGACTGATATAAAGTGAAATGGGTGTTGTGGAGAGTCAAGCCTTCTCCTCTTCCTACCTTATCATGCACAAGAGGGTATATGCAGAACACATTTTTAGAAGCGCACAGATTGCTCTGTGCCATCCTTTTTCTGAAGTTAATGAACGTAAACAACAGAAGTGGAGGCAACCTTAACCATTTAGAAATCCAGCTTGTAGTTCCCCCCAAATACTGGGGTCACTTTGCAACAGATGTGACTCTCCCTTTCACTGAAGGGCATGCAATAAAGATTTCATTTTCTAAAAAAACATAATTAAGAGAGGGGTAGAACTGGTTGGTGCAAAAGAAACAGGAAGAAGCTAATTCTGGTCCCACTGATGTCATCAGGGCTGGGACTTCCCAGAATTCCTATCTCCTGTTTCCTAAGAGTGTTTACTACTTTATGCTATTTCCTCGTCCTGCTAGGGAAAAAGGCATTAAATACTGGAAGTATATTCCAGCACAAATAATAATAGTACATTTTTAGCTCTGAATTCAATTTTGATGTTTTCTAGAATTATACATATAATTAATTGAAAAGATCATAGAATCATAGAAAGTTTTGGGTCGGAAGGGACCCCTAGAGGTAACCTAGTCCAACCCCCCCGCAGTGAGCAGGGACACCGCTAACTAGATCAGGTTGCTCAGAGCCCTGTCCAACCTGGTCTTGAATGTTTCCAGGGATGGGGCCTCCACTGCCTCTCTGGGCAACCCGTTCCAGTGTTTCACAACCCTCATTGTAAAGAATTTCTTCCTTATATCCAGCCTAAACCTACCCTGTTTTAGTTTAAAACCATTACCCCTCGTCCTGTCACTGCTGTCTCTACTAAACAGATTGTCCCCATCTTTCCTATAGGCTCCCTTTAAGTACTGAAAGGCTGCAATCAGGTCTCCCCGCAGCCTTCTCTTCTCCAGGCTGAACAAGCCCAACTCTCTCAGCCTGTCCTCACAGGAGAGGTGCTCCAGCCCTCGGATCATTTTTGTAGCCCTCCTTTGGACCCGCTCCAACAGTTCCATGTCCTTCTTGTGCTGAGGGCTCCAGAGTTGAACGCAGTACTCCAAGTGAGGTCTCACCAGAGCAGAGTAGAGGGGCAGAATCACCTCTCTCGACCTGCTGGCCACGCTTCTCCTGATGCAGCCCAGGACACGGTTGGCCCTCTGGGCTGCCAGTGCACATTGCCAGCTCATGTCCAGCGTTTCGTCCATCAGTACTGTCACCGAAAATCTGGGAATAAAACCTCGTAACACCAATGTAGTGTTAAAAGGCAGGCATTCTTTACTGCAGCGCTGGATGCACGGGGGATAATTCCACCGAATGTGCATACCTCATACCTTTTTCATGCAGTTTATATAGATCAAAAATATACATATTTATTTTATTCATGCATATTCAGTATTATTCTCTTTGGCGATTGGTGTAAACTTTTCTCGCTTCTTATGTAAATTGTTGTGCAGACTCAGTTACCCTCTTCCATTGTTCCTTTTTGAGTAGCTGGTATTACTTGAGTAGGGGGTCTGTGAGTCGGTGGTTGCGATCTCCCCCTGCCGGAATTGCCTTTTATCTATTAGGCTCACAATCTTGGCAGTCCTGGTCAGTTTCTTCAGTCCGTTTCATAGAACCACACTCCATCATTTCTCTTGACAGAAACACAATTACCTACTACGGGTAGCATTAATGGTTACCTAGAGAATAGACCCTCCATTCCAAGACCTAATGTCCAGGTCGGTAGGGCTGTACAGGAACATAGCAGCGTTGTTCATGTTTATGATTAACTGATCCTACCTCCCTGGTTACAGTACCCCCAAGTCCCTCTCAGCAGAGCTGCTCTCGATCCTTTAATCCCCCAGGCTGTATTGATACCGGGGATTACCCCGACCCAGGTGTAGGACCTTGCACTTGGCCTTGTTGAACCTCATGAAGTTCACACAGGCCCACCTCTCCAGCTTGTCCAGGTCCCTCTGGATGGCATCCCGTCCTTCTGGTGTCTCAACCGTACCACTCAGCTTGGTGTCATCTGCAAACTTGCTGAGGGTATACTCAATGTCGCTGTCCGTGTCATTGATAAATATATTGAACAGCACCGGTCCCAGTACGGATGTCTGTCCACGTTTTGCGTAAAACAAAACAAATTCTCTTCTTGTGAATTTTCCTTTCAGCTAAGTTCTTCTAAGTAACTGCTTTTTTCTGAATTGGGCTGCATATTTTTCAGACAGTGTCTGCTCCAAAGCTACTATCACCTGATGTTTATAGTTTTACTGAGCTAATGCTGGGAATGGAAGACAGAAAAGGCCCATGCTTATAATTATTGCTATAGCAGCCAAAGTCATTGGTAGACCTTTTAGGTTCCACAAGTGAGGAGTTGTAAAGGGTTGTACTTACAGAACAGGTGACCCGATATTGACCAGCGAGGTATTCCATGCCATATGTCTTACTCAGTTTAAAGCTAGTGGATCACAAGGGTCTGGCTCTCTTTGTCCATGACAGCCTTCTGAAGAGGACTGTCCTCCTTGTCCTGCCTGCAACCCTGATCCAGATTCTGATCCATGCATTGCTGAAGGCAGTTCCTGTCTACTGCTCTGTCCAGTCCAGGACTTTCTGGTGCTGCCTGGCAGCTGCTCACAGGACAGCAGCGCCCTGGCACCCAGCTCTGGGAAAATCAGTGTTGGTTTTGTATATTTTGCAGAATTTGCATTATTTCTCTTAGTATTATTAGTGAAATTGTTTTAATTTCAAATTTGTAAGTCGCTCTCCCTTTTCCTCCTTTTCCCTTCCCCTCGTGGAAGGGCATGGGTTAACAGAGAGCATCTGCAGCTCAGTTTATTTCCAGCCTGCTCTAAACCGTGACAGCATCAAAGCAGAATATAATATAAAAATGACGGCTAGCATTTTTTAATGAATGGGGAGGAGGAGGGAAGATAAAATTTGTCATTCTATTTCATTTGATTCAGGGACTACACACAGGGTGAAAAATTAAAGCTAAGATGTTGAAGAAAGAAAAAAAAGGGCTGAAGGGAAGGAAAGCAGACTTATACCAAAAATGTGTTTCCTCTCTATTTTTAATATCCTCTTTGTATTTCTTTTGGTATAGAGTTCTTTACTAACACTTTTCTCCATGTATATCATAGCTAGTTTTGCTTTTCAGACATTTTTCTCATTTATGATTACATTTCAACACTGGCATCTTTTACCCTGCCAGTCTTACCTCCTATGAAAGAAAGACAGTATATACCTAAAAACTGATAAAAATCCAGGTGTCTTTTCTCTCTTACACAATAAAAGTTTGCTTACATATGTGCGGGGGTGCACGTATGGACTGTCTACACACACACACATAGGCAGGAATGGCTGTCTCACCAGCTTTCTCAGTACTGGATGGTTCTAGTCCAGGATCTGAGCTGTTCTTTTCCATTGTGTGGCGCATCAGAAATTATTTCCTACCTCCTGCCAAACTCCTCCAGCTGAAAAATTGCTTTTACATATGCCACTGTTGCTTCAAATGTGCAGGCAATTCCTCCTTCTGTGGTCCCATAAATCCAGACTCTGGATTATTTTCTGGGCTTTTTTCAGTGCAAGCCTTGTGAGACCACAACACACATTCAATCCCTATGCGTGGGTGTACTTCAATTGTCTCAACATAAAAGCATAAAGGGGACTATAATTTCTTTTACACCTGAACTTTTAAGTCAGTGGAGGGTTGCAAAGAGGTCACCCTAGCAGCAGAGGTGCAAACCTCTAAACACAGTTATCATGTGGTCTGGTTAGAATACTTGATGGTGTAAGGTATTGTTATCAGTTGTGTCTTCTTGCCTGATAGGAAGGCATTGAAAAGGAATATATGGTAAAGACACAAACATTTAGGTCTCCTATGTGAATGTGTAATTCTAAAGGTTTTCTCTGCCTTTGTGTCCCTCTACTATGCCCACAGAAGTTGGTGAATGGCTCCTGTTCTGTTCAGTGAGTCCTGGGCTGGCACAGAAGGGCCCTTGCTGCTATGGGGGCCCACATCTCCAGCAAGTAATGCAATGAGCTCTTGCAGTGATCATGCAGGAAGCTACACTTGGCAATGGATGTAGCTGAGGTCCCATGTTCTGTGCTGGAACTGTGGAGTGATGGTTCTGCAGAGAGGGTGACAGTGTGAAGGACAGGAACATAGTATGAGAGCAGATAAAATACATATCAAAGTCTGTAACTTTTGGGAAAGGGATGATATGGTGTGCATACGAACCAAAGGAGGAAAAAAATACTTCCCCTCAAAATACAATAGTGAGTTGATTCTTCCCCAGTGGAGAGCCTTCCATCTCTGTAATTATATACAGATATCCTCTTGAATTTTCAGTAATGGCACTTCTTATGCCCTGCAACAAACTCCTATTGATATTCTGTCCTGTCATATACAGCTGATACAGCAAAACCTTAGGCAAATTAAACATGCCTTTTTTTTGTTTCTTTTCCTTCTGTCAGCTTTCAGACCTCTGGAGAGATCTGGAAAGGAGTACTCCTCTCTTTCAGGCATTTACCACCGTTCTTGAATGTAAAAGAAGGAAGAAACTGGAGTTACAGCAGCAGCTGAGGATTGCAAGGATTTTAGCTAACACAACAAATAAAGTTTACAAACAGAGAAACCTGTTCACATTACTCTGTCTGCTCCCCATATTGTTATGTTGCAGTTACTGGCAGTCTGTGTCAGAGGCTGTAGGAGGTGTAAGAGGAGGTTGTATTTGAGAATTGGCAAGCTAACATGCGTTGGATCATCACAGAAAATGTAGTGAGTTCTGAATGTCTTCTCTCTTTTGTCACTGTCTCTGCAGAGCTGCTTTTCCTAGAAATGCCATGGGTTTGGCATTTTGGCTCAAGGTTGGTATTTTCGTATATTTCAGTCCTGGTGGAAGAGTGGCACATTGCACCTCACAGTCCCTGCAAGCTTTCGGTGTACGGCTCCTTGGTACTAACAATCAGTGCTGAACTATGCAAGTGGAATTTTTAAATAAGACAACTTCAAAATCAGTAAAAAAAATGAAAGGGGTTCTTTGAATATGTGTTAAGGCCAGGAAGTGACTGTTCCCATAGGATAAGAGGTTAAACCTGTATTTATAAACCATCTACACATAGCAATCTGCCTAGGTGGACAGTGCAATGTCTCATCTGGTGCTGAGCTGAATGACAAGTCACCTGTAATTTTTCAAGCATTGTCTATGTGCGGGAAATGTTTGTTCACAAACTTCCTAGAGATTCTTCTCTAGTCCACAGTGATGTTACAGAAGACAATAACATAGTTTTAAACCAGCAGTCTGAAAGCCTTTCCTCAAAATTCTCTCGTCAATGGGAAAATTTCTACTGATCACAAGATTAAGACCTTGATTGGATCTCAATTTTCACTGAATTTTTTTAGACTGACATTACAGAAAGATATATTTGGAAGCAGATAAACACATAAATATTTGCAGCTACCTTTTTGTGTGTGCACTAATTTTAAATACCTAAAGAAATTTCAGCAGGGATGAAAATCAGGAAGAAAATGCAGACACTCATTTAATCTCATTCAGACTTCTCTTCAGCTAACTTAACTCAGTAACAGGGGAATTATTTTAATTGAAAGTTTATGTTAAAGACCATTCAACTGAATAAAGGGATGGTTATTTAAGAAACAGATGCTCATAGGTGGTTATTTAAGAAACAGTTGCTCTTAGGTCTTGTTTGTTGCCTTAAGCTATTGATGAAGGCATTCAATTACACTACTTTGCAGAAGCCACGTGTCTTCATAGTTATGAAAATATGACCTGAAAGAATCCAAGCTTGATCTAAAAAATACAATTTACTCCAATTATGAGGAACATGAACAAAAAGTTGTATTTGGAAACAGTTACTAAAGTAACTTCTTTTTCATTTTGCAAAAGCAACTGTTGCAATTTCAGCACATCTGTGCCATAAAGAACTCGTAAGCAATCTTGTCCAGTTCTTTAAGGTTTTGTAATTCATATATTCATAGTTTTAAAGCCAGAGAGACCATCAGCTCATCCAGCCAGTCCTACATAACAAAGCCCAGGGAATTCCATGCAGTTACACGAACTGTCGGCTTAAGCCTACCTCTGGAACAGTACCCTGGCTTGCCTGGACAACTCTATGAGATGGAGAACATGCACCTTTCATGATTAGTCCATGCAGTGATTAATCTTCTGCAGTGCTTATTACATGTATCTTATTTCTATATTTAATGGGTCTGCCTTAATTTGACAGCTCTCAGTTTTCAGTCCCTGGAAGTCACACCCCCAAAATCCATAAAGTTTTGGCAGAGAAGATGACCATGGCCTCTGAAGAAACATCAGTAAATCACAGTTCCCACTGAAAACTAGCAAGGTTTTTGATGAGTGACAAGGGATTTGTTGATATATTTATACATTTAAGTTTTATGTGACTGACCCTTCATCTAAAATCACGGTCAGTTCCAACCAAGGGCTTTTTGAAATCTAGGATTCAGAGTACTGGAAAAGAGATATGACTCACTTATTACCAGTACAGTGATTTACTGTATGGTTGGGTACTAGGGCAAAGATGAGATCTCTGCTTCACAAGGCATTCATGTAAACAAAATTTTTATGACTAAAAACGAGTAACACTGAGAACCTGAAGTACTGCAGTCATTGGAAGTTGCTCCTACACAGAAGAAAAAAAAGTAAAAAAGAAAAATTACGGTATTATTCATTTTATCTTTCTTGCAGATAGGAGAAAGGAAGTTTTCAGGAATCCTAGGGTGTCCAGGAGGGTCAATAGGAAAGCAGAGCTGCACTTCTCTCAAAATTAAGATCTTTCATTGAATCACTAGTCCTCGCTGCGTCTAATTAATTGTCAGAAAAGGTCCCCTGTGAGTACACGGTTAGCAGACATGCTTACTCCATGAACCTTGTGGAGCAAATGCAGCACGACCAGTCACAGTTCTTTGGGTGCAAGGATCTGTGATCCCACTAGGGTGAGCTCATGCACCGCGTTCTTCTCACAGCTAACAGCGGTAGCAGTAGGGTCCTGTCATTTCTTACACCAGCCCTCAGGATTGTAGCAGATGCTTGAGGCCTGAAGCATGTGCATGTAATATTTTAAAGGGCAGAATACAGCAGGAAATAGTTGTGATGTTTCTGCCTATACCCTTCTTCTTGTAATCAGGTTTTCCACATTGTTTCTGAGGTGTAAGATTTGATAACAAAACTGAAAGAGAAACTGCATCTATTGTGTACTTTCTGTTTCTTCCATAGGTCACGAAGTACAGATCACCACTCCACCCATCTCTGTTCCTTGCATGCACAGCTCGTATTGGGACCAATCTTTTTGTACCTTGGTTTCATACTTATAAAATAGGGATAACTATATCTTTTGCACCACAAGCTGGTTGGAAAAGTCTTCAAAGCAGGGGCCAGATGTGCACTCATTTTCAGTTGCACCCCCCCTTCTTACTTACCCCCTTTAGATAATAAGACATTATCTAAAGCACATCCCCAGCATAAAAAGGAAATACTCATGGCTGTTTGGGGAAGTTATTTGTTCTTTATAGTAAAGTTGGGCAGAAGAGGAGAGAGTGAGATAATTTTCTAATCTTGGAACGTTGGCTTGCATTAAAGCACAATTTCCAACTGTGAGCTGATACCGATATTTTTAACACAAACACTTCTATACAAGCTGCTAAGCAGCTGTAAGGGGTGCTAAAAACCACCAGAGGCTGCTGTTACCAAATTGAAAAAAACAACCACTAAACACTCAGATCCATTATAGGACAAGTAGGTCCTCCTCCTTCCCACATATATTTGTATAACCCTTCCAGTTTCTTCCCCCAGTCCTCCAATCGTGAAGCCAGGCCAACTTGGAAGGAAGAAAAGGAAGACTGGGAAAAGCAGGGGTGTTAGGTCCCTTAACTTTTAACAAGTATGAAGGCAAAAGCTTCCCTTTCAGACTGAGATTCTGTGGTAAATTTAATTGCCCATAGCTTTTGTTTCTCTACCTTCCTCACACAGACCCTGGCATTCATTATACTCCTGGCACACGGAGAAGCACAGTGACCACAGTCTCAGCCTGGGGAGGTGAAGCTGCCAGAGGCAGTGCTAAAGCAATCCCTTCTCCAGATAAAGCAGTAACTGCCCTTCCCAAGCCACAAATCAAGCAAGACCTCTGCAGCCCCCAGCACAGACCCCAGCAGCCCCTGGGGTCTGCTGCACTTGGAAGTTGCTGTCGTCTGGCTGCTTTGCAGCTCACAGGCTCCCTAGAGCAACTGGCCTCCGTGATGTCAAAACCTGCAAAGGTGATGCAGACAACTCTGTCAACGCACATTGCCCCCGTCCCCATGCCTGCCCTGGAGTGCTGAGGGCATTTTTCAGCCTTGGAGGCACAATCAGGACCTGCCTGTCTGATACAGTTTTGGTGCCCTATCTATATGTGGTACACTTCTATAAAATACGCACAGCCAGGGCTGCACCAGCCAAAGGCCTGTCTCCTGCCTGTGCCCCATACAGCTAGACAGAAATGAAACTTCTTTGATTTCTGATACGCAGCAAAGACCAATCTGTTTGGCATCCTGATTGTTGGCTTTCTTGAGGGGTTACACCAATAGCTGTACGCTTTGCTGCTCTGTGTTCCTATTCATCACAAAGGGTTAGGTGAGGAGGGGGAAGTGTTCTTGCGCACCTGGAGGCTTTGGAAGCACAAGTCTTCACCTTCTCATTGTCTCACTGTGTCAGCCACTCTCACTTGGAGCTCACCAACTCTTACTTGACCACTGGTACTCAAATGCCAGCAATAAGGGCCAGATTAAACAACCTCATCACTAACAGAAGCTAGGTTAGGCCACCAAAAGAACCCTGAGAAACCCTTGCAATTATAAACCAAATAGCAAACAAAACAGTGCTTTTCAGAGAGGAGAAAGGGAAAAGGGCCAATGTAATGCATCTAGAAAAGTTACTCCTTTGTCAAAGTGGAATATTAATTATTTGTAGTCCTCCTGAGTTCTTGCTGTGGAAAGTCTGGAGCCTCCCAGTGACTCTTTTAACACCTCCTCATGGCTTCCTAGTATCAAATCCTGAGGCACTATCATAACTTTACTGAATAGTAAAGCCTCACTTTAACTATGTGTCATCAATTAGTACGAGCTCCTAATAAATTATCGTAGCTCTTCCAGCTTGTTCACCTTTACGAATATATTTTACAATATATTTTTCATTCCAAAGACACATGGTTCTGCATTACTTAAGGGTGACAGCCCACCCTAGCACAATTAGAAGTATGCTTGCTCAAAGTTACAGATGTTACTCTACATTATCTTTGCTGCTTAACAACTTGACCACTCTTTAAAGTGGGTATGCAACCAGATTACATTCAGATATGTCCACCTGTGCTTCCTTTGCTCCCCTTCTCTTCAACAAACTCCTTTTCTGGTCTTCTCAAGTTCTGGATTTCAAGGGCAGAAGAGGAGGAAGGAGGATGGGGAATTTCTTCTTTTTAAGGCCTCATCAGTTTTATATACTGCATAAAAAATAGCTTCTTTTCACATAAATATCTGATGCCCAGCATGTAAAATATAAAGCAGCTCCTCAAAAGAAAAAAGCAAACAGAAAACGAATTCCCAAAAGTTTACAGACAGAAGCAAAGCATCCTGTAGGTACCCACTAGAAAGAAGGGGAAAAAAGCAGAAAAGGCTAACAGACAGACCTGAACATTTTACATATGTTGTTTTATTGTGTTTGGGAGGCATCTCAGTTAAAAAGAAAAGCAAGAGGTATTCCACAAAGTGGAAAAAATGGTAATGGTTCACAGTGGTAATGGAACACAGAAGTCTGGCTCAAATAGCCAGGCTTAAGTGACCCTGTTCCCATCACACCTCAGGGAAAATCTTCCAGCCCTGTGCTGAAATACGTAGAACTGAGAGGGAGAAAGTCTTTTCTTACAGATCTCCTATCAGTGTAAGGAAAAGATTGTTTTAAAATTCATAGTCACCTGTGGACTAAGAAATAGAATTCTGCTTCAGAGCCATCCACGTGTCTAAAAAGACTATATATTCCTAAATATTACATGTGATCTGAGTGGGGACCCAACATAACATCAAGCCCTGGGAAAGCTGTAGTAGGCAGGAGAGCAGCTGAAGAGAAGAATTAATCTGGTGAGCTCACAGAGGGGACACAGCTCACACCACCTGAGCAGCAATGCCTTCATCTGGGCTTTGTTGCCCTACAGAACAGGTGACATTACCCCAGAGCTTGATTATCTTCATCTACAAGTAAGTCCTACTCAAATCTATCTGTCCTTGCAGGTAGCTTCTCAGGAAAAAAAAGAAGAGGACTGTAAAATAGCTACTGGTGTTTCATCCATTAAGTGCCAGATATTACACCAACTTGTTTGGCTTACTTTCCCTTTAAGAAAATATTTTAATAATATTTTGATAATTTCTCTGGAGTTTGGTTTGGTTTTATTTCTTTTTTCTCATGTGGAGAAAATTATGTTCTTGAACATCTGAAAAGTTAGTTCAATCTTTCCCAAGAAAGAGAAAGTGAGTGTTTGAGGCACTCAGTTAGTGAGTGACCCCCTCTGAATTTGAATGGAGCCCTTATGGGTCCTGACTAAGCCCTGGAAAACAGTTTGCATATAGAGAGAGAGATAGAGAGAGTGTATATCCTTCATAAGAAAAGGAGAGGATTACTGAGATTTGTCTCTATTTCTTAGAGGAAAAACACTTTTTAATCATTAAGATATGAAGATGTCTGTATCCTTCACCCACCTTGGTTTATCTTAGGCAGCCTTGCACAAAGATAAGGCTATCCACCCTGACACACAAAACAATGTCTGTTTTAATGTTCCGGCCATGGACTGTACCACAGAGCTTTCCAAAAACACTGAACAGGATCAGTATAAACGTCCTGGGTATTACCATAGGAGGAATTTTCAAAAACAGCTATCAGATGTACCCTATTGGTCAACAGGCCTATGATCTAAATGTCTTAAGAAACTCTTTTCTCTCAAAACTCTTACCGCTTAAGTACTTGGGAAATTCTCTTCTCCCGGTGTGTGGCAGACATTTCCAAAGCAGGTCAGCCATGTAGTGGGGAGAACTTAGCAATGCTTGCTCTACTTACAGGAATAAAAATGAGTTTCTTGAGTCTCTCACTTTATGGAGATGATATGTGCTGTGGGTTTGTAGAATAATAAAAACAGGTTTTATGACTGACAACCTTTATTGTGCTTTATTTTGTTTTGTTTAATATGAATCATGGAAGTGTTACTTAAATGGAACCAATTTTGTCTATCTCAGAATGGAGCATCTCTGGTAAGTGCAAGTTTCCTCACACTGATCAGCCCAGATGACTCCCTTCAGAGGTGTAAAGCTAGTCCAGCCTCTTCTCTTTCAGTCTTGAGCACAATGCAACTGTCATAATGTTTTTCAAGTGGCACTTCTGACAACAGCTGACTTCACATAATGAGTTATTTTCACACAACCACATAAATCGTAATGGTTGTAAACTTCCAGTAAACGGTAGGAAGCAGGTGTATCAGAGCCAAAGAGGAGAACATCTCTAAAGTGCACTGCAACCTGGCTTGAGAAAGAAATTCTAGGGTGCATATCTATCTTTTAACATGCCTAGACTTGAGTGGAAATCAAATGCAATATTTACACACTGAACTGATATCTGAGAGGCAAGGTGAACCCCCAGGACATGGGGTGAATGACAGTCTGCACTGAAGCACTTGTAGCGGCCAGGCTCTGTGTGAGAAGAGAGACAAATCTCATGAAGTTGGGGAAGATCACAAAATCTTCCCCTTTCACTTTTACCCCTTTGTGAAGAAATGCTCAAATGGAAGTGTGGTGAGGCACTCAGAAAATGTGCAATGACATATGCAGCCTTACAAGATTTTGATCTTAAAATAACCACAAATTTACTGTCCAGCATAAAGCTCAGATACAGCTTTTGGTCTCTTTGTGTATTCCTTGAAATCCTGGCATGATTGCACAAGCCCTTATATTACTATCATTTATTTTTACAGAGTCAGTTTGCAGGATTCTTCTTTTATGAACAGTCCAATCCAAAGAATTTAAAATCTTCCTGTGATGGTCTGTGTAATTCCACTGTATTCAAAATATAGATAATAAATCACCATTTTTTGTTGAATATGGACATTGTAAACTATTAAATGTAAATTCTAGTTTGTATTACTATGAAAAAAGGTAGAATACCTGTTCTACAAATACATAATGGAGATAACATGTATAAGCTTCATTTTTTTTTCCCTGACTGTATATACCTATTCACAATGCATAAAAATGGAAAGAAAAAAATGTCAGCATCTGCATGCATAGATTTAAGAGCACAGTTTGGAAGAAAGAAAAAATATTTGATCTAAACAGCAATCTCTGAAGTTAAAACCAAACAAAAGTAATGGCATGAAAGCTGGCAAAACCAACAGAAATGAGGCAAATAAAGAGCTGTCACAGATTAACTCAGCCCTTGGTTCATGCTGATGGTGTCTAGTGTTCAGTTTAGGTTTCAATGATTTCACGGGTCCTGTCTTTGTTTCCGACCACAGCTCGAGATCCCCGTCCCTGCTTGTCACAGGCCAGTTTTCTCTGAAGAGCTATTAACTCCGCACATCTGTGGAAGGGAAGCTGCATGCAATTCATGCAGGTTGTGGGAGTACTTTTCTCAGCCGAGCACACTGGGCTCTCACATATGAGCAGTAGAGTTTGTCTTGGTTTGGCCTCTATTTTCAAAGCATTTCAATGGCCTGCTTTGCCATAATCCCCATAAAATAATGCAGGCCAAAGCAAAGCAATTAATTTTAATTGGTAACTCCGCCTATTGACTTCAAAGGGAATTTAGAGATTGAATTCAAATTTTAAAAATGCAAGTAAAAATATCCATGCTTCTTAAATAAAGGCAGGGCAAAGAACTAAGTAGAAATACTCCTGCTGGGTGACCTCTGAAAAGTCATTTGTGCCTTAGTTTCTCTGATCAGTAATGAGCGAACAATGCTACTGAACACCCTACCAGCACGGGAAGATTTGCAAAGAAACGTTTATCAGTGCAAAACAGATAAAACTGTTTTCATATAACACTTTTTTTCATTCACAGTGTCAGGCAGCAGAGCAGTGTTCAGCATTGTGATGAGGAACTGGTTTTAAGTATCTCAAATATTATCCTTTGCAGCTTGGCAAACAAACAGAAGATTTTATCTGCTTCCAGAACCCTTTTCTAGAACAGATTATGGTTTATTCCCAGCAGGCATAAAGTACTTGTACATTGTATTTCTCTTCTTTCTTGAGCAGGATGTATGCATTTGATAACAGGCATCTGTGGAAATGTTGCTTCCACAGGGCCTGACTGACAAATAAACACAAAACCTCGAAACATAATGATCAATCTATGAACATCAGTAAATAAATCATACCAAATAAGGCATTGTGATGCTTTATTGTGATACAATTAGGGATTTTTCCCATGTAAACCTAATGGTTAATTTGAATGCAAAAGACCACTGTGAAAAAGAAATTTTAGGCTGCTTCTTTTACATTAAAGAAAAATATATGTCCATTTAGACAGTTCTCTGCTATTCACAACCTCTCCTTTTGCCTGTGTTTCCACAGCTGTGAATTGGTCATTTTGCGTACTTGCCTTCATTCGCGCATGGAACCTTACATAACAGTAAATTGTTTTGCTAAGTTAATACTCTGTATGTTCTTTTTGATACGATTGGAGTTTTAAAGTGCTTTACGTTATGGCTTACTTAGCATTAAGACAAAAAAATCATAGAATAAAGCTTAGAGTTGTGAAATTTAGAGGTGCTAAAATCAAACTCTGTTGTTCTAGGTTGTCCCCATACTTACTAATTTCTACAAAGTTAAATGTACTCTTTTGCTCCATATCTATTCCTGACGTTAGGAGTTTCCTGAATAAATCCAATAAATGTGTGTGAAAATAAACGTGTGTGAAAATAAACCTGTTGACAATATATTCATACGGCTAAGGATTTTTCATGTGAGCAATGGTTTGCAGTACCGAGGTTCTAAATGTGGAATCTTGGCATTTGGCCCATGCTTTCTCACACTTTGAGTGAATTTGGTTGGAATACACTGTAAGTAAAGAGAACGGCCATTTCGTGTGATATGGATTTCTGGAATTGCTGTGGGTGGGGAGGCAGATACCATTCCAGAAGGAATCTTTATGCCAAACAACCCATAAAATTTCTTTAGGAGAAAATTCACAAGTAAATATGTGTTGAAGGGTCACATTAAGTTAAAGCTTAGCACTTTTATGATTGCTTTGCTACTACTCTACAATTAGTCTGTCAAGAAGACAATTGTATGGAGAACAAACACAAAACTAGTCTGGTGTAATCCCAACCAAAATGTATTTATGATTGTTTTGAAAATAAGCCAACTGATTACCAACTCCTGATACACCCACTCTCTTTCTCCCTCCACTAAAACCAACCATATGCAATGCGAGAGCATGCAAAGTAATCATACATCCCTGACTGCTCGCTTTTTCTGTCAACATCAACTGTGAAGCTTAGATGATATTGTAAGGAGCCTGGAGCACCTTAAAAAGGGATACAGAAGAAAATCCACAGGCAGATCATTGTTGGCTCTAATGTGATGAGGAGCAGCACGTAATTGCACTGCCCTGAAATGCGAAATTATCACTATGGCCATTCCCTTCTCTGCAACTGCTCAGCTGGGTTCGCCAGCAGGCAGGGATGGGAAGGGTGAGGGCTAAAGCTCCCTTCTCTGTCTCCTCCACCTAGTTTGTTCCCCTCTCAGGGGAAGCCGTGTTACCCACGGAGAGGAAGAAATCTCTACCACTCACAATGCAGAGTGCTCATACTTCATGTAGTGCCTGCTAATCAACGCCAATGAAATGAATTCACTAACTATTATTACACGAGTGTTTCAGTTAAATGAAGATAGTGGTTATAGTGTCATGGTTTTCTACTGCTCTGGATCTTTCAGATCACAGGATTGAAGCTCCTAGTCCCTTCTTACCTGTTGGTTTTCACTGTTTAAACTTCAGCCTCTGGAGACAGGGGAGTATGAGAGACTCATGGTTTTTCTTTGATGTGAAAAAAAAAGAAAGTTTCTTACTTGCCAGATTATGTAGAAAAGCAAGAACACATAACATGACTGCATCTTGCAGTTTCAGAAATCAAGGCAAACACAGAGAATTCAAGCCACACTTCAAAACGATGCTTGTTTCTAGGTATCTCAGGAAACAGCCTGCTACATAATATCTGAATATTTGGTAGGTTTGTAATGGAGGTGACATACCAGTATTTCCGATTACCCCAGGCCACTTTGCATTAGAAAGATTTCAGGACAGAAGAAAGGTGAGGTGTTTATTAGCTTCAGACAAAATGCGTTTTTTTTAGGTGAAGATGCAAAATAATGCAATGTAGAATGAAACCTCGGTAACCTCAGAAGAATGCTTATCTGGAATTTATGGACATTAACCAAACACAGCTCACCATTAGCTGCTGAACTCACCCTCAGCTGGGAACTGAAGAGGAATCTCTGCTACATGTCATATGTGATCCTGAAATGAACCCATTTGTACCAAAGTTGAGGCCTCAGCTCAGGGCACCAGAAAAGAAAGCAAACTACCACAATAAATTTCCTTAATTCTTAATTTTTTTTGACTGTATCCAACTTTCTTTTCCATGTGATCCATTCATTGTTTGATGATGAAGAGCCTTAACTGATATAGCTGATATTGTAGCATGTTAATGCATGTATTTTGGATTTTTCTTTAAGCAAGATAGAGTTTATTCTGCTTTAAGCACCTTCCTAATGTAACTACATTATGATTACTATACCTTTCAATGCTCTGAAATCTTTGCTTCTTGCCCCAGAGCATAAGGTAAATGGTTTCAATAAAGTCATTGTCACTCACAAACACAACCTTCCTCCTCCAAAGCCACAACTTGCCTGACAATTTTCACTCAGATCACTAACACACAAATTGTTCAGCAGCAGTCAATTAAATACCATGGTAACCTGCTGCTTTTAATTATCCTTCTCTGTGCTGTAACAGCTGCGAAACACAAAGTGACAAGCCAAACATAATTTAAATACTGTGGCGTACTCCAGATGTGGCAGTGCTTTGCCAGGTGTTTATTTTTAATGTATAACTTGACATTGTAGTCCATTAACTCATCGTTTTCTCTAGAAAAACTCACTAAAAATGTAGGTTTCTTGCCACAAATGCTTTAATATAGTCACATTTGTGACTATGATTCTTTTGGCTTTGGTAATGGGGGACAGCTTTGTTACTTCCCCTCCAGGGCTAAATATTAATTATGGACCTTATTGCTACTATTTTGAACCAAGGCCACACCACACATAACCTAATCCAAAAGCAGCTGAAGTGCAGGGAAGATTTTATGGTGTTGCTGTTGTTGATGCCTATGGGGTGCATATTTAGCCTTAAGCTAGCACTTGCAGACACTTTCCCCAAAATTCACCGACGCTAACAATGTTGGGCTTTGTCTTTTTGGGTTTTTTTTGCTGCGTGTTTTTTTTTTTTTTTTTTTTTAATAACTGTTCCACAGCCACTAAGAAAAATTTCACAGGTCTTTTTTTTCCTTGGCCTTCAAGACCCTCTTTCTAAAGGCAATATAAGTAAATTGTTGGGTTTGCTATGCCATAATGTGCTTTCTTACTCCTGAACTTGGAATTCCTGATGCATGTTAAGCACTGGTGGTGCTGTATTTAAAGAAAAACACCAAACCCCCAACATCTGTCCCTTAAAATATTCTGTAAAAAAAAGGAAATATGTTGGCTTAGATCTCAGAACAATAAAGAATAAGGGACAGTCATTCTGTTGCATTTTGTTGATCTTTGCCTTTTTTGCGTGAAACAATAGAGGTTTCATGACATTGGCAGAAAATGACCTTCTCATGAACACATGGTTAAAATGAGGAGAGTGATCATTCATAGCAATTATTAATAGGGCCAAATGGGTTATACAAAGATTTCTAGCAAGCTATGTTCCAACATGGCTAAAAGAGCCTTTACTGCAGAGCATGCATCTATAAAACAAAGTGGTGGCTGTCTTTTTTTTTTTTCCTAAACATTTTGCATACAAGTGTAAAGTTTCTTTGCTTTGGTGACATTTAATCTTCTAAAGAAATTAAATATGGACCCTAAGGGCCTTCTGAACACCAAAGAGCTGCTGCAGCCACTCATGTGTTCCCAGCATTAATGGAAGGAAATGAAAATCGGGTGTAGGGGATCTGTAGCTATGTTTTCTACAGAGCAGGATGGAGCCTGAATGCTTCTCATATGGCAGTTCCTGTGAAGCCAACTATTCCCATACAAAAGGTACACTGTGTACTAGAACAGGTGACTCAGGCCTCATTATTCCAATCAAATGGGAACAAAACACTAAATCCTTCTTTTGGACCTTGAGGTGGGGTTCACTTTCCTGTCTATGCTTTTGGTTTTCCAGATGGAATATGTCAGAATTTAAATGTTTTTCTTTCAGGCCTGGTAAACATAACTGCTGGGACTTCAGCTTGTAAAGTTTTTGTTTCTTGACTCATCATGGCAACCCTGCACACACAGCACAGAGAAATGAGCATATTTGACTCCATAACATGGCTGAATGACCCAGAAGAACCTGTGCTCACAGCTGCCACTGTAGAGCTAATAGGAGGTGGAGTTTGGCAGAAAATGAGATCAAACAAGCTCCAAGATAAGCAAGCCCTGTTGTATTACCTGACAGTCACAAGGCTTCCTAGCACTGCACTAAACAGATAATTTCTGAAAGGGCAAAGCAGATCCTTTCCCCTACTCTTCCATGGAGTAAATGACCACCCTGGATCCTGGGAATGGCAAACAAACTCCAAAGTTGTTGAAGTTTTTCAGCTTGGGGCAGAAGTTGAGTGGGGGTAATGTATTTCCTGAAAAACGTTCTGCAGTTCTCAACATGTCTTGAATATGAAAGTCATTCCCACTTGCCAGTGAACCTGCTTCCTCTCAAAATTTGCTTTGACAGTATTTATTCCCATTTTGAACCTCATACTGTTTCCATTACTTTTTATTTTAAGCTGGAGATGTAAGCCTAGGCAATGTACCCCATAAGATTTAAAATCAGAGGCAACACATACTCCAGTTTCCTGCACAGATCAAAGACAGGTAATTTAGTCTCTTACATGGTATGACAAACATCAAGCAATTTGAACTGGTTTTCATACTGACAGTAAGAAATGATAAGTCTTTTTAAAAAAAAACACATGCTTTGGATCTTCAGTCTAATCTAGTACTTGAAAATCTGAAATTAATTCTAGAAAAAGGAGTAATATGACTGTCTTCAACACCTGCCAGTTTATTCATGTAATTTTAAAATGTATTTATTTCGGAAGTAAAAATGAAAAAGAGCAAAACAGAACCCTCCTCATGTAACTATCAACACTGCTGAAAGAGAAAATTTGAAAGCCACTGCTCTGCATGCAGATACCACAACAAAACTCGGTAGATTAAATATTTGATTTAAATATAATAGAATCTGCATGAGGTGTACTCAAGATGCAAATGTTCTGATCATCTATGCTTGGTGTATTTTTAAATGGGGGATTTAATACATTGGTCTCTTCACATCTTTCTGTGGTATTTCTGTGACTGACACAGGAGAAGAAAGGTTTATTTTCTGAATGTTCCTACTATTGGGCAATGCTGGCACATGAGGAAATTGATTATGCCCTCTGAGGAACTGGCGCTACTTATTTACCTGAATTATTTGAAGGTCTTTCAATACTGCTCATTGTTGTACAAGTGAAGTGATTTTAGCCATGCTTGCCATTACGCAGTAGAGCACAATAGTACAGATACTTTGTAAGAGCTTATTACTTGGGGTTAAACCAGCAATATTGTTTCCTGACCTGAACTGGATCATATGCAACCCACGTAGGTATTTCTGTGCTATAGTTTCCAGGAGCTTTGGTTCCTGGGTGACTATGGGTAAAACTAACCAGAGTATCGCAGAGCCCATTTATGTCAGGTCAATGAACAGTAAAATGCAGCTCATTGCCCTTAATAGGAGTTACTTCTGAAAGACACTGCTGAAGAGTCTGGCTGGCTCTTTTCTATCATATACTTACCCTAGACACAGGCCTAGGTAGACAAAAGTGTGGTTAAATATTTGAAGGTATGGCTGATTCAACATCATCCCAGCTGATGTCATTCTCTCATGGGTTACTGCTACAACTCAAAAAATGAATAGAATAAATAGAATAGAATAGAACAGGATAGAGTAGAATAATTTCAGTTGAAAGGGACCTACAGCAATCATCTAGTCCAACTGCCTGACCAATTCAAGACGATCAAGTTAAAGCATATTATTAAGGGCATTGTCCAAATGCCTCTGAAACACTGACAGCCATGGGACACTAACTACCCATTTAGAAAGCCTATTCCAGTGTTTGACCATCCTCTTGATACAGAAAAGCTTCCCAATGTCCAGTCTAAACCTCCCCTGATGCAGCTTTCAATCATTCCCACGTGTCCTATCACTGGTTCCCACGGAGAAGAGATCAGCATCTCCCTCTCCCCTTCGCCTCCTCAGGAAGCTGCAGGGAGCAATGAGGTTGCCCCTCAGCGTCCTTTTGTCCAAACTAGGCAAGCCCAAAGTCCTTAGCTGTTCCTCACAGGGTATTCCTTCCAGTGCTAAAATGGTTAGCACTCTAATTACAGCATATTATACTGGACCTATTTGTGAAAAAAACTTTACAGACACCATAATAAACTACAGCATAGAAGACATACTAGGAGAACTAAGAAGACATAGAGGTAATGGAAATTACATCTGGTTCATAGCAATGTTCTTACTAAGCTTCCAACTTCAAGGAAGAGTAAATTATTTTAGGATTAAAATTACTGCATGAAAAAGCACTGAATCATTATATTTGCTTGATACATTTTACATATAGTTTACCTGCAGTCTTATCACAGGTGAGAGTAGTGGATATGTACCTCAAAATCTTTGTTTCTAGTGCAACACAGAAATTGTCACACAGTGAAAACACAAGGAAAATCAAGAATTTGCAGCAGATGGCTAGTTTTACCTCTGTTGGGATGTAGTAACCGGATTCGTCTAGACAAACAGCTGCCATAACTGACGAATGCCAAAGGCACTAAAGACCCTCAGCATTAGAGTATGCATACAGTGTAGATTTTCTATATCTCACAGGCTTGAGCGGTCCACATTTCTGTTTTAGCCCACTTGTAAAAACATTAGCCATGCTAAGCAACACTGTGTGAATTCATATATCTACTTTGATACTGGCACCGAGTAAGTGCTTGCATGGCTTGCAGGAGCACACCTCAGCACTGCCGTTACTTGTGCTGCTTTGTCAGAGCTTTCTGAAAAATTTGTGGGAGGGCTTGGTGCTTCCACAATATCCATGGATACAGTGCTAAGGCATTTCTGGGAAAGCACAACTAAAATCATCACTTTGGCTGTGACCAAAACCGTCATGTTAGCAGCTGGTGAATAAAGGCCAGCTAAGTTTCGACAGGTGATCCCTCTCAGGCAAGAGCCTGTGTGAATAGCTGAGAGATGGTTAACTGCAACTATAAAAATTCCCTGTGGACAAAAAGCGTGTACACCAGGCCATCAGGCCATCCTCTGTTCTAGAGGTGGTCCTTAGAGGGTGTGCATGAACACTCTGATATAAGAAAGCTCTTTCACTTACCATTTTACAGAGTATTTCCAGTGCAAAAGCTCATTAATTTAACATTACCACCCCAGCTGACCAGAAGTCCAGAGTCATGCCCCAGTGTGGCTGAAGAATATTTTAAAAGTGAGAACAGCTCGATATTGCACTTTTTTTGTTTCAGATTCCTTCTTCAGACACATGAGAGCTACAAACATTTCTGAAAAATATTGGACGCAGAGGTTTCTGTTTCATCCATGGACTCCAGTAGCTGAAGCTCTCTTGTTGAACATGGGAAGACTTAGCTTAAAATCCTAACACAACAATACTAATTCAAATTAGCCACGGAAATAGCCATTTAAGAAAATAGCTCAAGAATTATTTAATTTTCTTCTATTTTGCACAGATACAGCTTTTGAGTATTTGCAGTTTCCCCACCTGGAAAACACATTAGCAGAAGACTGCCCTTTTCTGGGCTAAGAACAGTAATCCTTGCAGATAAGTTAGGGTTAATAAGGTATTTTGTTGTATTAAAAAAAGGAAAAAAATAATTGGGTGTGCAGGAAAAGTAATCTTATAGAAGAGAAAATATCTTAGGAGATTACACTTAAGGCACACCTTAATTTAAAGTTCTGTAAAAACGGAAAAGGAACTGAATTCCGATAACATTTTACAAATGGAGAGAAGAGTATGTGGGGTGTTGTCCAGCTGTTCTCATTTACTGCGTCTTACACATTACTACTTTGTTTGTAAGCAAACATAAAATATTCAAATCTAGTGGCTGTCAATACTATTACCTGCACTTCTACAGCCAAAAGCCATATACCTCCCTGTTCAAAACCTTACTCAAGGAGAGGCATTATGCAAGTACAGTGTAATAAAAAATATCTAATTATATTGTTTTTTTCAGGTAGGGTTTCCCCCACATTCAGTCAGTGAATTGTTTTACAAGCTATCCGTTTGTAGTTTTAATGCCAGTGGAGTCACAAGTCCGCTCTTACAGTATTGCTGAGTACAGTTTGCTGTTGAGTTTTTATACTTCGGATGATTTATTAGTAGTTTTAGGAATGAGGTGGAAAACTACAAGCAGTATCCTGTAACACCTGTGACAATACTAAACGGCAGGACATGAAGATTTCTTCAAGTTTTACATGCTCCTCCCTTGTAGTAGGCTTTGTTTCATTTGCATAGCTTCTTTCAGAGATCCTTGCAACCCAGCGGATGCTTTAGGGGATGCACCTACCAAAGCCAAGCTCAGCTTTGTTTAGATTATTATTTGGAAAGAGATTGTGCTAAAGCCACCAGCAGGTGCATTTACTGAAACAAGATAGGATTTAGTCTAGCTGACTTTCAGTCTTAGTGTAAGTTCTACTGAAATCAGCAGGACCCGCAGTTTGTTCCCAGTATGCAGAGCAGAGGATTGTTATGTATATGCTTCCCCGAGCCAGAAGATAATGGTGACAACAAACATGAGTCTGAGGGAAGGACACTGAAAGAGAGGAGGTTTACCAGAAGTGCTGTTTTGTTTGCTACTCCCTTTTCACGAGAAACCACTCACAGACTAAAATGTATGTTTTGCTGGTAGCTGAGACTTGATGTTTCTGCCTGCTACCAAATGGCCAACCCTCAAATTTGCTAGTCAGACAGGAAAACACAGCAGGGCACTGATCTTAATGCTGCAGCTATTGGGAGTGCAGTTGCAGTGCACTGAGCAGTGCACTGTGGTAAATTCCAAAGGAGGCAACTTCCCAAGACATACGCAGCTGGTTTTTATTGTACCATACTGACAACCACACCAGAGATTTTCAAGCTGGATTCTGCAGTGGGCTTTGCTCCCATTTGGGCCTCAGAGCTGCATCGTTTGACTTTCAACAGAGCTTAGAGGCTAAGCTGTTTTAGAAATCCGGCCAAAAATGTGTTACAAAGCTAAGGGTGGAACACAGAACAGAAAAAGAAAAGAGAAACCAGTGTGCCTTTCTAGAAGCTTAAGTCACACCCACTACACAGGTGGGTGTGGAGTGCTCTAAGGTCTGCCCACAGGGATTGCTTTAAATAATAACCAAAAGTAACAAACACATATGTAGAACTAATGCAGTCATCTATTTGAGATTTTAATGAATCCACTGTAATTCAAAAACATTAAAATTAGCTGGAGAACAGGAGACGAAGGAAATTGTGGCAAGAAAGGCACAGAAAGAATTTCAGTTTTGCCATGCTGAGGTATTACTAGTATAATTTTTGATTAGCAAAAACATTTCGTCTTGGGTTTTCTCTTAATTTCATTAAAAATTGAATCAGCTGGCATGCACCTGACTATCCCAGGAGTGTTTGTGCTTAGATTTAAGATGCAGTATGCAGAAAGACCTTAGATGTGATCAAAGGAAAAGAAGAAAAATAAATTTACAAGCTCCGTTGAACAGAATTTTTCGTTTTAGCTGTAGCACAAAATTAACGTAGAAATTACTGAAATCCATGCAATGAATGTTTGTTTGGACATGTAAATAAATAGAGCAGAATATATTCCATCATTAATGATATATTTTAAAGAACATTGGAGATTTAGTTTCTATGTTATGTAGTAAATATTTATCCACTACTCTGCTAAGTTACAAAAGGAATGAAAAAATTTACCTTTTCATTGCAGTAACCATAGTGATGTACAGGGTAATGATACAACAAGGGACATAACAAGCATATATTATTTGAACAGCTTCCATATATTTTCCAGATTCTATTGCCATATTAAACTATCAAATGTTTAAGTGGCCAGCAGAGGGAAGGAAGAAACCCAGAAAAGCTGTTCCTTATTCAGGCTATAGTCCACAATAGGTCACCTTACCTGACAGGTTGTTCTGGAGGAAATCCCCAACTGTCAGAATAATCTGCAACCTGAATAGCCTTTCCCGCAGCATATATTTGCTTTCCTTCTTTACATTCAGGAATTCAGTAATAATGGAGATAACGGAATAAATATCTTTCCTTCCCGTATCCTTATATGATAAGGTGGTACTATCATTACCATTGGACAGGGAAATCCCACAGGTAAATTTGACAAATTAGTGCAGAACTTATTTCTCCATCTAGTGTCTTACCCTTGAAGATAAAGGCCAGGATCCCTCTGCAGTGTGGATCCTTAGAATGTGATCATCTGTGTTGGAAATTTCTTAAGGTGGCTGAGAAGAAACAGTGAAGACAAGGGTGCTTCCTGAATCCTTATCAGCCACCCTTACATCCGCTTTACTCTACCTTTACAGAGGAAGCTCTTCCCTTCTGTGGAGAATCTAAAGATTTTCTTGAGATAAGCACATATTCTTTCCCCTTCAGGTCAAGAGCTCAGTCTTTTTTTTTTTTTTTTAAATATATTGTGACAGGTTATTGACTTGTAGCTATGACAAGGATAACTCCAGTTCAATGCCATCCTGTGGTGGTACTGGATCCCAATGCTTCCACTTCCCAGCTGACTGGCCAACCACCATCACTGCAGCCATGAGACACTCTAGTCCGCTCCACTTTACGTATCCATCCTCATGGCAATAAATGCTGAAAAAGACAAGCCATTAGACAAAACAGGGATGGGAAACCTGACTGCCAGATAAAAGCTGTGTCTTTAATCATCAGTATAGACTGAGATACAGAGGCAGTCTATATGTCTAACCAGCACATGAACCATTGAGGTTCTGCATGCAAAGGACCACCTTCCTCTGCTCCAGACAATGCCTTGAGCAGAGGCTGTTTGGATAGGAATGTGCTGAACACACCCATTGGTCCAGCTCTACAGGTTAGATGGAAAGAGAAATTCCTAATTCAGTGTTTTCAAGTCTGAGGCAGTCCTGGGCACACCAAGCAGACCTTTAGGAGGGAGAAGAACATTTGTGGATATTAATCAACTCCAGGATGCTGAACAGCTGAACAAAGTCTTTAAGAAACTCCGGTTTGGATTTGTGACAGTAAATGGGATCAGTTATAGACCTGAAACATAGCTGTTCACCATGAGCACCCAGTCCAGAAAAAGCAAGGTCTTGCTAACATGTGTGGCCAGGCCTAAGCTCCTGTGAGCCGTGTTGGACAGATGACATGTTGCTGTGTTGGTATGACTTTATATTCAAGCTAATAAACCCAGCCTGTAAGTACAAAGCATCTTAGATCAAGCACAGCACACTATTAGCACAGGTCTCCGACTTCCAAGTAACATCCAGCCTCCTCCAAGCATAAACTGAGTTATCTTGGATCCACTTGTTCACCTCCATGGATGTATGTCTAAATGACTTCCCAGAAACCACACAGTGATTGTTGGCAGAGGCGGGACTTATTCTTCACACTAAGCAAGAGTTCTTCATAAAGCAAAATAGAAGGGATTCCTAAAAATAACTTCTAAGTCTTAATCTAATGCCTTAATCACACAACAACTCTTTTCCTCTGTGCTTTCCTAGATTAGGCTTTCCTAATCTACACAAGTTACAGGGGGCAGAGGAAAATACACTTTCTGCAAATATCAGTGTAAGCCTTATTTCTTTTTCAGGAAGATAATCAGGTGCTTAGAAGCTAACAAAAGCACACTTTATATTAAAATGATATTATGTTGAAGTGATCTTGGTAGTGCAGCCAACTCTTCAGCAAGATTCTCTAATCCACACTTAAGATCAGACAAGGTCAGGCAGAGTCAGGTGAGTACAATATTCAGCCACATCAAAAGGCTCCAGTCACAGTGAATTATGTTCACAAAAATAATTGCACCACTAGTTTGTATCTTGTACCTAAGAAAACTTACTGTCATGCCTGTTTGCTCTATGTTTAAAAATAAGGCCAAATTCAAAAAATTTCAAAAAATTTTGGCCAAAATTCAGGCCAAATAAGTTCATGTAGCACTTTTTCATCCACACTATATTTCCAAGTATGCATAATCTATTTGTATCACGCATTTCTCAGAGGTCAATGATTTATTAAACATTTACCTCATGGCATTTTCCCAGTTTGGTGTCAGTACCCCATAATAATGATGTGCAACACAATTTTACAAGCCTTTCGTGGGATCCCACATATTATATCACGGAATGAATGAAACAACTGATGAAAACTAGTTAAGCAATGCAAGAATACCTGCTGTAACTTGCACTTCAAGCAAAATCAGAGGTGGAAAAGGCCAGCAGTATTAGGTCACGTCACTGGACATGAATGTTCATAATATGCGAATTGTCAAGTATTTCCTATAGATGCAACACAAATTCATCTGAACAGCATCTGCTTGCGTGGCGAACTTTGCTGCCTTTGGAAGTTCTCACAACTTCGCCTTGCATTGAACCATCTCTTCACATGTGATGTCATAGTCTATTCTCAGGAATTAGATACGTATTCTTTCCTTGAGGTAGAGAGATGAGTAACTTTCCATGAATCAAGCTGATGAGAACATTCCCCTGAGGGAAAGCATTGTCCATATAGCACAGGATTATTAAAAAAAACACGTTACATTTACCCATTAAAATTCAACAGACCGTACTCCTTCCTCCAAATTGATAGTGGTCCAAAATGTCAAAATAGACAGGGAAATGCACTGTATTTAATCATAAGCTCACAGAATTCTTATTACTGAGGATGTAATAGTCAGTAGTGGTAAAAGTCTCAAAGCAGACAGACATTGGGCAGGGAAGTCTGGAGGGCAGTACACCTTTCTGTAACACTCGCTCCCAGGGATCATTCCTCAAACCAAAAAATGTTACCTTTTGCATTTTTATCTGTTACCACTCATCTGAACACCCCAGAGAGAAATCAGAAATAAAAACCCATATACCTTGTCTCAGGGAAAGAGAGACAATTAGATCCCTTGGTAGTTTAGCTTCCAAGACCAGACACTAGCGCTTTGATGATAACTCCACATCATGGTGCTTATGTGCTGGGATAATTCAGTGACAAATGCCACACAGAATCCTACGCACAAAAAATATAGCAGATTTTGATAAATCAGCCTATCAGCTCCTCACCTGCTGTTTTTAATTCCATTTGAAGAAAAGAACTTCACCAGTGAAATATCAGTTTTTCAGAGGCAACAGCACTGTTATATTATAGACCAAAATATGTTAGGTAAAGTTAAATATGCTAGTTAAAAAAGTGCCGTCTATCTTGCCTGTTTGATAAACAGATACTAATGTTCAAAGCTTATGATATAAAACCTTGGTACTGAATGTTACTTAAATGTATTTTCATATGTATACCCAAGTAGACACAGAGGACAAATCTCTGTGTATATATCTATATAGGCTATGGGGTTTTGTTCCCCTTTATGCTGATTTTTACATCACCGATTTCCTAACAGGAAAAACATGAAAATGTCAAACTCAAGCCTGTAGTTATTATGTACTCCAAAATATTAAAATGAGTTATGATGCACTTACAATTAAAGAGATATCAGTAGCTCTGGTGATATAGAGGGGGCATGTAAAAAAAAAATCTATTTCTTCTCTCAAACAGTCACTGAAAATCACAGATTTGGGGTAAAAACTAAAAGTGAAACCTATGTGTTTTCGGTGTTCACAAAATAAAACGCTAAGTTCTAAATGATAGTAGCTGTATGTATATTAGCCACAATTAACACAGAAGTGCTAGCAGGCCCTCATTAAATTATTTTAGAAATACTTATATGTTGTTTTTAGGGACGGTTTTTTGAAAAAAATTTTTACTCTTCCTCAGTCTGACGAAGCAAATATCCTCGACCTGACTTCTAGTGCCACATACCTGTGTGTCACACACACTTACAAAAAGAATGAGAAACCCTAGTTTGTAAGAAAGGCAGCAGTGCACTCAGGTTTTACCTGCAGGTGAGTGGCCTCATGAGACGTGAAGGCAGTGGCAACTCAGAGGCTCTGCCCAAGTGAAGCAGAGAGTGGGAACCTGAAGGTGTCAGTGCTCCTGCACAGGCGACTCGCAGCCAAACCCGCCTGTGCATCTGCTGCGAGCCGCCGGCTCCCGAGGGTTAAGACCAGTCATAAATGTACTCCTCTTACCCGCAGATTTCACATGACTTGCTTTAGCCAAAAGCCTGCTGTTCACTTGCTGGCATAATAAATTGACTTAATGTGATTAAGTTAATTTAACTTGGTTGGTCAACGTAGGAGCGGGGAGTTTTCCAGCACAGACTCCTTCCCCTGGATGGAGAGAGCCCCTGGCTGCGTGCCATCAGTGAGTTTCCACCAGTGTGGCAGTCAAGAGCGCTCTCACGCCCACAGTGCATTTGCACCCTCTGCCCTGGTCACACAGGTAAGAGGTCTCATGGCAATGGGACACAAACACGTCTCTTCCAGGAGAGCCTGGCCAGCAGCATTTTGGGTGACTGCTTGCAGGTTGTGGCTGGAAGTTGCTATGGTGCTTGGCAAGCAAGTGAGAAAAGCTCTCCTAAGGGTCTCTGCCAGCAGCTGGCTGCTCATCCCCAGCTTGCACGCAAGCTTTCTTCCCACTCCCTGTCCTGAGCGAGAGGAAGGCTGAATGGGCACAGGTGTGTATTTGGCTACACGGCAGCAGCCTCCTGCAGTGTCAGTTCCCAAATACACCTCTAATGATGGCATATCTGTTGACTCAGAGTAGGTTACACTCCACTGTCCTTTGAGCACACATCCTCTGCCAGAAGGATAAAAGCATCACTGTTCTTCTACGGAGTGAATATCTTTCTTCACAAATAACAAATAATGCTTTCATTATATCTCCTGCCAGTGCTTCTGAGAAAGCCACGGCATCCCACTTTACTCAGAAACACCACTTGCACACCAGGTCTCTCAAAATCAGATTCTCTTGGAACGCTGCTGTTTACATATACTTGTCGAAAACAACTACAGACAAAGAGACAGCTCACTTGCAAACATTCTTTTTTGTTTTGTTCTGAGCTTTAAGGACAGATTGATGCTGAAAGCCATCCTGTCCTAGCCTGCAAACAAATTCCTTCCAAAATTAACAAACAGTTATTGCTACAAACACTAAAAGCAAATTCCATGGCAGTGTCCATCACAGAGGTCTGTGTAACCCATTTGTCTTATCTTGAAGTGACCCCTTTCAATAGCTTCCAACAACCACAGATCTACAGAGATGCAGGTTATATTCTCCCTCTGAAGATCCTTTCACAGCGTTTCTCTTCTTTTGTGCAGTTCTTCCCATTCTAGATGAGCCCTGAATTATTTTTGGGAGAAAGAATCAGCAAAGTCTGCATGCCTTTCTAAATTTTATGAATCAGCCTGGCAAGTTAATGGGAACAGCACTCTCCTTCTGATTGAATTAGAAATAACCATGGCAACTGGGTATCTTCAGATGTTTTTGTTTTTCTCAATAAAGAAAGGAGAAAAACACTCCAGATCAACCCAGATAATATGCTTGACCTAAAAAAAATGATTCATTTTAGGTTTGGTTTTGTAAAACTTTTGATCCACTTACTCTTCTTCAAAATTTAGAATCCGAAAACAAAATCTTGTAGAAAAGAAAGCTTTTGTGCAGAAAAATGTCTCAGAATCAATTGTATAGATTATATTGGTTTTGAACTAAAAAAATTTTAATCCAACCTTAAAAACATATTTGGTCTTCTCAGCATGGCTCAGTCTACACAGAAATGAGATAAAATAGTGCTTCTACCTCTAAATTCTTTGGTTTACTTAAAAAAAATGAGCTCAAGAGGCAGAGAGAACTTTTTTCTGGCTGTATTTTAGGGTCTAACCAGGAGCAAAATTCTGCTGAGATGCCAGTGCTCTAGTCTCAGCAATGCTCCATTTGAATGAACTTCTTCTGGGTTTATACCACTACACTTCGAAGAGAAAAAGGATTTCTGTGACAATGGTTTACAGTTGCCAAAACTACAATCATTTCACAGAATATCAATAAAAAATGGATGCTCAGGATTAAAATTAGATACCATTCCTTTCCCTTCTGTGCTTGTAACCAGAAGACATTTAGAAACTAGGTATCAGGAAAAAAGATCATGTGTCCTTACTGGGGGAAGAAGCGAAACACCTGGATTCACAGCATGAAAATTAGCAGCCCTCTGAATAAACAGTGTCAAAAATCACTCCGTTTTCCAAAGGAAAAAGACATTTGCAAGAAAGTTTTTCCAGAACATCAGATTTTTCTGTGAAAACATGTCCCTCAAATCCAAATGCCCTCATGATCTTCTGTCTAGTATCACCAGAAACGATTGTGAGGTGCTCTGTTAGCGAGGTCAGAGGAGTTTTTCAGTCATCACACACACATTTCCACATACCAGCGAGGGCAGAACACTGCTTCCTCAGCAGGTGATGACACTGGGGTGACACTGATTTCACTGCATGATTAACACAGCAAAAGGTGCATGAATAACCAGATGCTCAGCACACATGTCTAATCGGAGCAAGCGACAGGTTCAACTCAGCAGCATTGGCTTGTTAAGGGAAATACAGGCCTGGTAACAATAGGTTTGGTCATGACACCCACTTGTAAAGTCTGCACGTAATTGTTCATGTTATGCAACAAGTTTCATCAGAGTAATGAAACCAAGCAGTGCTATGTGTCAATTCACTTTTATCCTGCTCATCAAAAGCAGACTAAGTTCTAATCATTTCCAAGGCAGGGCAGAGGACAGAAAAGATTTGCCTTTTAACATGGCTGCGTACCTTTGGATAGGCACTAACAAACAGGAACACATAACTTCCTTTTTTCTTTTTTTTTGATGGATAGTTATACCACAAAGAACTACAGAAGACTTGTGTTTTCCAGCAAGTAATGTTTTAAAACATAAACCCTACTGATTTTGTGGAAAACACAAGACAAGTCATAATAGGATTTTTGATGTGTTTTTCAAAATAAAATCTGCCAATTGGCTGTGCGAAGAACACTTAAACTATTAGAAATTCAAAAAAAACCAACATTAGATTGTTGTTTTCTGTTGTTCTAAATCTTTGGGATTCCAGTCATTTCTTAAACTCATCACGCCATCAAATTTCCTATCCATTTAAAATTAAAAGTGAAATTTCATTTGAAATTTTAAGATCTTCACTCAGAATTTCATGCAAGCTATTACCTATTGACAGAATGTTTTGAACCTCTGCTTTGCAGAATATTTACTAAATGTGGCCTCCCCTGCCTAATTCACTAGGACCTCAGTTTGTAAAAACATTTCTGTTTAGCTAGCTTTAATGACTCTTTCATCACATTACTAATTACTTGGCCAAATTGCTGCTGTTACCAGTAGACATTTCCTAAACTTTTATAGAAATTGGAACAACTCACAGCGTATTTTTCCAAACAGATTGAACATAACTATGCACTGTGAATTTCCTGGCATTTGTGGGGTTAATTCTTTTTAATTGCTTATAATCTGTTGGGGGTTTTTAGCTTTCCTTTACAATATTATTACTTTAGTCTTTAAAAGCTGGTGCTAAAACTCCAACAGTTTTTGACAAAAAAAAAAAAGATTGCACTGGTTCCAAATGACCAGAAGGCAAAACATGTTGGTGGTCCTTTTCACTTCAGTCCTACAAGGAAATAAGAAGAGTTTTTATTCCTATTTAAATGTTTAGAAGGGGATTTTCAGCTATCAAATACACTCTCATTATACATTTTTGGAAAGGGTTGTGAGACAATGACATTTCTATTAGCATTTGGGGGCTATTTCAAAACTGAATCATTACAGCGATCTTTAAATAAGTGTTTGAGAACTTTAAAATGTTTGTTACTGACCCAAAGTACTGCACCATAATGCCAAAAAATGCACTTTTCATCATGCAAATTTGCATACTGCGGACTGTGCAGCATAGCAGAAATAGATTTAAGAGCAGACTTCCCAGACTATTAGCCTTCCTCAGCATTAGACCTATTTCTGTTCAGGCTTAAATATTTCTAGGGAGGAAGGAAGGGAGGGAGGAAGAAAGGAAGGAAGCAAGCAACCAAGCAAGCAGTGGAGATGCCGTATGTCCATGGTTACTTGCAACATCAAGGAGTTTTATGGTGCTGCTCACAGGGAACAAAGTATGACAGATGCAACTATCTGAAATTCTCCAGAGGCATAGCTATGTTCTTATACTAGGCCTCTGTATAGATGTGGGCTGGGAAGAGTTTCAAAAAGAAGCTGTGAATCAATTCAGTGCTTAATGCATTCTCCCCAGAGCAGATATAGCTCAATTTATGTACTTCAGACTCCATTTGTTTCAGATCACAACAAATTTCACTCCCCCCCCACCAAGTGTAATTAACTTTTTAATAGAAAAGTGTGAATCCATGGTGAGGCATCCTGTCATGCAAGACAAAGCTTAACTTCACTGTCCTGATTATTATTGTATTTAGTTTGATCTAGAACCCTTGCTTGTAGCATACATACTCTCACTCTTATGCTGCAACTACTACTTTTAGCATTAATGTTTGGTTAATTTCTGATCTGTGAATACATTTGTGGATGTGGGTGTGTGCTGTGTACACATACATGCTTAAAAAAAATTTTTTTCAAGCATGCTGGGAAGAGAAGTGCGAAGATCACTTTCTTCCTGGGTACTGGGGTCAGACTGTTCCAGAAGCAAAACCCTCCACTAGAAGAATTCAGTTTCTTTGAAAGCAGCGTTGTGGAAACTGGTGCGATCAGACTCACTGTCTGCAGTTTTGTTTCTGATAATAGAATCTAAACTGTGCTGAATCCAGACTTAAGAGGAAAGAGACAAGGGGCAAGTATTACTTTCACTGGATTCACATAAAGGTGGTATCTGTTGTCTCTCCTACTCCCCTTCCAGGCCCGTTCCCACCAACGACCATCATTTCCAGAATGATTGTAGCTATATCCTGTAGCATAAAGAGACCCCCGGAGAGGTTCTGGTGGTCCACAGTGGTTCTGTGCTCTGCGCAGGCATACACACAAATCTGTTGAAAGCAGCCATTAATGGGTTACACTGAATGCATGTATGTATTTGTGTCTCTTAATCATGCCCATTTGTTGTTCACTAATATGCTTGACTGAATGCTGAAGAAGAAATCCTGTTAGTGTTTTCAAAATTTACTCAGTGCTGAAAGTATCAAATAGATGCTCTTCATGTTAAATATAGGACATTTTTTTCTGGTGCTACCTAGACCCTCTCCATAATTTTACAGAACAAGATTACTCTCTGAATTAGTAAGTAAAATTCTGGTTTTGCTGTGGCAAGCTTCCTTTATTCATGCGCCAAGGGAAACACTGCGTTAGGCCAAATGACTCAGCGTTGTTTGGGAAAAGATAGAACTACTAAGGGCACTCGTTATGAGAGTTCATCTCACGAAAGATGGTTAGAAAGCAAATCTCCGGATGAAAGGAGGATATTGTGAACCTCTCTCTGAAACCATATTAATCCCTAATACGATAAGGTATGGTACAGAGCATGCCACTGGTTTGACCTGTGGTAACTCCTCTGAAATTATTCAAGGGATGAATTTGTTAACCTTGATCTGTAATCTTTTGCTTATAGGCAGGGTTCAAATTGTTTTTATTGTGTTCATCCTCACTTTCTCTTCTCCAAAAGCCTGTGGGACACAAAGTAAGAAAAATCAGCAAACTAGCGTGGTATTAGTGGAACTTGCCATGAGCAACCGACATAGGAACTATGACACAGTTTGCAGGAACAGGTGTGTTTGTAGGATAGCTGATTTACCACCAATAACTCCACCAAGAATCTGCTTTTTAGAGAAAGGATGAATCAAGATTGCAAGAGACACAGCCTTGCCCAGGAGGAGTGTAGTAGAATGGTACACATACTTTCTTGCTACACATACATATTTCTACGGCACTTCAGTATTCCTACTTCTACCCAATATTTATAGATTTGTCTAATGAGTTCCTGATCCTATGATGCAAGTATGAACTGTATTTGAACTGAACCTAAGCAAACATCTCACCTCTGCAGAATGGGTTATTGAAAATGAATACTTGCATATACCCATCCAAGGTGAGACTAGCAGAAGAGAGATTATCTATGGAGATCCTTAGGGTTCAGGATGAAGAGGGTGGTTGGCTGCTCCGAGGCTCTCCATGACAATTGCATGGGCACAGAAGGATACATCCTTGCTACTGTGTGGGTGTGAGGTTAATCTCCCAGTGCACTGGCTGTGCAAGAGACCTCAGAGCAGTTTGTAGGGTGTTGGCTTTCCTTCTCTCACAGAATGTGTTTCATCTGCAGCTAAGATCTAACAGCTTCTAGGTTGAAGCGTTTTCACCTTCTTTCCAAGTCATAACTTAAAGCAAACTCTGTAGTCTGCCAAGGTTTAATCCTTAGCAAGCTACTGGTAGTACAGCTATAGAAAGAGAAAACACCAACGGTGAAAATTTCTAAGTCCAAACACAAACTTTCCACAAACTAAGGGGAGTAATGGCCAGCAATTTCTCTCAGCAATTGGCCAGATGATCTGGATTCTCCCTTTTTAGACCATGTAATCTATGCACAGATGGGTAGATGCCTCGTTCCACTTCATGAACTCTTTCCTCCCTCTGTGCAATACACAGAACAATCTGTATTGTTTATTTCTCATTATTTCCTATTTTATCTGTGTTCCATGTATCTATTTCTCTATATTTTTATCTTTACTGGTGGCATAGTTCCAACTACTCAAGTGTATCTCTCCATCTAATCAAGACAGTTTTTCTTTGGGCATAATTCGGATGAGGAGCTCATACAAGGTATTTACTTCTTTCTCGCATTAGTCCTCTAGCTGACTTAGTCTGAGGTCACCAAGGAACAAGAACAGGGCTAGAATACTGTAGGTTTATATGTGATTTTTATCATAATTTGCAGACATAAGGCTTAAAATATCACCTTCCAGATATAAATTTGAGACACAGAAGATATTACAAACCCAGCTGGCACTGAAAAAGAAGATGCTTTGATTTTTTGCATACTAAGCAATCTTTCATACGTTCTCTCATTGCCCCTGTCTATGGTCAAAAAAGTGAGCAAAGCTGTAATTTGGTTAATCCTCTGTGTTGTGCTAACAGGCATAGGAAAACGCTTCCTGCTCCAAGATATCTAAATAAACTCCATTTATGATGTTCTGTCATGTTTTTCAAAGCTTGACACCTCTTTGGGGGGTAATACTATTGAAACAGCTCATCCTCCTCTCAAATGGATAAAAACCCCAGCTGGCCTGCTGCTGATCAGAGTTTTGCATGTATCTCTGCATGATTTAGTTACTACTAGTACCTGTCCTTTCTGGGTGACCTTCTCTTTACTTCATATTTTCCTCCTTTTAGCAATATATTATATCTTATTGACACTTCCTACACCTTGGAATTAACATCAGCTATGATGTCTTCCATCCTTAAATGTAGAGGGACAGTTAATTTTTGATCCATGGTCTGTAGAGATTAATGCCCTCCTTCGGAAATGCCTTGTTTTCTTGCTTCCCTCATTGCTAAATTATCTTCACTATGAATTTATTCCAGTTTTGCCTCCCTAGAGAAGGTTGACACTTCCTCACTCATGAATCAGCTTCCTTCACTACATCTTTACTTTTCATCCAAAAGCCTGTGTAAACACACCTTCCACAGGCTATCCAGCTGACCAACCCTTGCAGAACTTTACATGTTTCCTGAATATACAGGTAATAAATTCTTGTACTAATTGAAGATTTTTTTTTTAGAAAAAAACATTCAAGTTGCTGTTTAAAAAGTTTAATTGTGATACTTTAGAACTGCAAAATAAGACCATGTGAATGTTAAAAAATTGGATTTTCTCGCAATCTTACATACCAATTACATTATTACACCTAAAGCTCCAATTCTTTATTTTCCACCAGTGAATTGAGAAGTCTGCTGTTCTCTTACTAGGGAAGGAAAAAATCGTGGAGTAAAATACAATAAGCATTAAAGCTCTATATGTAAAGACAGATTGAGGATGCCAAATATGAAATTAGACCAGATGGCTGCTATGAACAATACTGACTTATTACACAAATCCAAAGTTCTTCCATTGTAGTTTAAGAATTTATACTAAAGTCTAAATGCCAGCAAAATTCCTTGTATATATGCAAACTTGTATGCAGAACCTGGGTCTAGGCAGTTCCCGATATTATATCCTTCTTAGACAGTTGAGCTTTTCTTCAGAGGAGTCTTGATGGAATATGTCCAGTGGCTTGGATTTCACAAGCTTTAATACAACCTTTCAAGATTTTCCTCTACTTGAGATCTTTTTAAACACTGTATTTTCATATATGTTTCATGTTGTCTTTCCTGAGACTTAGGCTGATAAGTAATATTCAGCTGTAGACCAATTTAGCCTTCACAGAAGAATCAAGATGAAGGTTTGGGTATATATTTGACAGTGTAGGCTTCTCACAGTGTTACAAGCCCTTGTGAGGACTTACATCCCCGCTTTTTGTGCCTTCACAAGTCTGGACACCTTTCTAAGATCTCATCTGACTCCTAATCTAAGCCAGAAGAGGGTAGCCTGTGTTCAAATAACCTCTGGGCAGCTCTGAAGATTTCCTACTTGAGATTCACAAAAAGGCAAATATGAGATTTAAGCCAAGTGGTGTTTATTTCTGTGTCTCAGTAAGAGTTTATTGACCAGAAAAGTAAAAATCTTTCATCCCATACTACCTTTAAGAATGTTGTTCATTTGTGGTTGATCTCCTCTTCCATAGGATATTTTGGGTTCCATTGCTGATTTTACTGGGTGCAGATTCTAGCTAGCTGATTCAAAGATGTCAACGCTATAGCTTTAAGGGTAGACACTTGATTTGTTTCTTCTTTCTGAGGAAAATGCTCAGTGCAGTCTCATATTTAAGGATGAAGATTTTTTGATTGGATTCACAACTCTTGATATTCTAAATCCAGGCTTTCAGTGGAAACAGGTTAACATGTTGAAAAGTTGATTCTGAAAATCTAACTGTGAAATTCCAGGAGATACAATTTTTACCCACTTATTTAATGATTTTTGTTCTGACAGATTTCCTACATTATCTCTATGACTGATAAGGACCTATGAATGTTCCAACCTTCAGAGAAATCTATCAGCTCTATTCCTACAAGCTGAATCTCTAGTTTCAAACTTCCAGAATTGTTTTAATACTATCAGTCTTGTGATTAATATTTGTTCTGACTTTTTTTTTTTTCTGCCTCTTGCATCTGTCTTTTTTTAACCAAGCTGTATATATGTGCTTACTTGACGCAATAGTTTCTTAAGCATCTTTCACTATTGCCTGCTGTGGTGTCATGTCTTGCCAAGAGGTAGGGAAGGGAAAGGAACATCTTCCTATTGTGTGACCTGTTTCCCTTTCTGCAATAGCCTGCCTTATTGTACGCTGCATTTGGCCTCTTACATCTTCTGTGATTAACAGGAGTAAGTCCTGGCTTGAGCTTGTGCCTGTAGGGCCCCTTCCAATTACCATCTGGCACCTACTAGTCTTGCCAGCTTTACAGAAATGTATGTTTCACAAAACTTCTCAGGACCCAAATAGGCCTGTTTTCTTTCTTTCCTTCTTTTCCCTTTCATTTTTGGTAGCGTTTCAGATACTATTGTCTATTTCTTCAAAGAAACCCATTTTTCGTATCCTACACTGTACTGTTCTACAAAGTGAGCATTGTTACAGCAAAAAGCCCTAGAGCTGACATTGCAGAATGATTTCCAGTCTTCTATTCTTGATGCTTCCTTTCAAAATATTTTTTTCTATGATGTACTGTATTTGCTCAAATGCTTCTGGGCTGTTTTTCTTGTTTAGTCTGCTCCAGCAGATAAAACCTTTTTTTCGTCAAGACTTCTAGTGCTAGAATATGGAAGCAGCATCTCATTTAAATATTTCACACTCACTGAGAAGAAGTTATGTAGGAATTGAAGATACATGAGGTGTTGTGGTGACATTAGAAATTATCTGACTTGAGTTGTAAGTCTCTGAAGCTCTTCCTCTGCACAAGTAAATTAAGCATCATTTTCTTACTCAGTTCCTCAAGTGCAGTGTGCAGTGTACACAACATTTTTCACATGGCTATGACCAGTAGACACAGTGGTTTGATACACAATTGTATGTACATATGCTGCAGGACAAAGTTAAAAATGTTTCTGCTAAAAGATTTAATGACCCAAAACTTTGGTGCTAAAGCACCTGATCTTTAGTGTGTTACCTTCATGACAGGAATATAGAAGACTGTGTGAGGTGTCCAGTCTTCCCATAAACTGTTTATGCAGAGTTAATGACTTCAAATGGAGTCCAAGATGTGGAGTTACATGAATGAGGGAGCCAGGATCACGGGCAATGAACAAAGCTGAGAGGAGCCATGGAAGCTAGGGATCTATCTGAGGTGTCACTACCTCTCAGTCATCAACATCTTACCAAGGGCTGCCTCAGGTTTACTGACCATCTTCTTTGCAGTATCACTGCACCTTTCAAAAACATGGGATTAGCCTGAACTCTTGTCTCTATAGCACTCACCCACAACACAGAAGACCCAAGTTCAGTACAGTTTCTCCTTTTCTAGCATAAGTCTCCTCGCTCCCCCAAAACTGTTGTAACTACCTAAAGATAGAATAATAGAATCATTTAGGTTGGAAAAGACCTTTAAGAACCTGGAGTCCAACTGTAAACCTAACACTGCCAAGTCCACCATGAAACCATGTCCCTAAGCACTACATTTACATGTCTTATAAATATTTCCAGGCACAGTGACTCAACCACTTCCCTAAGCAGCCTGCTCCAATGCTTGATAACCCTTTCAGACAAGTAATTTTTCCTAATATCCAATCTGAGTGTCCCCTGACGCAACTTCAGACCATTTCCTCTCATCCTATCATTTGCTAGTTAGGAAAAGAGACCAACACGCACCTTGCTACACACTCCTTTCAGGCAGTTGTAGAGAGCAATAAGGTCTCCTCTCAGCCTCTTCTTCTCCATACTAAACAACCCCGGTTCCCTCAGCTGCTCCTCATAAGACTTCCCCAGCCTCATTGCCTTTATCTGGACATGCTCCAGCACCTCAGTGTCCTTCCTGTAGTGAGGGGCCCAAACCTGAACACGCTACTCGAGGTGCGGCTGCACCAGTGCCGAGTACAGGGGCACGATCACCTCCCTACTCCTGCTGGCCACACTATTCCTGATACAAACCAGGATGCCGTTGGCCTTCTTGGCCACCTGGGCACACTGCTGGCTCATGTTCAGCCGGCTGTCGACCAACACCCTCAGGTCCTTTTCTGCTGAGCTGTTTTCCAGCCACTCTTCCCCAAACCTGTAACGTTGCATGGAGTTGTTGTGACCAAAGTGAAGGGCCCTGCAAATGCACTTAGCCTGATGTGCCAGATCATTTTTTCTCCATCTTCCTGACTGGACTTTTACCCCTGTCTACCAAAGCAATGAAGATTTTCTAGGGCTGGGGAGCTGTGAAGGGAGAAAGGGAAGAGAGAGAAAAAGCGCAACTATACACAAGAGGGATTATAATTTTGTAAGTGAATGGTTAGAGCTATCTCCAGCAACAGGGAGAGAGAGAGGGGAGCATATTGAGCCCTCCTCCCAGAAGTTACATCTTTTTTCCAATGATTATTTCAAAAATATTGTCCTAAAATTGTGATTCAAGTACTTCTGTGATTGTTTTCAAGAGTGTATTGACACATTTGCTTAATCTATACAAAACCAGAACAGCACCAGGCTGATACGGAAGGACAATGCATGATTTAAAATTGCAGCCTTAAGCAGGAAATTGCCAGAGTTTTGGTTCCCAGAGTCTGGAGATGCTTCTTACATTGCAGTTGCAGACTGCAATACCGTATGTTTATGTTAGATCTGGTGGACTCCACTAGACCACACGAATATGATAAAAATAAATTGCCATCTTCCTCATCTTGACACTAGGAGACAGATGAAACCCTGGAATATTCCTCCTGTTTCGGCAAAACAACAGCCTGAAGTCTAATTGGTGCAAGGCATTAATTTTTTGACATGTGCATATTTCCTAGATGACCTTAAAGAGGAGTTACTGAACTGATGCACCTCATGATGCTTTTGCCAGGAAGTTTTCCAGTAATTTCAAGGTCAGTCAAAACAAGCCCAATATTAACATGTTGAGAGTAAAATGTCAGAAAGCACTATCACTACTCCAACCCTCAGAAAAATGGTCCTCCCACTGAAATGGAGGTGGTAGCTAAAGTAAACCAAGTATATTTTAGAAGTCTCTATTTCTGTGGCTATCATTCATCAGTACTTCACAGTATGGCCTCTGTATAATTATCCGTATTCAAATAATCAAAATGTTCCATTAACTGGAACTTTCTGGAAAATCTCTGCTACACAGGTTTTCCTTGACCGCACAGGATGTTGTATGACTGCAGCCTGGAATATGAAAGCTTTCCTGAGGAATTCTGTGAGTCTGTGAATCTGCTAGCAGGAGATGTAATCCACTCTAACCTGATTACACCCAGAACTAAAGGAGGTTAGATAATGGTAGAAGTTAGTGGACCAAAATGCATTATATATGCTCTGTGCAATTCTGTGGAATTCACCTGGTTGCACAAATCACAATAAAGGCAGAATTTATTCTGACAGCCCTCCACTCAAACACAGCCTTCAAAGTAAGTTTCAGAGTCTGACGCCCAGCTCAAGATTTTTCTTACATTTTAATATTCATCGTTCTCTGTTCACTTCTGGGACAAACAGTTTTGGGGCAGGATGTTCAGACATGGTTGAAAGGACCTCAACATTCAGTATACCAAAAAAAAAACCATTAACAAATCAATAGAAAAAGTTAATATGTATTGTAGTTGTGTAGTTTGAAAGAGGTAGACTTTCTAGTCCTGGCATTCTTCCAGTGCAACTTGTCAAACCAGGTTGCATTTGAAATGTGCCTGCAGCCAAAAATGTGAGAGCTCAGCATGACGATGTGCAGAGGCTTGTTTGATTTGGGGTAATTTTCACTTTTCATCAAAGAAACTACCTGATCCTCTTTCATAGGTAATATTTCCGAGGCTCATTATTATTCTTTTGTTTGCTTTGGTTACTGGGGCTAGTTGGAGGAAAGATCTTGTTTAATTTAGAGTTTCTTCATTATAAGATACTTCTTGTAAAGAAGCGAAGTTCTGCTTTGTTCCTTTGACTTCTAATCCGTAAAACCTTCCCTGACTTTGCTATGTTTATTGACACCCAAGGGAGTCTGCATTGCATAATAAGTCAGACTTGACTTGCTTGTTTTGCCTTCCCAATAGTCTCTGTTTTTCTATGGAAAAATTCTCCAAAATTCATTTTTTTCAGGCACAAATGACAAGAGCTTATGTTTAAAATATTACTGATTTCACAGTATGAGGAAATTAATTTCATATGGCAACATCAGCATAGGAGATAAGTAATCAATTCACTCTACCCCATCTTAGAGGTGGTAACATACAGATCAAGGATGGTAATTTCTTTAAATAGGCTAACTCAACTGGCTGAGATTGTCCAAGCACACTTCTAATTAATTTTTAAATAGAAAGAACTCTTATTGTTGTTCCATTCTAATAAGCACCCAGTTTCCCAGTCAAAATAGTTGTAACACCTTAAGCCTGATTTTAGTGAGCCCCATTGATTTTAATGCAGTATACTGTTTTTAGGTTACTTTAGTTCACTGCTGTGAAGAGGCAAAGGTGCTAAATAGACAAAAGGAACCCAGAGGTCCATATCATCACAGCTTGTTGGAGTTTCTGTACGTGAAACAAAAATCTGTCTTGAACACTTTATGGTTTTGCTTCAATCCTCGCTTTCCAGTTAATGGAAAGCTGTTATGACTTGTCAGGTGAGAAAGTCATGAATAAATGTTGAGAGTTAATTAAATAAATACTATGGTTTTGTAATACGTCACTTCTGTCTACTCTTGATTCTTCTTTCTTCCTCCACTATTCAAACACATTTTCCATTCCCTATCACACACTACTTTTAGTTATCCTGGTTTCAGTTTTCAGTCCTCTGTCACAAACGATTTATTTTTTCACTGGAAAGTATCTCCAGTCCTGCCCTGCTATTCAAAGACTATAACTAAAACCTCTTCCATTTTTGGTCTGGAGGTTCGAATCATGTCTCATTTGCAGTTTAAAACTTTCATTTTCATAATCTTCTTTACTCAGTGTCTTGCAGACACTCTTGTGGAAATAGCCTTCATGCATCTTTCATTTCCCCCCCTGTTTTGTTATCAGAATCAAAATGCAACTTATTTCCCTTCCTTAATACATCATCAAACTGTGTTTCTCCTGCCTAGAATATGTTACGTGTGGTATGTCAGTTTTCCATAGTCTATTTTCCTAACAGTTTCTTTTTTTTTTTTCTGGTTAGGTGGGGCTACTCATCTTTTAAAATCATTTCTGCAAGGTATACCACTCCCAGTATTTATTTCTTCTTTTATAAACATTCCTCAGTGTAACACCGACACAGTTACTTGACAGCATCCCTGTGATGAATTTACCCTGCAACTTGCAACACCAGTGTGGAGATATAGATAAACAGACAGATGCCAGAGTATTTATTTTGTAGAATACCCATGTTTTGTAAAACATGAAAAGCCTAGGATCCTTTAGAAGCACTAGAAGTAACTGAAGGGAAAAAGACAACCATTTTTGTGTGAGAGGAAGGAGTGAGAACAACTTCCTGGCAACACCAAAGTGGGGGAGCCACTTTGACAAACAAGTTGGAGCTGGTTGCTGTTTTCCACCCAGCAACAGCTGATTATGCTGCACCAATTGGCTGCAACACTCACAGTGGGCAAAGTAAATTTCTGTCAGACTCCTTGACTCTGAGTGGTTTCCAAACAACATAGCTACTGTGGTGATGGACCAAAGAGAGAAAGATAGGATCTGCTCCATTACTCTGCTTGGAGCTGTTTAGACCTAATTTTTTAATTAACAAACTTCAGCTAGACTCCAGGTATCCCTGGCTGTTTTCTAAGCAGGGAAATTATTAAAATTGTCAACCACTTTTACTCATGCTGAATGAAACCACTGAAATTGTGTGCGCTACCCCAAGTCAATGCAAATGAAGAAGGGACACTACCAACAAGACAAGTTAAACCAGGAAGCTATTTTGTGGAAAAGCAGGCAGGCATCATACAAGGAGAGGAAAACCCTGTGGAAGACAGCTTAGGAACACCATGCTACTTTCAAGAAGAGCATTGATCTAAACAGTCAAAATAAAAAAGACTTATTTTGAAGCAAATATCTCCTATGATCAAGCTAGATTTGGTCTCATCTGAGAACATGGAGGAAGTGCTAGAAAACAAAATCGTGTCTTTCAGTCAGGGGCAGATTGGCTTCCAGAAGCCAGCGAGTCATGGGCCACTTTTCACAGTGGTGTCCTGGCCCACACTGCAGATGGAGTGGAAACCCTTTCTAATGAAACGCTCCTGTCCCACCCATTATCCTCTGCAGAATGAGTCAGAGCTTCTCAAACATCTGTGATGTTATGCCAACACTTTCTTCTATGATAGGTAAAGTGTTATTTTTACAGCCAGGGGTGTCTTTCACTAGTTCAAGTTGCTCAGAGCCCTTTCCAACCTGATCTTGAACATATGCAAATAATGAGGCATCCACAACTTCTCTGGCCAACATGTTCCAGTGTCTCACCACACTAATTATAAGAAATTTCTTTCTTATATCCAATCGAAATCCACCCACTTTCATTTTAAAAGCATTGCACCTTGTCCTGTCACTACAAGCCTTGGTAAAAAGTCTCTCTCCATCTTTCTCACAAGCCTCCTTTATATATTGAAAGGCTGCAACAGGTTCTTCACAGAGGCTTCTCTTCTCCAGGATGAATAACCCCAACACTCTCGTTTTCTTCACAGGAGAGGTGTTCCATCCCTCTGATCATTTTTATGCCGCATCTGGTCCTGCTCCAGCAGGTCCACGTGTTTTCTGTGCTGAGGGCTCCAGAGCTGGATGCAGGACTCCAGGTGGGGTCTCAACAGAGTGGAGTAGAGTGGCAGAATCACCTCCGTCGGCCTGCTGGCCACGCTTCCTTTGATGCAGACCAGGGTACAATTGGCCTTCTGGGCTGCGAGCGTACGTTGCCAGCTCATGTCCAATTTTTCATCCATGAATACCACCAAGTCCTTCTCTGCAGGGTTGCTCTCAATCTGTTAATCCTCCAGTCTGTACTGATATTGGGGATTGCCCTGACCCATGTGAAGGACCTTGCACTTCGCCACTTAAAGCTAATAAATAGTATTGGTCCCAGTATGGATCATTGAGGAACACCACCCATTACTGGTTTCCACTTCAATGTTGAGACATTAACTGCAACTCTTTGGGTCCAGCCATTGAGCCAATTCCTTATCCACCTAACTGCCCATCCATCACATCCATATCTCGCAAATTTAGAGACAATAATGTTGTGGAGAACTGTGTCAAAGGCCTTACAGAAGTCCAGATAGATGACGTCAGTTACTCTTCCCTTGTCTGCTGACACAGTCATTCTACTGTAAAATGCCACAACATTAGTCAGGCGTGACTTGCCCTTGATGAAGCCATGCTGGCTATATCTAATGACTTCCCTGCCTTCCATGTTTCGACATATCTTCCAGGAGGATCTGCTCCATGATCGTACTGGGCATGGAGGTGAGGCTGCCACATCAGTATTTTCCCGAGTCCTCCTTTTTACCCTTTTTAAAAAATGAGAGAGATATTCCCTTTTCTCCAGTCACTGGGAATATCGCCTGACTGACATGACTTTTCAAATATGGTAGAGAGCGGATCTGCAGCTACATCAGCCAGTACTCTCAGGATTCTGGGATGCATCTTTTTGGATCCTGTGGACTTGTGTGTGTTAGGTCCTCAGACAATCCTAAACCTGATTTTCTCAGGGTGCTATCTGACGAGATACTCTTTTTCAAGAAAGAATGGTCTCAATCCAACCATTGTGTTCTAAGTTTTTGTTAGAACCCTTTTTTAATATCTCAAAGGAAATAAATATCTTTTCTAATGCTAAGTGCTACCTCACATCCTGTCTGATAAAGATAAAAAGAGGGGGACTAAGGAGATTCCTGGCATTACTTCTATAAATCTCTGCAGCTCTGATTTTTAAATCTTTATCAACATATCCCTATGTATTTCACTGAACAATTTACTTCTTGTAATACTATAAAGGTGGGCAAAGTACAGTCATGTCTAATACTCTATTTAAAATTGACTGATTCATTCTTCACATCTGTATCAGCTTTCAGAGCTCAAGCTCTCTGTATAAGACATTATGGTCTTTCATGATTTTACAATTGTGATTTCAGAGAAGCAGTCAGTAAAAAAAAAAAGATAACACTTGTGTATATCCATATACCTGTGTGTAGAATCACAGAATCATAGAATCATATAGGTTGGAAAAGACCTTGAAGATCCTTGAGTCCAACTGTAAACCTAACACTGCCAAGTCCACCATGAAACCATGTCTGTAAGAGCCACATCTACATGTCATTTAAAAACCTCCAGGGATGGTGACTCAACCGTTTGCCTAGGCAACTTGTTCTAATGTTTGACAACCCCTTCGATGAAGAAAATTTGCACAATATCCAGTCTGAACCTCCCTGGCACAGCTTGAGGCCATTTCCTCTCATCCCGTTGCTTATTACTTTGGAAAAGAGTATATAAATTTATATACATTTCTCCTAATTTAAGCACCATACATTTTACACTTAATTTTTTAGAAGGCGTAAAATTTGCAATAAGTGTTCTCCAAATATCTTCCCAAGTTTTAGAACCGAAGAAAACTTCTGCACTTTTCTCCTCATATGCTGAAAGCAGTTCACTCTCAGAATTTCCATAAAACAGATACCTGTCAGTGTAATGGTACATATGCTGTAGGTTTCCTTCCAAGTCTGTTTTAAATAATTAGATCAGCATTTTCAAGCCTGTCCTGAAAAGATGGGTTTAGTCTTCTTTGAAAGCACTGCCCCTTGCTAACTTCAGTGTAATCTGGAGCTGTGCGACATTCTCTGAAATCATACCACTTCTGGTAAGACAGCTCCCCTTTCAGTAGCCACACTTGACAAACATTGCCTAAGTTTATCCAGGAGGATGTACTCCCAGTGATCTGAACCTATGAACAATGTCATTGAGAAGACATGAGTCAGGGTGCTTCATCCCAAGCTACATGGAATACAGTGAGATCATCTGGCACCTTCCTACATAAATACAACAAAAGCATGTGCTGAACAGGTTTGATTAGATAAAGCCATTGCATAATAACAATATTTGCTGGATCTGAGAAAAGCAGAATGGAATGAAAGGTTGGATTGCAGATGGATTCAAAACATGACAGTTGGGTTTCCATCCTTACTTCAAGAACAGTGTGAGGCATGGTGAAATCTGGAGCATATAACTGATGCTCACAATTAGCTTCAGCTCAGGCCACTAGCAGAATTCAGATTGTGGTATCAAATTTCCAACAACCTCAGGATTTTGCTGGAAGTTTCCAGCTCACCATTACTCCCTGATATCCCAGCACAGGGTTTCACAAATTATTTGAATTTTCTTCAAAGCCTTTGTAATTGGCTCAGTTTCTTTTGTCTCTGTAAATCTTGGCAAGTTGTGTCTTGTAAATCAATCCGTTCATCTCCCCCAGCAAAACACTATAGAACATACAAAAATCAGGTGAGAGCCAAGAACTCCATTTTCAACACACAACATTGAAAGTGACTTTCGCTATTCATTTTATTCAACTATGCCCAAATGGAGTAGTCACTCTAAATTCCAGGCATCATAAATGCTAGTAGCAGTTATTCTCACTGGAATCAGCCTTTATTAGTACAGCTCTAAACAAGATTGCTTGCAACGGTCAGTGTTATTTTTCCTTATGACAATGGTTTTTTTCCCCCCCTCAAATTTTTATTTCCTGCATTTGGCAAGTGAATCTTGAATGACAGGAAGATCTTTGTTGTGGTCCATGACTCATTTCGCTTATTCCTCAGCCACTCCCTGGGTGTGTTTTTATAGCAGCGGACTCTTTTGCAATCTGAAGTAGTACAGCTCTGTAACAATGTGGCATCACCTGCCTGCCAAGGGAAGGGACTATTGTGATTAACAGCTTCAAGAGGAAAATGCAACATCCATTCATAAGGCTTCCATAGCTTGTGTTCTGATGCATCAATTTTGTCGAAATAAAATGCTTTTAAAATATCCATCCAGAGCCTCTGAAGTGCCACAAAACTTAAGATGTCTATGCTCTGCCTAACTCCTGTCTTTGGTCATTGTTTATTGTTGGAAAACATCTCTATCAATAAAAAAACACTCAGAGAAAATGTCCTTTGAACGATGTCATGTATACAAGACTTACTAAGGCTGAAGCTTTCGCAGAATGAGCTCGATTTGGTGTAAAAACAACCACAAGCAACAGCATATCACTGAACATTTTTGTGGAGTGTTTCTGTTTCCTTAGCCTTTACTTTCACAGGTACACCTCTCGGGGAACTGACTGCCTGTTTCTGATGTTCTTTTGGAGCTCAGGACATGTGCAGTCAATGAGAACAACCTAGGAAATAGTTACATTATGCTGCATTCTTATGATCCTCAGGATGACTATTTCTTAGTCATTTTACCTGACTTTTGACTCCTGGCTGGAGGAGATATTTCTTAATGTCCACAGGTCTTTTAGCAAGCAACTGTGGTCTAAAACAGATCTGCAATCTATTTCCATGGGGCTGATAAGTCCATGCACACTTCTGGGGACCACTCTAGTTTCTAAAAAAGGATCGCTGTGAGGTAAATAAAGTATGTCAGGACAGGAAAGAGGGAAATGCCCATCTCCAGAGTAGCCTGACATATAGTATTGCACTCAACATGAAATCACAGACTTGTCTTCTCTATCCTGAGCATTCTCTTCCTCAGAGCCAGAGGAAAGCATGTCCATAACGTGCAAATTGCGAAGTGAAAAGCTACATCATGGTAAGAAACTGAAAAAACTCTGTATGTGAGCACAGAAGAGGTGATAAACTCAGAATACATTTGCCATGAGATACTAAGTACTTAGCACTTACATTTGACTTCCTACCTGAGCAAAAAATGTGTTAGGTGCAGCGATGTCTAGCAGGTTCATAACACAGCATTACTATGTGAAAGGCAGTAAATGACGAGTCATTTGATCAATAAATAAAAAGAAGAAAAACCCAATCCTCAGGTCAAAATAAGTACTGTCTGAAACCGAGAGTTCAGGCACTTTTTTGCCACTGTATTACCCTTAAATTTCAGAACCTTCTCAACCAATTGAAAAGGCAAGCCTAAGCCAGCAAGACTTTCTTCATGAAAATCTGCATAAATGGCAAACTATAAGTTTTATTTCAGCCATAATAATGGTCATTAATAAAAATCATCTTAGTTTCATCTTCACAGGAATGCATAATAAATAATCACGGTTTAGTTCTGGTGGAAGCATTGCAATGTACTCACAATGACTTTCCATTCTTTGATGCTAACAAACAAAATTTAGCTGGATGGCCCAAACACAAGCACTGGTGCAACATTCTCTGGGGTCACCAGTCCGTCATGGGCACAAGTTTACCTATATATCTGTTAATAGATTATGCCTTAGTCTTAAATGGTATTTACGCAGCAACAGTCTTATGTCAACAACTAGAAGACCAACATGGAAGATGAAAAGATTTTTAATGGATTATTTGTGTATTGTTCAACAGCATCTTTGCATCTTAAAGCAATCACGATGTCTCAATCTTAAACGTATGTCTTTCTTCATACGTCAATGGCCTTGCAGGGTAATTTATTCTTTATCATATAGCCTTGACTCACAGAGGTACGTAAGCACATGTATAATCTTGAGCAAGTGCGTTGTCCCATTGATTTCAGTACATGATTCATAAATCTATTGAATTACAACCTTAGTCTTACTCTGTTCATTTATTTGCCTATGAATAATTCCTTACGGTTTAAATTCCATTACCTCCTCTAATAGTTTGCTTTGAGTATTTTAAGCTTTTAAATTAATTAACAACGAATTCTTTGGGGACTACACATTTACAGCTATAGGTCTTTGGGCAAGGCGGAGAATATTATAATGAAAGTCAGCCATGGCATGCTATTCACCAGGCACTTACTTCAGCAGTTCTTTATTTGGTTTAGTACATCAAACATTGCTCCCCTTCCTAATCCAACCACTCATCTTTAATTGCTATTTAGCGTTGTTTTTTTTCAGGGGAAGGTAATAATTCACTGTTATTGTTAGTTTTCTGTCTGAAAACAGAACCAGGTTGTTGCGCTTGCAGGGTAAGCTCCTTCTCTTTGAAAATTCCTTTCTAAGCCTATATGTTTGCAGAATCCTTTTCTGCTCTAAATCATCTTCCTATAGACTTTCACAGATGAATTAAGGCAGAGTCTGCTAACGCATTCAGGTAGGCATTTGTCAGGACCACGACTTAACAGCATCAACTGTTTCTGCCTGGGATTAGCAGCCTATTCCCACTGGCATTTTGCTGCGGCTTCCCCGCAAGCTGTAGCAGAAAGGACCACGAGATGGCAGTGCTGCATGAGCAATTGAATCAAAAGCCAACTTCTTACAGAAATCATTTCTTGGGAAATACATTTTCTACCGGCGGCTTCAGAGCTTTTTGTAAATTCAGTCTGCCCCCAGCCTGCTTTGAAACAGCGAGGAGATAATGTGAGTGAAATCTACACCCTCCACATTCTGAAGTGTGGTGGTTTACAGGTCACGTTCTTCTGCTAATAAAATATTGTTGTTTGTTTTAATACAGTATGTACCGACATGAAGGATGACACGATATTTCAGGGCACCACACAAAGCCTGTAACTAGGACGTAAGATTGCCACTTTATCAAAACTTGCCCTCTGTCTGTGAATGGAAGTCTTTAGCAGAAAATCGACACCAAAATAGCGAACTTCAAGGCAGAGCAGAAAGGAATTTCTCTGCAAACGTTTTTACAAAAGCGTTGACTTCCTTTGCAAACGGCTGATGTTTAGTGTGAGCACAGCAGAGTTAATTATAGAGGGGAAAGTAATGTGCTGAAGTAGCTAAACTGTTCTTGGTTTCCAGAGGCTAAAGTACCTGGGCATTTCCACATAATGGTCAATTCTTCATAACAATACACCTATGCAGTAAGGCTAACCCAGAAGCAAACAGGAACGGCTGAACAATAAACTCTGATCTTTTAAAGATCTGAAGGAGTGTATCTTTCCTCTGACCCTTTATTTTGCAGTGGCATGAAGGCAAAATGCCTTTTGTGAGTGAAGTAGTCCCAGTGAGTTGTAGAACATTAAAACAGTGTAGGAAATCTTTATCTTGCCTAACTTTGGATCCTCAAACTATTTCCTTCAAGGTTGCAGGGATTGGAGTCCCTCCCCTATTTGGGGACTGCTAGTCTCGTTTTCTTAAAGTGGTCGGCACAGAGTCCAGAGAGCAGACTTTTGTTTTTGAAATGTCAGTGCAATGAGCTTTCCGGGAGTTAGTGCTCGGCCACCCTGCGGCTCCCCAACACAGCAGGTGACACTGTCACAAGTGTGCCTCTTACTACGGTGGTAACAACTGTCACTGCCCATTCATAATTCCTGACATGAAACGAGCCTTCTTCTTGGGCCCATGAGAAGGAATGAACTGTCTGGGTTTCTTGGAGCATTGCCTAAGGCCTCCAGTAAAATTTCTGAGACAACCATAAATACAGTATGAGCAGATTCTCTCGTCCTCTTTAGTGACCAATTGCTGACACTCTCCTAAGCCGAAACTGGGGACTACTACTTCTAGGTGGTGCCCATGTGAGATAAAACAGCCCTCAACTTTGTTGCTCTGGATTATGACAGTATTTTACATCGACGTGGCACCTCAAGCAAGCAAGATGGCTCCAGCCAGCCTTTTTATTTTCTGGTACTCAACAGCCTTCCGTCTCTGAAAGCAGAGTCAAAAATAGCTCTTTCTTTCAGATACAAAGAAACAGATGTGCCATGCAATGCAGGAAAAAATGTGAAAAGGAAATAAATGAGGAATTATCCAAATGTGCAGGAGCCACTGCTTATCCCTGAAGGAAACCCCCCCAATAAATCCTTGAGATTAATGCAGTATGACTCAATGCAATAATACCTTGTGAATGAAAGACTGAAGCACTCAATGAAAGTGGGTTTCATTTTCCTAGTAAGAGAAGAGATGGGAGGAGGAAAAAAACCTCCAAGAAATCGTGGTTACTGGCTGTTCCCTATTTAACAAGTAACAGACACCTTTCCTCCAATCTTTTCCTTAGGAGGATGCAAAGCAATCGTTTCACTGGCAATATTTACTCTGGACATATTCCAAAACAAGAGGAACAGTCAGCACAAAAGCATGCACAGCAGACTTCCATCAGATCCGTCACTTCATCCACAGCATGGTTAAAGGCTAACTGAGAGAAATGCATTCCTACACAATGGCTAATACGAACAGATTTATGCATATGTCTATTTGTTTACAGGAATACATGTACATTCATTTTGTTATTATGTTTTGCCTGGAGAAATAAGCTGAAGGAATCAAACTCGTGCTGGGAACAGTAATGCTAGCTGCTGAAGGACACAGAAGTTTATACACTGTCACATAAATCGTTTGCAGCCTTACTGTAGTTTAAGGAACACCATAAGGAGAAAACCAAGCAATACTGAGGACAAGTTTTAGCTTTGTAGATTCTCTTCCACTTGCACTGGGAATCTCTGACATTTGAAGATCTGTTTGAGCCCACCTAGAAGGTGTTTTTCCATCTCGTGCTGAAAATGTTACTAGTCAGCCTTTTTCCCTGTAAGGTGGTTAATACACAAGGACAAGGGATGAAGTCTTTGCCTCAGTCTTTAATAGTCAGACCAGTTATTCCCAGGGTATTCAGCCCCTGAGCTGGAATACAGGGACAGAGAGCAAAATAAACTCCTCATAATGTAGGAGGAATCAGTTAGCACATGCTATGCCACCTGGACACTGGCAAGTCTTTGGATCCACCTGAGAGTACTAAAAGAGCTGGCAGAAGAGCTGGCTATGACACTCTCCATCATTTATCAGCAACCCTGGTTAATGGGGGAGGTCCCATGTGACTGGAGGCTTGCCAGTGTCACGCCCGTCTACACAAAGGGCCTGGAGGAGGATCTGGAGAACTCCAGGCCTGTCAGACTGACCTTGGTCCTAGGGAAGATTATGGAGCAGTTTATCTTGAATGCACTTGTCAGGCATGTGCAGATCAACCAGGAGAGTTGTGGTGAACAGAGTTAAAATCACTTGGTGGCTGGTCACAAGCGGTGTTCCCCAGGGCTGTTTTAGGTCCGATCTTGTTTAATATCTCTATCAATGACCCAGAGGAAGGGATTGACTGCACACTCAGTCAGCTTGCGGATGACACCAAAATGGGTGGGACTGTCGATCTGCTCGAGGGTAGGAAGGCTCTGCAGAGGGATCTGGCCAGGCTGGATCAATGGGCCAAGGTCAATTGTATGAGATAGAACAAGACCAAGTGCCAGGTTCTGCACTTGGGTCACAACAACCTCATGCAGCGCTACAGGTTTGGGAAAGAGTGGCTGAAAAGCTGCCCAGTGGAAAAGGACCTGGGCGTGCTGGTTGACAGCTGGCTGAACATGAGCCAGCAGTGTGCCCAGGTGACCAAGAAGGCCAACGGCATCCTGGCTTGTATCAGGAATAGTGTGGCCAGCAGGAGTAGGGAGGTGATCACGGCCCTGTACTCGGCATTGGTGAGGCTGCACCTCGAGTACTGTGTTCAGTTTTGGGTCCCTCACTACAAGAAGGACATTGAATTGCTGGAGCGTGTCCAGAGAAGGACAGTGAGGCTGGGGAAGGGTCTGGAGAAGAAGTCTTATGAGAGGCAGCTGAGGGAACTGGGGTTGTTTAGTATGGAGAAGAAGAGGCTGAGAGGAGACCTTATTGCTCTCTACAGCTGCCTGAAAGGAGATTGTATTGAGGTGCGTTTTTGTCTCTTTTCCTAAGTAACTAGTGATAGGACAAGAGGAAATGGCCTCAAGTTGCATCAGGTGAGGTTTAGATAGTGTATTAGGAAAAATTTCTTTACTGAAATAGTTGTAAAGCACTGGAATAGGCTGCCCAGGAAAGTGGTGGAGTCATCATCCCTGGAGGTGTTCAAAAAATGTGCAGATGTGGCACTTCAGGACATGGCTTAGCAGGCATGGTGGTGTTGGGTTGATGGCTGGACTTCGTGATCTTAGAGGTCTTTTGCAACCTTCATGATTCCATGATTCTAAGAAGTCCTAACATAGCTTCTTTTGAAATCTCTCTGCCACCAAGGCTTTGACCATTATTTGTCTGAGGGAATGTGAAGAACAAACTGATTTAATTCTTACAGCAACAGTCACAGAAGTGTGTTACGCTGTTAGGACCATAACCCTCTGAACTCCACATGGAGGAGAGGGACATTCAATAACGTTCCCAAATGGCCCATTTTCTGTTCATTGTTAAATCCTTTGGCTTGTCCCTTTCCCCTTTCAAAATCTGGCAGAGCTGAGTGGTGCTTGCTGTCTTTGCTTGGCCTGGTCCTGTGTTCAACTAACTTCTTAGATGTGTCCTCTATCAAAGCCAAGGTCTGTTTCCAAGTGCACAATGAAGAATTATGCTGTAGCTCAGAAAGTCAGAATGCAAACTGCAGGGGACAACACTACCTTGCAGATTATGTATTCAGCAAGTATACGGTCCTTCTCCATCACCGCAGAGCATTACTATTCTAGAGCATTACTACTGGACTTCTGTAAAAGCAGTGATTTCTTTCCACTGGAAAACATTTCATTTTTGGAAAACTTTGCCACTGCATTGTTTTCTGATTCTGCATTTTCAAATACCAAATTCTTTAATTTGAAAGCACATGGCAAGGTCTAATTATTATTCCTAAATCCTGCTAAGACAGCATGAGGCGGGTGTTTAACTGGGCTTCCTCACTGTGGAGAAAAGTCACGATCAGCAGGTCCTTCTTTGACTGTTGTCTAGGTCACGTGAATGCTACTACCACACAAATAATCAAAGAAACAAACATATAAATAAACCCATACTTGCAAAGTCTAAGGAAATAATCTAATATTTGCATTGTGGATTCACATGAGAAGATTCCAGAATTCATAACTACAGTCATCCACAATTTTTATTATTGCTTTTATACACAGAATGCAATTCTTCAATAGAGAAAAAGGAAGAACAATTTGCAAACCATTTTTAAAATAAATATATTTGGTACTGGAAATTAAGATCTGCCAAATATTGCTAAATAATCCACCATATAAGTTGTCTTTTCAACATTTCTCTTCGCTTCTGCCAATATATGTCCCCCAACCAAAACTCCTGCATGGGGTTATGCCTTGATTTTCATCATCCATGTCAAGAGATGACACAACAGCTGTATAAAACTTTGCAATGCATTTTGCTTCTAGGAAAAGCTTTCAGGAAAGCAGACATGCTCACTCCATGCACGTTTAAAACTCAGCAGATGTATCATGATGAGTTGCCTTGGTTCGGCTCCAGAATTGCAAATTATAGCCATCAGCACACCTCCTGCCAAGAACAAAGAATGAAGCCCTGTTTAGTCCGATCATCTGCTTTAGTTGCAGTCACGATTTTGTGTCCATCACAGAAATATTTTCTTCTAAATGTATGGTACTAACATTTGTTAGTATAACTATTTTGAAAACACGAAGTAGTTGTTTTGTTCCCCTTCAGGGCTTCTGTGTCTCCCCAAATAAGACCATGCAGGTTATTAAAGCTGATTGGAACTGATGAAACAGCATTTCACTGTAAAAGGCTGACTGCTGAGCCCAAAGGGTTTCACTGGAAATATTTGGGCTTGTGCAGCCTCTACGAAATCCAAGAGATGTCTCAAATGTGACTAAACAGGGATTCCTGGCAGGACTAATTCCAGAATTGGGGATGAGGGGAACGCAGCAGTTCATAGTCCAGAGTGATTTTGCCTCATGGTTTGTTTGTTTTTTTTTTTTTCAATTGTGAAGTAATTTATTTTCAGTCCAATTTGCGTTTAAATCAAAGTTTTTTTAAAGGCACAGAATGAGAGAATCTGATCAGGGGAACATGTTGATTTTTTACAAGTTCCGGTACTTATTCAATATTACTGTAGAGAGAATTTCCTACTAGAACCCTCTTGAGCAGAAAAGATTCTGAAAGTCATCTCCAGATCACACTCTTTCATTTTCTTCTTTTGTCTTCTTCCTGGAATATAGCTAGGTCAGTTTTGGAGAGATGTCATATTAGAGGAATATATTCTTGTTGTCCCAATGTGGGAAATGCTTCTGAAAGACAGTGGTTTCGTTACATTGTTCGCCATTTGAACTAAAGTCTGAAAAAAAACATCTACAGGGTAATTTCAAAATGAATTTGACAGACTTTGATGCACCAACTATCAACGACAATACAAAGACGTTGCTCTATTTTGGACAATTGCTCCCTAGTTTTGCTGTCTTGGAGCAGACAACGTCTTTCAAACATTTACTTTGGTATCTGTATCCCAAAATGTTCTGTCAGTTTGAGATTTCCTCATTCATATAACCGCAGGAAGAGAGGGACAAATCAGCACGTTTTCCCTTGGAGGAATTTCACTTTCTTTCAGTCCTTTAATGCTCTCCTGCAGCTGAAAGAAGGACTCAGCATCATCGTAATTTAGCCAGCTCTCAGACAGTTCAAGAGACTAATGAGGAAACTGAGAAGAAAAGGTGAAACATAAGACAATTTTATAGTTCAAAAACTGCCCGAGCAGCAGAAAATAGGGCAGGAAGTTGTAATAGGTGTCAAATAATAGACAAAAGCAGTGTCTGTAAAACTGCACTCTGTCTCATTGACCTGTAAAAAAACTCATGTCAGAGTCATGCCTTGCAACAAAGTGTACTTCAGATAATTTAGGCAATGGAAAATACAAAGCTGTCCAAACCACGCTGGCTGGTGTCACGCCTCTCTAGAACACCCAACAGTGCACACCAGCCTCAGCAGAGCTTCCAAATATTTTAGAGTTTGGTAGCACCACACAACCACTGTTGAATCTTACTTTTTCCTATCGGTTGCCCAGCATTCCTTGCTACCAAGACTTCAGAAAGGCACTCGCCAAGGCATGTGGACACAACAATCTTACCCCACAGACACTGTTAACAAATGCATGATCAGACATGGCTCCAAAATTCTTAGCAAGGTCCTGGCTCCTTTTGAGCTCACAGTTATTTTAACCATCTAGCATTTTATGTGTTTTTTGTCTCACTGACATTTCAATGTATGTGGTTATCAACTCTTTTCTTACTGTGAAGTGGCTGTTCACAGACAGGTAGTAATATAATGTTGTGGCAGGTAACAAGTAAAATTCATGGTGACTTCAATGAATAAAATGGATTCACTGGAAAGGATGTTTTGCACTCTTTCAACAGGCTTTTCAAGATAAATTATTTTATAGTAGCAAGAATATTCTTCCTATCTTTCAGTGGAAAAAGGGGGAGTGGAAGGCAGTCAAAAGAGATAATTTCCTTACATGCTCCTTCTGATTTATTATCAGGGAAGTCAATAGATATAACTAACTGTAATGTTTCTGAATTTTCATGTTCTGGTTGAATGCAAGAAAAAGTAGAGCAGGCAGGTACTTGTTTAAGGTGTAAATGAAGCTCCTACCATATATCCGATTAGAAATACAAAGCTATATGTTTACTACAGCTACAATGTATTTTTCAATGAATTGCCTAGCCAGCATCCTACCATTGAGCAAACAACTGCAGTTTCATTTTGTGTGGCAATCGAAACCATTCAGTTTCAAAGAATGACTGAAGTTTAATAAGGCGTTCCATTGCTAACCACCAAACAGTGTCAGATTTCCATTTGCAGGTTTAGGCAAAGAAACCTCTTGATTTTTCAAGACCAACTGAATCAGAGATGTGTCATCGAGAATCAGCCTTTTTGTTTTGCCCTGGAAGTATCAGGTTAGGTTTCTTGGAGCCCTGCAAGAAACTGAACCTTTGTTTTTGTGAGAGCATGTTGGGACTTTTTTGTGTACCATGCCAAAAAAGTAAAAGCTGTGAAGATGATAATATGTACAAAGCCAAATGACACATGGTGGATTCGATTCACTGCTAGAGCAGATCCTAGGTACAGCTCTGAGTGACACAGTCTACCCTACTATACCTGACACTGAGACACACATAGACGGAAAGCACTGGCCACCTACTGTTCATGGCCAGGTAATCTTTAGGATAGCTTTAGACACTGAAAGCAGGGCAAACCTGGAGCCTAATGTACATCATAAACCCACTCTTTCTGATGCCATACGTAACTAGATATGGAGCATGTGCCACAGCTTCTCCGTTTGTGCTCAGTCAATGCAGCACGGGAGTTTGTTGCAGCTCACAGGCAGAAGTTTTCTCTCATTGACTCACTTCAACATTGCAATTCATGCTTTCAGAGCTGGGCAGGACAGATCCTCAAATTCAATCCCTAATGGGCTGACCTTACACAGTAAGACCTTTATTTCACTTAAGGAAATGTGCCCCGACTTCTCACTAGAGGAACAAAGCTGTGTTTGGTGGATGGAGCTGTTTACACACAATTCAAACAAAGCTAAAGTAGCTGATGACTAACTTGCAAAGCACAAAGATTCTAGTTCTGTGTTGCTGAAACACATAAAAATAAACCCACTTCTGCCCCCACTAAAATACGTCACTTCCAGCAGCTAATTCAGAGGTTGGGAAAACTAGGGTACATTTCAAAGTTAATTCTGGGTTTTCCCAGTGTAAAACTCATGAAACATACTAGAAAAAAATCAAGATATGAGTCATTCACACCAATCTATCAGGACATTGTGGGAATCTACTGCTATTACCCTTTGGGCTAAATTACTTTCTGGAGAAATTCCATTGAAAGCAAGTCACAAGAGACTGCTTTGGCCCTCTGTGGTTAGTTCTTCTTTCCTTCAATTTCTTTGCTTCTTGTCTTCCTGCATTTTCTTTCTTGCTTTCTTTCTTGATTTTTCTTGCTGTTTTGCTTTTCTGCTTGCTCTTTCTCTTTCTTTCTTTCATTCTTTCTCTTCTTTCCTCTATCTCTTTCTCTGTTCTTTTCTTCCTTTCTTCCTTGATCCTCAGTGTAATAGGAACAAAGGACTGAATCAAATTCCAGGCATTGATCTGAGAGTCTAATGTGCCTTAAGGGGGGAGCTGTGGCAAATACAATCAGTGCAGAAACACACAGTGAATGGCAGTGATGGACTCAGAGAGCTTATAACATACTTTGCACCAGGCTGAGCTGAAAGAGATGGAAAGGAGTGTCACAGGGTAGTGAAGTGACAATTTCAGCATTATTCTCCTACCTTACAGAAGGGGGATCAGACACTCTGAGAATATATATATAACTTCAGCCAATTCACACTGAGAGTTTGTTGTCACAGTATCAAGCTGTAAATGCAATTAGTCATTGTCCCAATCTCCTATCTCTGCCACCAGTTCTATGCCACATACTCCCATTCCCTACCTCTCCAATCTTTCCAGATTTTTTTTTACCCCAAAGAAATGCATTTTATGGAGTCACAGTAATGAAATCTGATAAAAGTGCACTATGATGTGTCTTCAGCTTTTATGAGGACTGACAGAAAAATATTGAGGGAAACTGTTTGAGGGGAAAATTTGGCTTTGAAGTCTTCATTCTGGTCCCCAGACAACATGCTTACTTTCCACAGAAAATTTAATATTTTCTTCCTGAGAATCTAACGCTTTTAGAACAAAAGATGATTCCCATGACAGTCACATAGCAGCCATATTATGTTACTTTCCCTGTACCAGAAAGCACGAAAGGAGTGTTTTCTAGATGTTGTGCCCAAAGTATGGGAACCAGACTCTGCTGAGAGACAGGAATGTCAGGAATCTAAATTCTCATTAAGGTTCCCACAGACACAGAACAAGAATCTCCATTTATTGATTTTTACAGAAAAAAAACCCACCGATTTTTGATTAATATTTCTCCAACAAGTTTGATTTTATGTTTTTGGGAATTTTCGTGTGAAATAGTACAAAGAACATCAGACATCTCCAGTTTCCCAGTAACCCTCATCTGGGACATAAAGAAAGACTTTGATATGCTAAAGGACATGCTATATTAATACCTGATTTGCTGAGAAGTGGAGGCCAAAATCTCAGTTATTCTTCTCTACACTCTGGAACGCAACAGGATGAAGACTGCAATTAGTTTTCTATTCTTGTAAACAAACAACTCTTGCATCATCAGCTTTGTCTACTCCTTTACATTTGTGCAGTATAGAGCAGAAGTATACTAAACACTAGAGCTAAATTACTTACTAACTGTAATTAGTAACCTAGTGTTCAGTAACCTTCTGCTCTAGACGACACAAATTACTAACTGTAATTAATTTATCTGGCGTTAACCCTGCCCTCCCTTTCTGGCATTAGGAGTGACTCCTCTTTCAGATGAAATCTGTATGCTTGAAGACATAGTACCCTTTGTAATAGGAGCTGCTGCAGAGCTTGGCTCCATCTTAGACAAGCCAGCAGTGCTTCTCTAACCTCGCACAGCACCTTTAACTCCTTGCATTCCCCTGCACGACAAAGACACTTCTTGTCTGTAGTATGGAGGTGAAATCTGCTTGAACACTCTGATAATGCTACTGAGAATTTTATTTTTTCCTCTGCAAAAACAAGGAACCTCCTTTGCTTTCCCTCTTCTTTCTCATCCAATTGCAAGGTTTTAGAGGGAGAATTTTCCAAAGGAGCTTCTGCACAATCAATCAAGATTTTTCTGCTGCCTGAAGTGCAGACCTCTTCAGTAACACAGACTCTACAGTGGCATTTTTAAGGCAGTGTCTCTCTAGTGCTGCCCTAAGACTGTGTCTAAGGTCAGGCCCCAGTTTAAAGGGAGACCCACTGCTTGCTTAAGGTTGGTCTGCACACAAAAAGACAGGTTTTCTGGTCATGATTTCAGTCACTTACAATGCCTCTGCATCTTCAAAGTAAGCAGGTACTATAATACCAGAATTATTACCAGACTTACACTAGCAGACTTGCATATATAGATATAGATACAGAACTATGCAGAGTATCATTAATCTTCAGCTAATACCAGTGCTCTGAAACTTCTGTCAATGAAAAACTTTGCTGCTGCTGAAGGAAATTATAACAATTTGTGCCAGGATAAGGAAAAAAAACTTGGGCTGCTGAACAGCTTTGAAGTTATTTAGTTCATAAGACAATCTATGAAATTAACTGACCTTCCATTTCTTGAAACGCCAGTTTTCAGAAATTAAATGATGCATTCCAATAGATGGTTGGTTTGAAAATGTAGATTGAAAGATAGTGTCATGCTCCTCTTCGGAAATTAAATCACGTCAGAGCTCAACTGCAGATCCATTTATAAAAGAAAATGGTCATCCTGGGGGACACCAAAGCTGGGAGATTAATTTTGCATGGTTACAGATCTTGTTAGTGGTCACATCCAGAACAGAGTCTGGTTCCCTAAACGTCAGGTACAATGGTCTCTGCACTACCTTCTCTCTTAACCAGACAATGAAAAATTAATGAAAGTGTTGTCACCTAATATATTTATCAAAGATTTTTGTCACTTTATTATTTCTCTGGAAGCTTCTTCACCAGTAGAAATCTAGTATGTTTTTAATAATTTGCATTCTTATCCATCTGCTGGAAATATAATGTGTCTAATGCTTTTTTAATATTCCATTAAGTAAATGCACCCAAACTTAGAACTTTCTTTGCTATCATCATCTTTCTCTTCTAAAAATTGTCTTGGACCAGCTGTATTAGGGCGAGTTCATGATGTCAAAATATACTTTCCCCCTCTAAGGCCCATATTTGCAACACAGAACCAATGTTATTTCTTGTGTCAGGTCACACTTCAGGTTTGGGTGATCATTTCAGAAAAAAGATATATGTGACGCTGCAAGAATTCATATATTCCTACCCCAAATGAGAGTTGCAGACAATATCTGCTCAATTACTTGTCATATTTATGACAGTTCATTAAGAATTCATTCTTGTTATGCTCTCCTGTGATCACTTAAAAAGTGGTTCATATTTGGAGTATATCTTTGCTATTATACTCTGCTTTGCTGCAAAGAGTGCAACAGCCCTTCATTTGAGACTTACTGCAACGATTACAAAAAGCTTTCCGAGCACTGATGCATTTACACTGTTAAGACAACCACTGAGCATCATAATTACCATTGCATGGTGGGAAACACTGGCATCTGAGGAGAGAAATTTCAAGAACAGACTGGAGATACTCACAGAAGATGGAACATGACTCATTATTAAATATGGTCCCTGAGATGTGATGTTCATCTTAGGAAGTTTCTAATCAACTGACCCTAATAAACACAAAGAGTAGAGTGGTTTTAGAATTTTACAGTGTTTGTCCTAGTCCTGATATCCTTTGCTTACACATTTCCTGGTGGCCAGTGCAGGAGGCAGGGTTTTATTTAGTCCCTTTCAGCTACTGCTCTGTTGTAATCAGCTTACTGAAGCTACTTTTCCTTGGGAACTGGATTTGTGCTTCTGATTCTGAAGAAGATAAAATTATGACTTTGTCATTAAAAAACCCCAACAACATAGTGGCTTCTTCCTTCTGATTTTCTTCATCTGAAAGCACTTCCCCAGAAATTATGTACTGGGAGTGAGAGCCTTCTCTGAGTCATACCCATCGAATCTATTTTGAATTACGTGCGTTACATGAGTTTTAGTAAGTGACTGAGAACAGAATGTAACCCAATGAGCACGGTAAGCCAGGTCTTGCCAGTTTCTACAGAAAGCACAAGGAAAACATTGAGTGTAAGATATCATATCACATTATCTTAAGCCAACATAAGATAGTGGTTCATTGTTTTAAGATATTAGTTCCACAATATCACAAAGTAGAAGTTTAATGATTCCCAGGAACACAGTACCTAGGAACAACTCAAAAAACTAGAGGTATGACAGGTGACACATTGTCCTTTGCCGCACTAGGTGTGCAAAAACTACTTGCAATGCCGAGGACAAACCAGAAATTGCGCAAGAGCAATTAACTAAATCTTCCCTGCAGAAGAATCTGTAGACACACCTTGCCTTCTGTAATGAGATCAAAGAGCTTTACAAATACATTTGCCAAGGGCTTTACAGAGCATTATCCCCAAATCACCTGGAATGTGAATGACTTGGTGAATGCTGTTGTCCTTGCTGGCATTTCTACGCTCATACCTGGGATAGCATGCAACTCTCATTTGTGTCTTCAGAGAAATGAATTAAGTAGCATTAGCAAGCAACACGAATAACCTGTTGTTACTCAGTGAATTCAGGACTAAGCAGAACTACAATGCTTTACATTAGCTGAGCAGTCCTGCCTGTTCTTCACTTTACTGTCTCAAATTTAGTTTATCTGCTTTTTTTGTCTTGAATTACAAAAGGCCTTACAAAAAACTTTGCTAGGCACACATTCTTTGTGTTCCATGACAGAGTTGTCTTTTTGAAGATTCCTAGCAATTCACCAAAAAGATAGATGTGTATTGTGTAGTCTCTACACATGTCCCACGCATAAAGGAATCACCTTCTGATGTGTGAGTTACAAAATAAACCACAGATAACAACACTTCTAGTAGAACAATACAAGGAAAACGCTCATAAAATTATAGAGGTGTAACTTGAATATATATTTTATTAATCTGCAGATTTTAGTACCAATGTTACACTTTGAAAACACTAAGTTTGGTTGTCATCAGCAGTGCTGAGTCTAGTTGGAGGCCTGCAACTAGTGGTGTCCCCCAGGGGTCAGTACTCAGCCCAGTCTTGTTTAACTTCATCAATGACCTGGATGAAGAGTTAGAGTGTACCCTCAGGAAGTTTGCTGATGACACAAAACTAGGAGGAGTGGTGGATACACCAGCAGGCTGCGCTGCCATTCAGCAAGACCTGGACAGGCTGGAAAGTTGGGCAGAGAGGAACCTGATGAGGTTCAACAAGGGCAAGTGCAGAGTCCTGCACCTGGGGAGGAACAACCCCATGCACCAGTACAGGCTTGGGGTGGACCTGCTGGAGAGCAGCTCTGTGGAGAGGGACCTGGGAGTGCTGGTGGACAACAGGTTGACCATGAGCCAGCAGTGTGACCTGGCTGCCAAGAAAGCTAACAGGATCCTGGGATGCATTAGGAGGAGTGAGGCCAGTAGGTCAAGGGAGGTTCTGCTTCCTCTCTACACTGCCCTAGTGAGGCCCCATCTGGGCTATTGTGTCCAGTTCTGGGCTTCCCAGTTCAAGAAAGATGAGGAGCTACTGGAGAGAGTCCAGCGGAGGGCTACGAGGATGATGAGGGGACTGGAGCATCTGTCCTATGAGGAGAGGCTGAGGGAGCTGGGCTTGTTTAGTCTGAAGAAGAGAAGGCTGAGAGGGGACCTTATAAATGCTTATAAATATCTCAAGGGTGTGTGTCAGGAGGATGGGGCCAGGCTCCTTTCAGTGGTGCCCAGCAACAGGACAAGGGGCAATGGGCACAAACAGAAGCAGACGAAGTGCCAGCTGAACATGAGGAAGAACTTCTTCCCTCTGAGGGTGACAGAGCCCTGGAACAGGCTGCCCAGCGAGGTTGTGGAGTCTCCTTCTCTGGAGATATTCAAGACTCACCTGGACAAGGTCCTGTGCAGCCTGCTGTAGGTGACCCTGCTTCGGCAGGGGAGTTGGACTAGATGACCCACAGAAGTCCCTTCCAGCCCCGAACACTCTGTGATTCTGTGAAGTACATCACCAAAAAGACCATGAGGATATTAGTGGGGTTTTCTATTAATTCTGCAGTAAAATAACTGCAATTATAATTTTAGACTATAGGTGTCTATAATCAGCCTTATATGCTACACCTGAACAATGATGACTCAGTTGTGTTGTACTGTTCGGTTACATTTAACAGAGAAGTCATGGGGCATAGGTTCATAGGCAAAACAGTACTTCAAGTTTAGTGTTTAATTTGAGGCCAATTATATGCCCCCCAAAACAAAGAAATTTAAAATGAAAAAGAAGTTAAGCCCAGTGTTATTGGCCTGGAAGTCAACGAGTTTCCACGTGATGAGTTTGACTAAGAGGCCTTTAAAGTCAGTTACAGATTTTTCCTTCTTTACAGTCCCAGACTCAACTCACTCTAAACACAGTGGCACAGCCGGGGCACTTGGTTGCCCATGGGTGGGTTGGAACTTCCCAGGTCAGCAGCGGCACACACCTCTGTTTTCCCTTTTACTGACACAAATTTAAGCATTTACAGAAAAGCTCATTTCTGACAAAAAATGAGATTTCTTAATGAAGTAAAAATGAAACCCACCCTACACTCCCCACTCTCTTTTCCAAAGCAAGTCATGTTCAGAGGAGCCATCTTTTGAAAACTCACTTCATTTGCAACCACAAGTCGTCTGCAGCAACCTCTTCTTACCTGTCACTTTAAATGTCTTACTTTTCCTTGCACCTTGCCCACAGATACCAAATCACTGCAACTTTTGCACAGAAGAGGGACTTTTGCATACTCCTTATGATTTCAATACAGGTTTTTATAACTGTCTCATAACCATTTCTAAAAAAAGTTCAACTACTGAGTTAGTTACGGCAAAACCCAGAAACGGATGAGCTCCCTAAATATCCCCATTTCCACTACATTGGACTACAGTCCGAAGTTCAAGCCTGCAAATCACTGACCTAATAATTAAAGACCCACAGGACAGGGATGGGTCTCTGGATAATGAATGTTGGCACGTTTTGAATGAAACACTTCTTCAACACATCATCAGTCTTTAGAGCAGGAACAGTATAGCAAAACTTTGCACTCTTCTAAGCAAAAGCCTTCATGCATATTATTCTTTCATTCAGTGAAGGCTCTGCCATGAAAAATTAAAGTGCTTATGATTTAAACTTACCTGTAGAGTCCTAAAAGAGGGGGCTTGTTGTTGTAAGATGTGGGAGATACAGAACTGGAAGGAACAGTACAGCAATCAGTTGAACATAGTTTGCAAAAATGTTGATTTACTTGGCTTTGAGTAAAATTAGGAAGAGAACTATGATCAAACAGTTACTCTGCTGCTCATTTTTTGTATTCATATTGTTTCCTTCATGGTATTCCACCCTTTGATGTACACACAAATATTCCAGCAGATTAGGTAGAATCTGGCTTTAAATCAATGCAACTTAACAGGGGGAGGAAACTGAATTAAGGTGCATCAACATAAGAAATCTTTGATGCAATTTGAATATTAAGTAAGTAGCTCAAACATTGATTAATCAAACCTGGGTTTGGGGAAAAAATAATTAAAAAATAAAACAACATAACTTAGGATGCTCATGAAGCACAACAAAATCACAATGGCAAAGATAAAAAAACTTCCCTGAGACTTAAGCAAATTTGTGTTCATGGGGTCAAATTTTACAGTCCTTATGCATGAAAGATATTGTGCCTAACTTGTGCAAAGCACTTCCTACAGGTGCTACCTGCCCCAGTTACTTTAATCTTCCCCTTAATTAGTCCATATTACTAGCAAAAGGTATAATTTGCTACTTGGTTTTCAGAAGACTCTCACAGAAGTGTTGGAGAATCAGGCGTTTTTGTAAGCAAAGAGGGCAGATTTCTGCCTTGTTTCTTTCCTCTCATTTTCTCCTCAATGTATTAGCCTTTTTCAATCCTACCAACATCAAGGAAGTCACATATAGTGGTCAGATGCTTACAGTGCAGCAAAAGACACATACACAGAATCACAGAATGTTAGGGGTTGGAAGGGACCTCTAAGGATCATCTAGTCCAACCCCTCTGCTAAAGAAGATTCACCTAGACCTGCCTGTGCAGGACCACATCCAGGTGGATTTTGAATATCTCCAGAGAAGGAGACTCCATAACCTTTCTGGGCAGCCCTTTTCTGTGCTCTGTCACCCTTAAAATAGTTCTTCCTCATGTTCAGCTGGCACTTCGTCTGCTTCAGTTTGTGCCCGTTGCCCCTTGTCCTGTCTCTGGGCACCACTGAAAAGAGTCTAGCTCCATCCTTTTGACACCCATCCTTAAGATATTTATAAGCATTTATAATATCCCCTCTCAGCCTTCTTCAGGCTAAGCAAGTCCAGCTCCCTCAGCCTTTCCCATAAGACAGTTGTTCCTGCTAGTGAACCGCAAGTTGGATGTCTGTAAAGAGTGCTGGATAGCTGAGATTTGTCCATTCATACATATTGTCTAACTGAGGACATAGACAGGGAAGATGCTCAGAAGCCAATAATTTGCCTCAGATTTTCTGCTGTCACTGACCGTAGGATTTCCAAGAATTCTGGTTGGCAACTTGGCCTTCACAGGAACTCGATTAAACGAACGGCCACTCAGTTTGATGCAGGCAAGAGCTGTGGCCACAGCAATGGAGTTATGATGCATGACCATGTCCTTCCTTGTGGAGTCAACGTGAGGGTGGAACATCTAATCCGTAAGAAATTGAATGCAGCACCAACAGACATCCATTTGCTCCTCAGAAATTCTCTCTGACCTGTTAATGAGTTCTTAATTTTGCTCTAATTTCTCCACATGTTTATCAGTCTGGAAAGGTCTTAGGCAGGGAAGGCCAAAAGCAGAATGGAAATTGAGGTGTAACTTCCCCTTCTTCCTCAGGAACATTCTGGCAGGTTTTGTGTTGCTTTTGGAAAGGTGGATAAATTGTAGTCTTTCCCCCACCCATTTTTGTTTCAACAATTACAGCTTTGACATGTTCCTGTCAGTTTGACATATTTGTGTTTCTCTTGTGTACTTGCTGAATGATTAGTAACCAAGATACAATATTTTAATTCAGACTGAACAGGACTGTAATTTTTTCATGGTCTTTGTATCTTGCCTACAAAGAGAATCAAGGTTTGCACAACCGAAACAAGAGAGAGAAAGAAACAACAAAAACGTACTAGATACAGAAAAATCTGTTGCAAGGTTATTTCCTAGGACAAGTAATCCATATATTCAGTCATAACATTCAAACTGCTTCTAGCAGCCTCAGTTGTATTTAGCAATTCCAAGTGCTAAGGAAAGCACAACTGACAATATGGTAGCATGGAAATAAAGTATGAATCTTCTTCTGTAGCTTACTCCCCAGGTACTCAAGGATCTTCCTCGAATGTCTAATCTTCCAGTGCCTGCTAGATATCATGATGCTTCATCTGACTCACTGAACTTCTTCATGAAAGGGCTACTTTTCTGTACTTTGACACATCTTTCACATGCATGTTTACATTTATATTTAGCTAAGACTAAAATTTGAAACACAAAAATCCTTGAAGATTTTTCCACTTACAGAAAGCTGCCTATATTCCAAAACATCTACAGTAGTAATAGCAGGTTACTATGCTAAAAGTCTTAATTTCTGAAAGTCAAATTTACATGTCACTTAAGTAGATAACACGACATGTGTTCATTTGGACAGGGAAATATTATGCTTATAATTAGTTTTCAAACCAAAGAATGTGCCAAAATACCAGCTCACCTCAGCTCTGCTATCCTGACCTAGTAACACATATCATACAGTTCAGATTTTTTTTTTCAGGTGTATGAGAAGCATTAAGTCTTCCAGCATGATAGTTTCATCAAAGAATTTTATCTTTTTGTTCCTGTCTCAAATCTAACAGTTTTCATCTGAACATCATCTCATGTTGTGGAAAGTGATTCACTCTTGAGCTATTAAGTCTAAGTGATGGAGATTACAGCCAGTTGGCAAAAAAAAAAAAAAAAGAAGATTCTCTTAGAGGAAGTCTCAAATGGAGTATATTAGTTGAGACGTTTTCAGTTGAGTTAGCAAAGTGAAAGTCTGAAATTACTCTGTAAGAAGAAAGCTGCTTCAAACTACTCTTAAATACAATAGCACAGGAGGTTGTGTGTTAAACACCAAATCTTTATGTGATAATATATTTCAAAAGAGGTTTTCCATATAATTACTGAGCTCTGTATAAAAGAAAACTGTTTCTGAAATAAATATGTTCTACATTCAAAAAAATCCCTTGGTAAGATGTTTCAGTAGTTAAGTATTCTAATTTATAATCTGCATCTTAACTGAAGTTGTCTATCACCAAATGCCAGGCAATTTTTACTCTCTTTGCTTCGGAGTCAGGGAACATTTTCTATCAGATCCTGCATGTGCTGTTTCAGATAGTAATCAAGTCATGTTTAAGCTTCTCTTGTTTTAGCAACCACAGTTCTAAATCCAGCCTTATACCAGGGAAAAAAAAAAAGGGTCAAATACTTTTTGAAGGAGATTAAATGTGGTTTAGAGTATCTTATTCAAGGAACTATCAAACAATTCACTGGGGTATTTTTGGCACCATATCCCTAGTATCTGTAGATAATTATCTTCTACTTTTAAAACCAGCACTTCTCTGTGTGTAATAATGCAATTCATAATCTGCACTTCATCTGTTTACACAGTCACCAGAATGACGGTACTGTGCTTAGAAGATGAACTAAACCTTTAATTTTCCTTAATAAAAGAAGAATCAGTTTAAAGAAGACCTGTTGTGGCCTCTCAGTATCCTTTAGAGGAAAACAAAACAAAACAAATTCTAATTTTTTAAAAGAAGTTCAACAGGGAAGAACATGTTCAGCAAAGAAACAGCTCTTATCTTCTTTAAAGAGGTCAAATTCTTAACATACTGCTACTAGTATTCATAGATTTCTTTTTCTGATGCTTCTCCTTGTCTTTTAAATATCAAAGGTGTCTCCCTTAAATCCTATTTCAAACTGGGTGTCAGAAAAGCTTTGCTTCTTATGACTCATGAGCTAGGAAAAAAATATTACTGTAACATTTAATCAAAATGCTTCTAGTTTCTTTTTGGTTTCAACTCTTGTTTCAAACTGGGACTACAGAGGAGATAAAAGTAGAACTCCTCTAATTTACATCTTCACCTTCTCCCGTAGTAACAGGATTATGGTTTCTGTTTCAATTGTTGTCAGATGGAAGTAAATCTGATGACTGGGCAGGAACTGTGGTCTTAAAAGTCCTGGAGAATTTACTGGCGCACAGCAAAAAGTGTTATGGCATGGCTTTGTAAAACAGAGCTTTACACACTTTCTAAACACGATCTTTAATGGTTGTGGGAATCACCAAAAGCCATGCTGCTGCAGTATCATTTCTATAGTGGTAGTACCCTACTGAACTGTTTGGAGTGCCTGGGATAACAGAAAATTTTCACTTTGTTTGCATGTGCAGCTTTGCCTCACTTATTAAACTGTCTTTATTTCGATCCACAATTTTTCTTGCTTTTGCTCTTCTCATTCTCTCCTTCACCTCACTGCGTGCGGGGTGGTGGAGTGGGTGGGATTGGCATATGAGAACAGCTGGTGAATGCTGCGTTACTGATTGAGGCCAACCCACCACAGTATTGAATCCACATGATGACAGTTCATTGAGTCAGCCTAACCATCCTCTGACACTGCAAGTGGCCTTACCATGGACTGTAACCCCACAAAAGAAGTGAAGTTCACTAATAACTCAATTTTAATAGCATAAACTTTCTTCCTATGGAATGCTGAGATCTGGCCATGTGAGGTTCCTGGCACTCACTGCTCAGCCGTGTAGACATAGCAAACAGGCTTGCGCTAAGCCCTGAGCAGGCTCATCTCTGGATCATGCTATTTGCGTAAAGCTAGTCAAATCTGCATAACCAAAAACAATGGACTGATTTAATTCATGACAGGGTAATCACATGTTTAATTTGCCTGCAATCAGAATGCAGACCTCTGTGGAGGACATTATGGCAGGGAAGAGATATCGGTGTGCAACAATGACAAGGAAATTTGTATTGCCAAAGGTAAGCAGGAAAGCTGATGCACATGCAAGAGAAAGAATTCACTGCAGAACATAAAAAAGCTCAATGGCAATGCTAGGAGAACCCCAGTGCCATAGATACCAGAGCACACCCAGTACACTGCTTTTCTATGATACTTGCTACTGCCTTATGTTACCTCACTGCCTTGTTGAAATTCAGTTTGCCCTTTGAGGCTTAGAAAACACTTGCCAAGCGTAAGGCAGTCTGAGTGCTGAGAGCATACCTCCCTTTAACAGTTCCCAGAGAAACACTAAGGACCAAAATCCTGTTTCCTTCCTCTTGGCCATCTCTGTTACATGCCTTCCTCCCTCACCCCATCTCTGGTTGCTGGAAGAGATGGTACTGCATATCAATCTACAGTTGTTTTGCTGAATTTGCAGATTCCTGGGTTTGTCTTTTTCTTTTCCCTGTCTCTGTTGATTTATAGCTTTGGAACGTTATTGGAAGGCTTGCAGCCTGTTGCTAGAGGACTCTGTTTGAACAAATGTCTGCTGTCCCTCCCCAACTTTTCTTAAGGACAATTCACAGTAAGATTGTTTGCAATGCCTTCTGCCTCTGATAGCCTCTCCAGTCCAGGAAATGCACTTGTCCTTTCCTAAAAAATGACTCAGTATGGATGACAAGATTCTGTCCTTTCTTTGCTTTATGCCTAAAACATTTGCTCAGCTGCTGAGTACTGTGTAAAAAATGTTGGTCTACAAATTTTTTCCTAGGAGCTAAACCATTTTGATATATAAGAGATGCGGGTCATGGTGTGAGGGATGTCCAAGCAGACAAGCCATCAACATTGCCTGAGCATTTTGAGAATGTTTTCTTCTCATATTCTTCAGGCCTACAACAAACATCACATAGACAGAAGCCCGGTTTCCCCTAGCAGGTAAGGGGAAATCTAACTTCTGTGAGTGAAGAAACTCTCATTGTCCTTGTGACACCAAAATGTGACCCAAGTCAGACTGCAGATGTTTTCTCTAGTATTTCATCTTTGAGTGAGCTGGAGGGGAAAAAAGTTGTCTCCTACCCATCAGAGGCTGGATCAGCTTTGGAGTGCTGTACATGGTCATGGCAGAGAGATGGACAGTTTCTGAGACAAAACCCCTTTAAGTTTCCTCACAACTTTTCTTCAGGAGCAAGCTCTGGAATAGAATCTTCTTGCGGTTAGAGTACAATAACACAATATATTGTCCTATAGTTAATCTAAGCCATGCTGCTTGCTTGTGAGCCACAGATCTTAGTAAGTCCTATGAAAATGCTGTGGTAAACTCCTTGCAAAAGGTTTCTTAACCATCTTCTTCGTAAACACATTTTGAACCTTTTGTGGACACCTCCATGTCACTTGTGCCCTGGAAGACATAGTGCATAGAACAGTAAATAATTTTGGTCAATGGAAACTCCTAACAGAGAAGAAAATAATTAACACCTTGTGTATTTATGGCAGGGCAAAGAAGAAACATGAGCCACAGAGTATGATCAAATGACTGGAAGCTGATAGGACTTTTGCAGTTTGCAAAGTCACTTCAGGTTTTGTTTGGTTGTTTTACTATTATGATTTTTATTAAATCTACAGGATTTTACTCTTTATATTTGCCTATTCATCTTTCTGGATCAAGTTGGCAAAACTTTTCTCCCTTCTTGAATGTGAGACACAAATGAAGACAAGTAAAACTTTCCTCATGAGACGAGACACACATATATATATGTAACCAAAATATTCAATTACTGACAGTTTTCAAGCAGATCTTAAAAAATGAATTCTGTTCCTGTTCAAGCAGGATTTCTCTATCTCTCCTCTTTGTACCAAAAAGAAATACAGCAAATATCACCAATTCTCTCCTTCCCCCAAAAGGTGGTGGTGATGGCTTAAAATAAGACACTGAGGGTATAAGCCAGACACAATTTGGTGGTCAAGGTCATGAAAATTAAACAATGTCCCCCATATAACCGTTCTGAGCCAATTTTACTGTATGCGTTTACAAACCATGAATGAAAAAAATCCACCTCATTTTTGTAGGGTAGGAACATGTTACATTGACGCCAAGCAGAAGGCTGAGCTTGTTTTGGGATTGCTCTCAGTGGTTCTTCATGCAACCGTTTACGGGTAAAGATTCCTCCGTGAAATCAGCCTGTCATAGCACTATCAAATACTATAGCTGGCTGCCAGAATGGAAACAGGACCTGGCCATTTGATTTGTTGTGGTTGTGATGGTGAAAGGGAAATCAGTTTTAGTTTGTTCTGTTTTATTCCTCCTCACAGCTAGGAATGTTTTCTAACTCGAGCATAGATTTCACAGGAAGGACTGACAGCTAAAAAACCCACATACACTAGGAAATCTGTGCACTTTGTGTTTCTAAAACACAACAAACATCCACACGCTTCCATTAGCTAATTTCCATGACCCTTACCATCTGAAAAGCAATGGTGCAGAACGCTAATTTCACTGTTTCTACTCCAGTTCTTTATTTCTGCACATCTGTGTGTGAGAAAAACATCAGCTGTATTTAGAAAATGAGCTTTTCAGAACGGCAGTGCCTTGAAGGTATACCACATTGTCCTCAGCATGAATGCATGTAAAACATAATTCTCATGTCTGAAAAGAAGAGAAGAAACTAGTTCTTGCGGTAGAGCAGCAGCTCAAGGGACCGTTTCAGAAATACAATGACAAAAAAAATATACTCCATTGACATTCACACCTTCTGTTCTGGTATTTCAACTTTTTGTACAACATTTGTCAGAGCCTTGCAATTCCAGATTCTCAACAAGGAACACAGGCCCTACAGACTACTGGCAAACAAAACAATGTTTTAGTATGGGACAGGGTTCTGAGGCTTTGTGACACATATTATTAAACTACAAAGAGCTCTTCTGTTTCTGATTTGTTTTCGGTGCTGGAGGATGAAGGCAACACAATGAATGTTTGTGCTGAAAGTCAGCCCTCTGAGTACTGCATCTCTTACTCCCACTCAAATCCATTCATAGCACAGTTTCTACCATGTCTAGCTTTCCTCTTGGACACTATGTAGGGTCCACTTGGGCTCTAGTTCCTCACTAAGAAGCCTAATTTATTAAAGAGGTACACCATCCTGCATTGGTTACTGAAACTGTGAGTCAGCCTCTAATTCCAGCACACAGGATGCTAACAACAAATATACAATACCCTGAGCAAGGGCTGAAACTGGGTCCGCAGCAAGTGGTGCCAATGTGGCAAACAAGGGAAAGTGATTTGTGTGTTGTTAACAATTTGATGATAGCGTTCTTGTTAAGAACAGGTGATGACAGAAGAGTAAGACCAATAGAGTAGGGAACACTCATGAGTCTCTAGAAGTGTAGAAGCAACTACTGTTCAGCTTTCCAAGAGCTGCAATACCATGAAAAGAAATATCAAAATTAAATACCTATGTTTTAATACTTACACATCATTTAAAAATACGTCTCTCACAGGAATTTCAGTGAGAAAGGAAACAAACACATTATCTATGTTTGCACATTGAACTCTGCTGAGTGTTTATAGACCTCACAAGAAAGTAAAAGATTGTCAATAGTCTCACTTTATCCATACAGACTACATGACAGCAAAGAAGATCAACCTCAAAGTACCTGATTAATAAATATTAACACAGCTGAGAAACAGCCAATGAAAATGGACTATGTTCAACCAACGTTGCTGCTTTCTTCAACATGTTAGTGACAAACATGGTGATTTTTGTGATCTTTCTTCAGCAAATACTCTCCTTCGTCCCATCATTAACTCCAGTTCAGATACTAAAACAATTGCCATGATGGAAGAAAATAACTGTTTGCTGGCAGAACTCCTTCAAAATCTCCACACTAAACATGCCATCAGAGGCTGGCTGAAAGTCCTGCACATTGCAAGGAAGATCATTTTTAATTCAGCTAACAAAGACACGATTCTGACAAATCTTCTTACACTCTAAGCATTCACGGAAGGTCAGAATATCTTTGCAACTGCAGAAAAAACTTTTGTATCTTTTTTTCTTACTCTTTTCTTTTTCCTGTTATATTTTTTTTTCTTCTTTGCTTTTTCTTTTTCTTTGTTTTGTTGACAATAAAAAGTCTATCATATGTTACAATGGCTCTTATATGTGCAAAAGTGATTAGTACTGATTGTAGAGCAAAACTACAAACTACTGGTGCGAAGTTTTCCTGTGTTTACTTACTGTAACTGATATTTAACTCCAAGCAAAAAGTCATGGACTGGAGTAGGAACATCAGTGAAATTTGTGGAATGGAAGAGCCTTCCAGGAAAAAAGCAATTCTGCTGTGGCTTAAGCCTTGATGGACTACACGATATTTCCAGCATCACATTAGGTCTTCCACTGCCATCCCATTCCTGCTTCCAGGCCGTTACAGCTGTGGTAGACTTGAAACCTGACCAAAGAAAAGTCAGGAACCAGTGAAATATCAAAAAATGTTCCACAGATTGGCATGCTCTGACATACTTGCTGACCTGAAACTGCTATCAGAGAATGGTGATCTAACGGCGATTTTTACAAAATGGAAGTGGGCGCACTGAACAAAACGATATGAGATCCTGGGGGAACTCAACCCAAAAATAGCAAAATAAAAGACTTACAGAGAATCTCAGCTGTGGGATAGAAAAGGACTTTGCTCCTCTTGTTGCTTAGGATTTTACAAACTGTAATCTAAAATGCACTTTAAACTTCATAGATGAAGATACTCAAAAGTTGAAGATCCTCATGAGACCTTAACACCTTCTACCCTCAAATGTTAGGTTAAAAGACTGGCTTACAGCCTACAGAATTAAAATACTAACCACTTCACTGAATTTGCATGCCGTATCCGTGACAGCATTAAGAAGAAAACATAGTTTATCAAATTCTGACTGCCAAAAAAAGAAATCTGTCCAAATGAGACAGGCCTGAACTGAAGACTGGTGTCCCCCTAAACTAGCTCTGTCATAAAGATGTCTGAAAAAAATCTTAAGCTGAGTATATGAAGTATACTGAGGATTGAAAAATCTGCATGAGAAGTCAGATAAATTATTTCACGGAGCTCTTGATATCCCCCAAACCAGAATGCTATCAAGATCCTTGCTTAAAGTTATGAGGATTCCTAAACTACTCTTCATCTGTTTGATGTGCAGGTTTCATTTTAGGTTAAAAAAACCATTATCAACCACCCTCAACAATCTTGTTGCAGCTTCTAAGCCACCTGTGTATCTTTTTCTGATGCATTAAAAAAAAAAAGTTCATTCAAAAACTGTCCAAGAGACCCAGCTCAGTTGATGGACTTTAAGCTCCTACGAGAAGGAGCACTGGCAAAATTCCTAAGCCTGTAAGTGGCCATGTTACTGTGTGTCATCCTCTGGGATCGCAGTAAACCGGTTTTACTCTGGAGTGTTGGAGAAGCCTCATGTGTCAGCTTAGCCTAAGGGCTGCGATGCTTGAAAGAGAGCAAGAAAAACTGAAGAGGCCCACTACAGATTTGGAGCACTTTTAGAAACATAATTTTGGTTATAACTAACCCACAGTGAAAGATTTTCTCCATCTTCAAAAGTTTTTTCTTTTGGAGTTTGTGTTCTGCAGAAGTCTGTCTTAGATGTGGAAAACATTGTCAGCTGGGGTAAAAAGCGTAAAAATTCTGAGTTAAAGACATCTTTCCATCTTCAGAAGACTAGGTACATACAGCTTGAAAATGATGCAGAAGTTCACATTAACTTGAGTAAATTAGAGTTCACTGTGAAAAAAAGGCATGCTCTAAATTCTGTATTCACTTTTAATACTGTTAATTCTGAGCACAAAGGTTTGGTTGAAGCTACGAGAAAGTTTATAAATAGGTATTACAATTCCCTCAAGTGTTAAATTAAAAAAAGCATAAGTGTGTATTTATGATACATATGTATATTTAGTAATAGATACAGCTATATTTACATACCTGAGTCTTCTCTGTTCTTGTCCCCTTGTTTGTTCTTCATCTTTCAAGCCATCCTCTGGGAAGCTGAAAAGAGATTTTTTGAATGAAAATCACAGAGATTTTTAACAGTATATTTGTACCCTCAAAAAATTCTATACTTTCCAAGGCTTCATGGACTAACATTGAAAATTTACATCTTGTGCTTTAGACTTGCAGCTATCTTGACTGAATTTTTCACACTGTGTACACAGAAAGCATATAATTTTTTTATTTAATAAATTTTGTTTTAGAAATATTCCAGAATATATTGTTGTCATATCACAATATACTTCAGTGGGATAATAAAGAAACAAATTTTTTTTAGATTTTTTTTTTTTATATATATATATCAGGATGTAACAGCATCACAAAAGCTGTGCATTACAGTATTTCTATACGGAGACAAATAAGTTGGCGAATTTGACCTAAAGTAATGACAGTTATTATAATTATATCCATTACAGTGTTGCTTCTTTTTATATACATATATAAAAAAAATATAGGAATAAAATACAGTCCAAAATAACTATTTAGACATTCACCTTGATATGACTTCACCTGCGTGCTGTGATTCTTGTCGGCCAGAAGAAGATTTATGAGAGTGTGTCCACAGCTATATTGTTGAAAACCTCCTAGATTTGTAAAACTGAATTTGAAATTTCACAAGAAAAGGCTCCCTTGCAGCACCGCATCACTTCCATTTTGTTTATAGCTGAAAAATCCAAGAACAGCCAGCTATGGTCCTGGCAAGAAAATGGCTGCCCAGCTCCCCTTATAAACCAGTTAAGTCAGTGCTCGCAGTCACTTGAATATGAAAACTAGACTGACTTTTCCTTCCTTCACAACTGACTATCCCTTGCCTATTCTTGTCACAGGCACAGCCAGACTCCACTGAACTTGGCTTTTGTTCTGCACTGTTGCACTTACTCAACAAAGGCATCACAGCCATTATATTATCTGAATCATTGCTCGCCTTGATATTAGCAGAGACAAGTCCCCTTAAGCAGGTGCTGACAGACTTAAACTAATTCTACCTGCCTTCTTCGCTGCCTGGGTGAAAGTCAGGTCTGGTCCAGTAACTATATTATATTGCTAATGCACCCTCAGCAAGTTTGCCGGCGACACCAAGCTGTGTGGTGTGGTTGACGTGCTGGAGGGAAGGGATGCCATTCAGAGGGACCTTGACAGGCTGGAGAGGTGGGCCTGCGTGAACCGCATGAAATTCAACAAGGCCAAGTGCAAGGTCCTGCACCTGGGTCAGGGCAATCCCAAACACAAGTACAGGCTGGGCAGAGAGTGGCTCGAGAGCAGCCCTGAGGAGAAGGACTTGGGCTACTGATGGATGAGAAGCTCAACATGACGTGCGCTTGCAGACCAGAAAGCCATCTGTATCCTGGGCTGCATCAAGAGAAGCGTGGCCAGCAGGTCGAGGGAGGTGATTCTGTCCCTTTATTCCGCTTTCATGAGACCCCACCTGGAGTACTGTGTCCAGCTCTAGAGCCCCCAACATAAGAAGGACATGGATGTGTTGGAGCGGGTCCAGAGACGGGCCACAAAGATGATCAGAGGGCTGGAGTACCGCTTCTATGAGGACAGGCTGAGGGAGTTGGGGCTGGTCAGCCTGAAGAAGAGAAGGCTTCGGGGTGACCTTATAGCAGCCTTCCAGTACCTGAAGGGGGCCTACAGGAAGGATGGAGAGGGACTTTTGACTTTTTACAAGGGCATGTAGCGATAGGACAAGGGGGAACAGCTCTAAACTAAAAGAGGGCAGATTTAGATTGGATATTAGGAAGAAATTCTTCACCATGAGGGTGGTGAAACGCTGGCACAGGTTGCCCAGAGAAGCTGTGGCTGCCCCCTCCCTGTCTGCGTACAAGGCCAGGCTGAACCGGGCTTTGAGCCACCTGGTCTAGTAGAAGGTGTCCCTGCTCATGGCAGGGGGGTTGGAACCAGAAAATCTTTAAGGTCCCTTCCAACCCTCACCATTCTATGATTCTATTCTATGATTCTATAATAGACACTACCTGCAGGTTTTGGCAGTAAAAGCTGTTATCCTAAGGTAAAAACATTCTCCAAACTGTGGATGAAAACAGATGTCACACAAACAGGTCTTCTGAGCTTGAACTACCGTCCTGAACACAGGATGGAGGTTCTTTCAATGGCAGGAACTCCTGACCATCAGTTTGCTGCTCCACAGCTCCTGCAGTTTCTCTCAGCATGTGTAATACATAAACTATAGTGAAAATCTCATGAGGTTAAGCTTTCTTCAAAGCTGTGTAATATCAAAAACTGTACCAAAAGTTGCTAGGGTGTTGTGGTTTTGAACCCCTAACAGATAGTCTCTCTTTCTTGTCACCTTCCCCCACCCAAAAGCAGTAGGCATCCTCACAGGGCAGTCTAGTTTTCTCTTAAAAAGCCAAAACAAGCCTAATAATGCATAGTAATAACAACAACAACAATGATAATAACAATAATAATAATAATAGTATCTGGAGAAAACTCTCACATATTTTGAGTTCCCGCTTCCCACGGAAAACATTTTCCCCTTCTCATTTTATTTAGTTGATTTCCATGCCTCTGTGTCTGTTGCTTGTCTCGTTCCCTTGGTTCCCACCACACTGCCACAACCAGCCACATTTTGTAGCTCTGCCTTGTGGAGATATTTGTGAGAAGCATATTTTGTTTTGCAGATGGCATGTATGCTATTGCAAAAACAAACCCAAATGTTTGTTGCCTGTAGGTGTAAAAAGAAGCCATCAGATGGAGTGGAAATAGACCAAAACAGAGTCCTTGGCTGATGTGCTGGCTGTCTCCTGAGTCAGCTGGAGAGGTGGTGAGAGGAGACAGTGCAAGGGCACGTAGTTTCTGAACCCAAGCCCCAGTGACAGTCCCAACTTTCATTTAGCTGTTTTCTTTCTCCATCCCTCTGGAAAATCGTATAAAATGCAAACCAGAAGGAAAATAGCTTACTCCTGTATTTGAATAACCACAGCATACATTCAATTTTGAATTAAATGAGTACTTTTTGTTACGTCCAAAAGTAGGTGGAAAAGTCAATAGTTTTTAACCAGTTTGAGATGAAGGTAACAGTTATCTCTCACTGTAGGAAGTCTACTTTTTGAAAATTTCTAAAAATATCGTCTACTTATACTGCAATGTCTCTAAGATATCTTAGATTATGCCCCTTTTACAGCTTGTACATTGAATACCTCCATGCATGTCAGAAATGTTTATTTAAACCTACTGGCCTGTTGCTGTCACACAATGCCTACTCATGCTACAGAGGAAAACAATCAAAACTGTGCCCATTCGTGTAAAATTCAAGCATTATAGTGAGGTGCACATTGTATATAAAGCAGTACAGCTTAATTCACACAGGCATGAAATGAAATACAGATGTCTTTCATCAACTCTTCATTACTTGAGGTAAAGAAAGAGTGTTAGGGACACCAAGCTTTTTCTTAACCAAAAATAAGGTGGGTATTTCACTATTCAGTACGGGATAAAATCTTCCTCTCTGCCTTGACTCTATTTTGGTCCAGTCACATTTATCAGCAGCAGTTCAGATGGAGATGATTCTGCAATTTCCTAGAGCAGATTTATGACCTCAGGTGTGGTGCATTATTATACATGGGTACATGCAAACACTACGCCCTATACCAAATAAGTGTCATAAGAAATTCACAGAGCCTTAAGGCCAAGAATGCACACAAAGTCAGTTAAGGTCTGTGCTGGAGCTCATATGGTTGGACCTGACCTGCAGAGTTAGTTTTGAGTTTTTGGCAAACTACGTGCATGAAAAATTCTGCCTTCCTTTTTAGTCTGCACTTGGGGTCATGTCTTCTCCATGTGGGAGGCAGGGGCTCCTGGCCAATGCTGGCTTTCAAAACAGTGTTCATCTTCCCTCCATAGACTCCTGCTTTGAGATATCTCAAGACTTGACCCTGGCTGGTCTATCTCTTTTGTTCCACATTCTGGTTTGTGTGCTGCTGAGCTGCCTCCACAAGGAACCACTGGGGTAGTTCAGCAAGGGTCTCTGGATGACTCCTAGTTCTGTGTGGAGCCAATGTGGTTCCAGCAAGGTTTATTAGTTCTGGCTCTGCTCCATTGGAAAGCAGCCACACAATTTCCAAAAAATGCAGATAACACTAAAAAGAAGACAACAGTACTAGTGTGGTGCTGAACTTCTAGCAAATGTCCTGCCTGGACCCAGCTTCCTTGATTTCTCTGACACAAATCCACATCTTGATAAACAACCACTGATAGTGAAGGGCTGACTGAAATAGTCACACTGACCTTCTACATGTAGCAGTTTACAGGGTTTCAGAGGAAAGAAAATTAAATCCCAGAATGTCCATCCAGGATATAGCTATCCAATCAAGTGCAATTGTACCACTCGAGTATCTCAAGTGACTGGATAAAGCTCTTCAGCATCTGGTATTTTACTGCAATGTTGTCTTAAAGAAAAGTGGTGTGAGCAAAGCTGGCTTGGACTTTTGTAAAAACCAGGAGGAGGGAGTCAGACTCTATGACTCAGGTGGACCAAGGACGTACTAGAAGGTGAAACTGAGTCTCCTGTAATGTGTAAGTGTGCTCCATATCCCTGCAAATAAAAAACTACCTTGCTTGCTCATTCTCTGGCCTCCTTATCATGCATTTATGGAAACAGACGAGTTTCAACATGAGAGGTGGCCGAAGCTGGGTCACAGGCAAACCCATAATGCTAGTAACCGTGACTTTTTGCTTAGACTGCATTAATGACAGGTATTCAAACATATTTGAACATAGATTCTCTCAGATGCACACTCCATATGTAGTTACCCGCCTTCTGTTGGCCTCAGACTGGGAAAGTGACTACCTCTTCTCTCTCTCCTTTTTAAACATGGACATTTTTGGTTTGAATACACTGCAAAACAAAAAAATACAGTTAAATCTGAAAAATCTTTAGAAAAAAGTGTATCTCAGCTGTAATTACAGCTTTTTCTTCTTTCCATGCCTACAATAGAAAGTAAAGAAAGAGAGGATTGTCAAAGTAAGTGCTTAATTTTAAACCTGGAAGGGACCATCACAAGCGTCCAGTTAAGACCTACAGGACAGTTTCTCCTGCAGAAGCTGTCTCCGATCGTCTACGAAAAAAAGACTCTAGGTGTTGATGAGTTTACCTCCTATGGAAAGCTATTCCACTCTTTGTTTAAATAATGTTTAATCAGTTTGTTTACATAAACTGTGTTTTCAGTGTCTATTTATTTATTACTTCCATGTTTTTATGATCTCACTTAAAGATAAATTTCTCCTGAATAAGTGACTATCAGAGATACAAGAGAGTTGCTACATTTTTATGCTGAGGGCGCACAATAAATCACCAAGGTTTTCTAAAATGTCAGTCAGGAACATCATCCTATTTTCACTGTAACAGCCTACTTTCATGACAGAGCCTAAGAAGAGTTCTCTGGTGCCAGGCTTTGAGCGCTTTAATTATGAGTGCCTGGGCACAATGCCAGTGCCACATGTAATGTTTGGATGGGTCTATTCCATTTTTAGTGCTCTTACATTCACCTCACATTACTGGGTCCATGCAGTGTCACAGAAAGAAAAGCGCAAGTCACAGAAACAACACCTCCAAGATGAAGGTAAAGATCAAGCCCTTTAAATCTGCAAACATTTTTTTTGTGTAAACATCCTTTTCCTAAGATATTCTTCATGTTTTGAGATGTTGCAACCCATTGAGTTGTTCTTCTTATTGGGTAGCTTCTTTAAAGTTCAGTGCAAGGTAGTACCATGCCTGTAGTATGCACTGATGTAAGCAAGTAGAAACTTTGTCCTCTGTTTTCACCTATATTTAGAAAAGACATTGCCTTTCACAGGAACAGCCAGATACATGTAATAAGTGAAGTTCCAGCAATGATTTACAGTGATATCACTGAACACTTCTTATAATAATAGAATAGTTTGCATAAACATAATTGATGATCCCATCTCGTATGCTGTCAGTGATTAACACACTTAGTGATTCAATCATTGCAAAACTTTTGCTTTTGTTGTTGATTATTTTAGCAGATATTGATCTACAAGGATAACTGCAGAACTATGCTTCCTTCCCAATTATTTCAGAATCCTACCTCAGTTTCTCATTTTAATAAAAGTCTTGTGGCTCATGTTTCATATACTGCTCACCAATAGCTGCACATTGTATGTAGTGTCTTAGGACCAGCTTGAAGAAATATCCCTAGAAGTAATCTTCCCTTAAAGTGTCAAGTGAGTATCTCTCACCTCACAATAAACCAGATTTTTTAAAAAAGTAAGTTTTAAAAAACAGTACATGACAAAACAGAAGAGAATCCACAGCTCTCAGAAGAGCTCTTCTGCTGTCAGGACAGCCACAGTCAGCGGCACGTGATAGTCAGAAGTGGCAGCTCATCAAGAAGAAGAAGTGCTCTTTTGGGAAGACACTGGGCTCTGGGGAGGAAGAAATATTGCCTCCCAAACCCCTGCATCCCTGCAAACATGGCATCCTTGGTTTTGCTGGTCTCTGGGAGCCATTCTCATAGAAGCAAAGCACTGTCAGCTGGCTGGTTTGCATTTCTGGTGCCAGTGCATGATTGTCCATGGCCATGGGGCTGAAAGAAGCCACATTTTTTCCTGCTGAAATGAATGCAAGTATGCACAGCTTCCCTGTTCGGCCAGCACCACCTTCACAGTGACAACCCGTGCAAGGACTACAACTGGAGGAAGGCAGGTGATAACACATGACACTTCCTCATGTGGTCCAGCAGAGTTTGCCCTCCAAGGAGGTAATGGGGCACGCTGATGAAAAATTACTTCCTCCAGGCCTCGCCCTACTAGGACTTGGCCAGGATGCTCGTTTGCAGTCTGGTGCCTGCTCCATGCTGCAACAATACTCCTCGCTGAATGCAGCCCTGCTCTGCTCTGATATTGGGTGCCATGGCCCCTGTTTGTACTGGTTATTCCTCTTCAGATCAAGAATTTGCCAGAGAGAACTGACTTTCCCACCAACGGGTGAAGCTCTTAGTCACCAACCCAAACAAAAGGAAAGGCAGCAAACTGACATTTTAAAAGAACACAGAAGGGTTAATCTTCAGATTGGAGATACCCTTTTACCAGGGTATTAGTTTTGTTTAGATTCTTTACTTTGATTTGCTGTTGTTGCCTTGTCCTCTTTCTTCCCCACTCTTAAGAGATGGTTTGTGCTATTATATTCAGCTTGATAAATTAAAACAGCATGAGGACTAATACTTGGCTACCTCCACAGTGTTAGCCTTAGGAAAGAATGACTAGAGTCTGGCTTTGTTCCAAAAGCTTAAAGTACTCTTACTGCCCCAGAGATACTGGCTCATACCTGTTACATTCCTACAGCACAATCCGACTCTGCTGCTTTCAGTGCTGTAAAATGCCACACAGTGGGCATTTAACCCATTGTGCCAGAAATGGTAATTTTCAAGTAATATAAAATAAATAAAACAGTCCAACCCAAAACAAGAGGAATTAGGGTGTTAAAAATATTTCTAGCACTTTAGTTAGTCTGTGTGGAGGAGTGAGATTCTTCAGTCTCCAGTCATCAGACAGGGCTGGTGGCACGTCAGAGCGGCCTGGATCGCATTTTGTATCTAACCTCACTAATTTGTTCTGAGCCCTCTCTAGATCAGAGGATGTCATATGCCCACTTACTGTGACAACACAGACACACCTGATAAGAATTAAGACCATCAACAGGTATTGACTAGCAGAGTCCAAAGAAAGTTACTGGTCTTTTAAGGATGCTTTCTTGTAAAACCAGCTGTAGCTCTCCCTTTCTCTCCAAGCTATCCCAAGCCCAAAGAGTCACATGCATAACCTCTACTTCCTTTCTTCTTCCCTTCTCTGAATGTCCCTCTCCACACAGGCCTCTGTTCTTTTCATGTTGACCTGCAGGTTATGTTTAGGTGTACTCCATTCAGGCTCAGACAGTGATGTATCAACGAAAGCTTTGCTAAATAAAAAATCCAGCCCACGTGGTCAGGGCTGCCTACTTACAGAGCAGCAGCAACATTCATTTAGACTGTGAAAAAACTGTCCCTCCAAGTTTTTCTCTGTTGTGGTAGTCTGGAGACAGGACAAACAACAGGTAAACCAGGTGTTCATAGCAAGGCTTAAACACAAACTGAGATCCTCAGGAAGAGGGTGCAGGGAGGCTTAACACGATGGTAACAATTAAACATGAGCAGAAAAGGGAGCAGAGAAAAGACTTTCATAACTGAGGGCTCAAAAAAAAAAAAGAGTATCTCCATATAGGAGAGACGGACACAGAAATTTACCACATAAACCATCTTCAGCTATCCTCATCTCAGAAGGTCACCATCTGAACGCCAGCACAGATTATGGACTGGAAACAGGTACAGCAAAAAGTGTGTAAATGTTGTGTCAGTAAACCCAACCTCATATTTCATCTGTTGGTGAAAGTAATGTGCATCTATATTGAGAAATCTTTTAAAGCCATGTGTCTTGACAAATTAGTTCAGTGTTACACAGTAAACTCACAAAGCAGAAGCTGTAGAAAAAGGGTATGCTTATGATTGTGATGAGGGCATCACTGCCAGCCTCGAACAAGGAGATTGTGCATGTTATGAAGAAATGATGTAAAGATGGCATTTCCTAGAAAAAGGCATGCTAAAGTGGCAGGAAGGAGAGACAACAGCTTTCTTAAATTAGAAGGTAAAATTATACATCTGTGCCTTCTGGCAGTGCCAGAAGTAAATTGGCTTCTTGCACGGAAAGTTTCTTCTACAGAGTTGGACCTTCAGCCACCAGCCTCCCAAGTCCTATATCCAGTCTGAGGCTGTGACCCTCAAACCTGTTGTGGGGAGTTCACTTACATTTCCCAGGTCCTCAGCAGGGACGGCTGCTGCTTGTTCAGAGGGGGGGCCCAGCAATCACAGGAGTGCATAAGCCTGGCTGCGGGATCCAATGGCAGAAGTGGGGCTGGAGATTCTCTTCCCCAGAAGAAAATGTCCTGTAACGCATAACACCTGTACACCTTGCAATAGTTTTCTCCCTTTCTCTGCACCATACTGCATTCAGAAAGGGCTTCTGCTGAAAGAAAAATTATAAGCACTGCTTTTAAACTCCTCCCTTCTTCACTGTCCTGAACATCATATCTTATAGCATATGCTGTTACATGCCTGTGCTTTCCATGAAAACAACCTCACCAGTTATTCTGGAAACTAGCTTTTACAGCTGGGGAAAAAAAAAACCCAACCCACCACATTCCTGCTTTTAGAAGTCACAGTTAAAGAACAGATATAATCCATGGGAAAAATAACACACTCCTGAATACAGACAATGTAAGACAGCCACAGCTTCTGCTCCAGGAATTGGTCAGTACAGCAAGAATAGGATTGTCTCCCTGTCTGTCTCTCAAGAGCATTAACAAAGTCCAAGACAGGCTATTGGTCAATCCTTATGCCCTTCCCCATCCAGTAAAGGAGAAATCCACACACAAAGAGCTGTACTGGGAAAAACCAGACCAAAACAGATCAAAGAAGGGCAAAATGTGGATGTAGCTGTCTAGGAGGCTGGTTATGTGCATGTGGCAGGACACCAAAGACGCTGCCAGGGAGGACTTTGTGCAGCCTCTCTCATGAAGTATCTCCCGGGTTATACAAGGGCTGGGCTAACAGCCCGGGAGGAGCGTGCAGTCCTCCTTTACTCAATAAATCCTCCTCACACTGGCTCTAGTGTTGCATGCCTAACAGCTATTAAACAGCTCTCGGGCCAGAGATGGCTCACATCTGGTGAACCCAGTCCTCACATCCGGTAGACTCAGCCCTCACAGCTGAAAACAGCTGTCCAGGTAGGCAGTCTCTAGCATGCTGACAGCCCAGCCCGAGCGGCACAGAGCAGTAAGCCTGCCCACCTCACTGCAGTTCTGTGAACAGAGAGTGCATGCTGCACCCTTGCTAAGGTCAGCCATCTGCTGCAGGACACAAGAAGCTCAGAAGTTTGGTCAAAATTCTTGTCAACAAGCCCCAAAAGAGTGATTTCTCATGGTTTTCTGCATGGTGTGGAGCTTTGATGTCATTCAAGGGATGTCAACATGTACAAGAAAAGACTGTAGCTGTCATGCATGCAATTGTTGTGGGGCCTAAGAAAGGTGAGTATCCCAATCTCACTTGGGAGAATATAACAATAACACTAAACAACACTAGTGAGGTTTGAGCAGGTGACTCATGTAGGGTTCCCTTGGAAACCTGAGCTATAGCTTTATCAGTCCATCAAGGCTGAAGGGTGTATTTGATGAGATGCCACATTGCCTGAGGTCTGTGGCCTTTTGAGCTGCTGTGACTCTAAAACCATAACCCTGGAGGATTCAAGTCTGTTCTTCACCTCCCAACCCACAATTTCCAATCAGGCTGCCATATAGAAAAGACTGAAGTCAATTAATTGATTTCATGATAATCTATGAAAAATAAGCTTTTGGCTACAAGCTCATTGCCCATCCTCAAGTCCCTTACATTTCATAATTTCCTAAATTTCTGAAAAGCACTCTTGCTCTTAAGCAGAGCATAGCAGAGTATCAGCTAAATAAGTGGAAGAGCTCTTCTGCTTGCTTTCAGTGAGATGCTCTGTAGCGACAAGCTTGTCCTTTGCACAGTTAAGACAGCTGTGTGCCAGGGGTGTCTCAAGGAAAAGAGGTAGTAAGAGAGGTAGTAAGTTGTGGCCATGTGTTAGAAGGCAAAGTCAGGTGAGTGCTCCAGGAAGTGGAATGTCCGCATGCATTTGGAGTTCACATGAGTAAGCATGTTCCCACTCTCCCTTCCCCTCCCTAACTGAACTCAGGCACCTTAAAGTCTGACTTTGTCTCACTTGTCACAGGCAATGAAAACTCATAAAATTTGGGTTGAAATCCTGACCTTGGCACAGATTTTTTTTCTGTTATGACCTGGGGCATGTCCTGTATTTTCTCTTTTTGTGTCATGGTTGTCACTGAAAATCCGGGAATAAAACCTTCTAACACCAATGTAGTGTTATAAGGCAGGCATTCTTTATTGCAGTGCTGGATGCACATGCGGTGGAATTATCCCCCGTGCATCCAGCGCTGCAATAAAGAATGCCTGCCTTATAACACTACATTGGTGTTAGGAGGTCTTAATCCTGGATTTTCGGTGACAGTTTCGGGCGACCTGGATGGGACCCTGCTTGTGAACACCAACGGATCCGTGGGATCATGGGACCTCCAGCCGGCATCGAGGGATTCTCGAGGAGAACCTCTGATCCCTGGACTGAAGGATTCCAAGTAAGTCCCCTGGAAATTAATTAAGGCATTCTTTTAACAAGTAATGGAGCTCCTGATAGGACGTGAGTTAGAGTCCCACTGAAGCCTGCTCGTAAGGCGCAGCGAAAGCCATGCAGAATTGGGCTAAAGTCGGTTGGTTGGTAAGTCTCTGCTAGGCGAAAGCCTGTGGAACAGGCCCCAGAGGGGGAGTCTTCAACGGGGGGTTGAAGTCTCCAAGGTTGGGATCTCCGGCAGGGGGCTGGGATCCCAGAGGGATCTCCAACAAGGTTTGGGGTCCCTCTGCCTGTGATAGTGCACAATCACAACCACTGGTCGTTTGGGAGATGGACACATTTCCGAGTAAAAAGCCCATCCCATGCGGTACACCTTTGGGATGTATTCTGAAATATTGGGAAATATTCTGAAACATTGGAAAGACCTGGGGGGTGATCCTTTGATTCGGAAACAATTAATTGATTACTGCAATCATTGGTGACTGATGTATACTCTGGATGGTGGGGAGAGATGGCCAGAGAATGGGACACTGCGTTATAACACTATCTTGCAATTAATGTTGTTTTGTAAATGGGAAGGTATATGACATAATATATGCAGATCTGTTTTTCACACTGAAAAATCATCTGGAGTGGCAGAAGCAGTGTGGGATACATCCACAAAATCCTAGGATGATGGTTTTAAAGAAAGGGAAATCCGAAGAGGATTTTTTAAAAATGTTGTTTTGCTTGTAGTATTGGTAAAAGGTGTTTAAAATATGAACTTGAGGAAGATTATGTTAAATTAATGGTTGTGCCTCACAGGAGATGGGGAGATGGTCAAGAAGATCAAAATTTGGAGGCTGGTAGTCCTTCTGCTTCTCCTACGGGGGGGGGGGGTGGGGGAGGGCAGGGGGATTCAGACCGATTTCAGGAAGGACACGGAGAAGAACAGAGGGGGGAGTGGCTGAACCAGCTCCACTCCAAGCCCCTCTCTGAGAAGCTAGGGAATGAGGAAGTAAAATTTTTAATAAATACAGGGACCACTTATTTGGTATTGAACACATGTAAAGGGAAATTTAGTCATAAATCAGTAGATGTTATTGGTGCGACAGGGCAAAAAGAAAATTGACCTTTCTTAAAGCTGTTGAAATTTAGATTGGGAAAACAGTGGGTAACTCACCAGTTTCTATATATGCCTGAATGTCCGTTGCCTTTGTTAGGACGAGATTTATTAAGCAGATTAGAGGCAGAAATCACTTTTAAGGATGGGGAAATTGAATTATTAATACCAGAATCAAAACCCATTGAGGCAAGAGTGTTTATGTTACAGGATTATTTTAAGGAGGAGCAAATTCCGGAAGAGGTGGAAAACACAGTAATCCCTTTGGTTTAGGCAAATGAAGTTCTGGGATGGTCCAAATTAGCAGAACCGATAAAAGTGATCTTAAAACCTGGATCCAAACTGGTAAGACAAAAACAATATCCTGTAAAGTGGGAGGCTCGAAAATGATTAAAGGGGTTAATCACAAAATTTTTGAAATATGGACTTTTGGTAGAATGCGAGTCAGAATATAAGAATCCTATATTACCGGTAAGGAAATCTGGAGGAAAAGAATATCGACTAGTCCAGGATTTAAGAGCTATAAATCAGATAGTTCAAGATATACACCCAGTAGTAGCCTATCTCTATACTTTACTGACATCTCTGAAAGAGGAACATAAATGGTTTACTGTACTAGATTTAAAGGATGCCTTCACTTGGGAAGAGTACAGAAACGTGGTGAGAGCATGCAGGGATGCGACGAGGAAGGCCAAGGCTCACCTGGAATTGAAGCTGGCAAGGGATGTCAAAAACAACAAGAAGGGCTTCTTCAACTACATCAGCAGCAAAAGGAAGGCTAGGGACAACGTGGGGCCGCTGCTGAATGAGGCGGGTATTCTGGTGACGGAGGATGCGGAGAAGGCAGAGCTAATGAATGCCTTCTTTGCTTCAGTCTTCAGTGCTAAGACTGGCCCTCAGGAATCCCAGGCCCCGGAGGTAAGAGAAGAAGCCTACAAAGAGGACAACTTTCCCTTGGTCGAGGAGGACTGTGTGAGGGATCGCTTAAGTGATCTGGACACCCACAAATCCATGGGCGCCGATGGAATGCACCCACGAGTGCTGAGGGAGCTGGCGGATGTCATTGCTGAGCCACTCTTCATCATCTTTGAGAGGTCCTGGAGGACAGGAGAGGTGCCTGAGGACTGGAGAAAGGTCAATGTCACTCCAATCTTCAAAAAGGGCAAGAAGGAGGACCCAGGGAACTACAGGCCGGTCAGCCTCACGTCCATCCCGGGAAAGGTGATGGAGCAGCTTATCCTGGAGGCCATCATCAAGCAAGTGGAAGAAAAGAAGGTTATCAGGAGTAGTCAGCATGGATTCACCAAGGGGAAATCATGCCTGACCAATCTGATAGCTTTCTACGATGACATGACTGGCTGGGTAGACGAAGGGAGAGTCGTGGATGTTGTCTACCTTGACTTCAGCAAGGCTTTCGACACAGTCTCCCATGATGTCCTCCTAGGGAAGCTGAGGAAGTGTGGGCTGGATGAGTGGTCGGTGAAGTGGATAGAGAACTGGCTGAATGGCAGAACTCAGAGGGTTGTCATCAGCGGCGCTGAGTCTAGTTGGAGGCTGGTGACAAGTGGTGTCCCTCAGGGGTCAGTACTGGGCCCAGTCTTGTTTAACTTCTTCATCAACGACCTGGATGAAGAGTTAGAATATACCCTCAGCAAGTTTGCTGACGACACCAAACTGGGAGGTGTGGTAGATACACCAGAAGGCTGTGCTGCCATTCAGCATGACCTGGATAGGCTGGAAAGCTGGGCAGAGAGGAACCTGATGAGGTTCAACAAGGGCAAGTGCAGGGTCCTGCACCTGGGGAGGAACAACCCCATGCACCAGTACAGGCTTGGGGTGGACCTGCTGGAGAGCAGCTCTGCGGAGAGGGACCTGGGCGTCCTGGTGGACGACAGGTGAACCATGAGCCAGCAGTGTGCCCTGGCTGCCAAGAAAGCCAATGGGATCCTGGGGTGCATCAAGAAGAGTGTGGCCAGCAGGACGAGGGAGGTTCTCCTTCCCCTCTACACTGCCCTGGTGAGGCCTCATCTAGAGTACTGTGTCCAGTTCTGGGCTCCCCAGTTCAAGAAAGATGAAGAGCTACTGGAGAGAGTCCAGCGGAGGGCTACGAGGATGGTGAGGGGACTGGAACATCTCCCCTACGAGGAGAGGCTGAGGGAGCTGGGCTTGTTCAGCCTGAAGAAGAGAAGGCTGCAAGGGGACCTTATAAATGCCTACAAATATCTGAAGGGTGGGTGTCAGGAGGATGGGGCCAAGCTCTTTTCAGTGGTGCCCAGTGACAGGACAAGGGGCAATGGGCACAAACTGAAGCACAGGAAGTTCCGTCTGAACATGAGGAAGAACTTCTTCCCTCTGAGGGTGACGGAGCACTGGAACAGGCTGCCCAGGGAGGTTGTGGAGTCTCCTTCTCTGGAGATATTCAAGACCCGCCTGGACAAGGTCCTGTGCAGCCTGCTGTAGGTGACCCTGCTTCGGCAGGGGGGTTGGACTAGATGACCCACAGAGGTCCCTTCCAACCCCTACTATTCTGTGATTCTGTGATTCTTTTGCATACCTCTGGATATACAAAGTCAAAGCATATTTGCTTTTGAATGAGAGAGCCCTGCAACAGGACGAAAGATTTGTATCTGACATGGGCACCTGAATGCCAAAAATCATTTAGGGAACTTAAAAAGGCATTGATGATGGCCCCTGCCTTGTGTTTACCTGATCTAACCAAACCTTTTGAGCTGTTTGTACATGAGAGGCAACATCTGGCCCTTGGAATGCTGGCACAACATCTGGGATCCTGGAAGCAACCAGCAGGATACTTCTCTAAACAACCTGACAACGTGAGTGAAGGATGGCCGGGATGTTTGCGCGCTGTGGCAGCAACAGTATTGGTGATTCAGGAAGCTCGAAAATTGACTATGGGTCAAAAGATGGTGGTATATGTACCACACATGGTAGTAATTGTTTTAGAACAAAAGGGGGGTCATTGGCTGTCCCCCAGCAGAACGCTGAAATATCAGGTTGTCTTGCTGGAACAAGGTGAAGTGTAATTAAAAATCACAACTATTGTAAATCCAGCAATATTTCTGTCGACAGAAAATCCGACAGAAAGTCTAGAACATGACTGCCTACTAACTGTTGAACAAGTCTGTTCCAGCAGATCGGACCTCAAAGATGAACCTCTGGAAAATCCTGATTTGGAGTTATTTACAGATGGGAGTAGCTTTGTGCAAGAGGGAAGACGAACGGCCGGATATGCTGTTGTCACCGCCACCGAGGTACTGGAGTCAGGAACGCTAGCTCAAATACCTCGGCACAGAAAGCAGAACTGGTGGCATTGCAGCAAGCCTTGTGAATGGCAGAAGGAAATATGGACTGATTCCAAATATGCATTTGGCGTGATTCATGCTCATGGAGCCATCTGGAAAGAAAAAGGACTGCTCTCAGCCCGAGGATCATCAATAAAACATAAAGAAGAAATCCTCCAGCTCCTAAAAGAGGTTCAGAAGTCAAAGGAAGTAGCGGTGATGCACTGCAAGGCTTATCAATTTGGTCAGACAGCTCTAAATATAGGTAATTGATTGGCGGACAAAACGGCAAAGGAGGCTGCAGAACGAGGTATCCTTGCACTAGTATCAGTAAAACAGATTAAAATCCCGAATCTGAAACCAAAATATAGTAAATTGGATGAGCAATTGGTGGAACAATTAAAAGCATCACAAAATACAGAAGGGTGGTGGGTAACGCCAGAAAAGCAAGTAATAGTAACCCCGCACGTTATGTTAGAATTTGCGAAAGAAAAGCATGCTCAGACACATTGGGGTGTAGATGCTATGGTCTCGAGTTTAAAATCATCTCTAATGTGTGTAGGAATGACAGGAATAATTAAATCAATAGTGGCCAAGTGTCAAATTTGTCTCAAAAATAATCCCTTAAATCGGAAAAAGGCACCCCTAGGAATTAAGAAACAAGGCAATTCCCCAGGAGACTATTGGCAGGTTGATTTTTCTGAATTGCCCAGGCAAAATAGATTTAAGTATTTATTAGTATTAATTGATACATTTTCTGGATGGCCAGAAGCCTTTCCTTGTCGCACCAACAAAGCAAAAGAAGTAGTTAAAATATTGTTAAAAGAAATAATATCAAGGTTTGGAGTACCAATAGGAATGTCTTCTGATAGGGGACCACACTTTGTAGCAGAAATAGTTCAACAAGTAAGTAAAATTTTAGGAATAAATTGGGATTTACACATTCACTGGAGGCCGCAATCAAGTGGGAAAATTGAAAAGATGAACCAAACATTAGAAAGACAAATAGGTAAGATTTGTCAAGAAGTATCTTTAAAATGACCACAAGGTTTACCCTTAGCACTCCTGAGAATCAGAATCCAACCAAGATCTAAAGATGGTGTAAGTCCATACGAAATCTTGTATGGCAGACCTTATCAAACTCCTCTAATCCCAGGGGATATGGGAATAGCAGGGGAAACAGATTTAAAAATGTATTTGATTTCTTTAGGAAGAACCCTCGAAGCACTCCGAAAATACATTGTGCTGACCAGATCGCTTGCTTTGGATACAGCTGTGAATCAACATCAACCAGGTCATTTTGTGTACATAAGGACTTGGAACTCTGAACCACTGCAGGAGAAGTGGAAGTGACCTTTCCAGGTACTGCTAACAACTTACACTGCTATCAAAGTAGAAGGAGTGGAACCGTGGATACACTACACTCGAGTGAAGAAGGCGCCTTCATAGAAAGTCATTAATAGAGGTCCAGAGACTGCAAAACTAATTTAAAAATATGTCTGAAGGGGGGGCTATGATTGTAAAATATGGAAAAAATGAATTCTGACCTGGAGACTGATGATGATAGGAGAATTGTTTAAAGTATTAAAAGTGAAAACAAGAATTAAGGATCCACTGTCAATAAAAGTGGAACAGTTAATATGCTTCCCAAGAACTCTGGAAGAAAATTGGCTTGACAAAATTTTTAATGGATTAGGGTGGAATCTGAGTTCCTGGGTAAAATCCTTAATTAGCACTGGGCTACATTTGTTAATCGTATTTTTAGTGATATTATTTATTACTGTTTAAAAAAGGAACTCGCCAACAAAACAGCTTTCAATTGAATGATTATTCAGGCAGTAACAAAAAGACAAGATTTAAGTGATTAGGTCACGACGCTTCCACCACCATATAATGAATAGTGGATAACTGAATTGTTATAGAATCATTATTGACAGTAGAGTATTGAATCAATGTGTAACTAAAACATAATTTAATTTAGGATAGAAGTATTGAAAAAATGGTTATTTCAAAACTTCCAAAGGGAGGAAATGTAACCAGGGTAACTAAGTCTGCGCAACCATTTACTTAAGAAGTGAGAAAAGTTTACACCAATCGCCAAAGAGAATAATACTGAATATGCATGAATATAATAAATATGTATATTTTTGGTCTATATAAACTGCATGGAAAAGGTATGAGTTATGCACATTCGGTGGAATTATCCCCCGTGCATCCGGCGCTGCAGTAAAGAATGCCTGCCTTTTAACACTACATTGGTGTTAGAAGGTTTTATTCCTGGATTTTTGGTGACAGTACTGATGGACGAAAGGCTGGACATGAGCTTAAGCCACTCCACAGTCTGACTTACTTCACCAGACAACAACTGGAAAAACAGGTATATTTAAGGAAAGATTGTAGTTAAGCATGAGTTTTACTTAAACTCTCATACTAAACACTTCATCAGTTCATGGCCAGTAGAGGGCATTTGACTTCAAGAATTGGCCTCATGGCTGTGGTCTTCTCACACTGAATTCAAAAAAACCCAAACCATTCTATATTACTAAAAATTCATACCATTAGTGGTTATTTCCCTGCTGTATATGTTTAAACTTTTCAGTTGAAATTGCCCCTGAAGCCAGTAGAGGCTGAGAACATGTCAACCAAACAAAGAGTTATTGATTCATCCTTTCCTGAATTATCCACTTCCTACTTTCTAGTATCAAGGTAATTGGGAGCTTTACTCAACCAACAGTCAGGACAAAGGACTACTTACAAAGGGATTTGTCTGTCCCAAGTTACTGGGAGTTACATGCTTGTCTGAGCTGGTGCAATTATCCCTTTTTATTTTGATTGTTGTTTGTTAAAACCTTTAAAGTGATTTTATTGTAATCTCAAAGCTTAAAGTGGGAGAAATTCACACCCTTGGAGAGGGATGTTATCATTCTAAATCATTACGACAATTAGTAACAAGCATGAGACCCCAAGTCTGTGAATGTTGCTTTCCACAGTGTTGACTGTGAACAGAGCAAAAATACACTGTCTGAAAAGTGTGTGCTTTTGAGATATTAATATAAAGCAACAAGAGGTACTGAGTAGGGGAAATGCTATGCTATAGCTGAAGAATGAAAAGTGTGGGTAAACCAGCAGAGTTGGGTAAAATCACTAAATAACAATGGATTTGCCAAAACTGCATGTTTCCTGATTTCACATTCTCTTTCCCGAATATTTCACTTCTCATTTGAAAACACTGAAATTCTCAGATTTGATAATTTTAAGGAAAAAATCCCTACACTGTTTTTAAATGATGGTAAGTATATATGAGTACATACTCGGAGGTCACATCCCTGGAAATGTTCAAGGCCAGGTTGGACAGGGCTCTGAGCAACATGGTCTAGTTAAAGATATCCCTGCTCGCTGCAGGGGCGTTGGGCTAGATGACCTCTAAAGGTCTCTTCCAATCCAAAGCATTCTATGATTCTATGATATTGATATTCCAAGAAGTCTGAAACTTGGCTTGGGTCCTAACAGTGCTAAACACAAAATATTTCTGATCCCCTCCAAAGTTTTAACATTCTCTTTCCCCACCATGTAAGAACTGGAATTGTCCCAGATAAAACTGCTAACAGTAAAAACACAGAAATCTACTTCCACTTCCCTTAGTTACATATTTTCAATTTTAAGTTTTTACGAATACTTATCACTCAGTTGTCACTGATGTCAGTAAAGCCTCCAATTTTATGCCATTCTGAGAAGAAATTCTGGCCCTGAATACAGCGAGGAAAGAGTCACTGTCCCACATGACTAGAACACAGTCAGGTCAGCAGCAGTTCAGTCAGTGACAGCAAAAAGTAGCTTAAACCAAGGGCAGACCCAGGATACCAAAAGAGGGAATGGAAAGGTGTTTGCGACATCAAACTTTAGGATCAGGTTTCTTGACAAACTTTGTTTTTCAAATGGGTTTAGGATAAGATGGGTTACCTTGATAGATGATACCTAAAACAAAGCAAAGAAGTTACGAAGCATACTTTTTTCTTGATTTTTTTCCAGATACACACATGCACCTGTGAACGACAATAGCAATTAAATATTAGACATATGTTAACTTTGGAAACCAGAAAAAAAATGAATACTTTAGCCTGTTAAAGAGATCGACACTTTGGTTTCAGCATGACACAGAGAAGTCCCTAAAACTACAAGTTTTCCAAGTGCAGATGAGTAGGTGGAACTGGCAACTGACACAGTTCAACCTAAAGCAAGACATGCAGTTTTGCAAATAAGGAAACCCAGTCACAGCAGGTGACGATGGCAGGATACATCAAGTTCTCCATCACATGGTATTTTCAACTGAAGCTTGCATGCCTTCCCCAGAAGAAAGTACTTGCTTAGTCACCAATGGCCAGAGAATGAAGTGGAGTCACCTGGAGAAACATCTGTGGTTTGACTTCTGCAAGAAGCCAAAGTCCATTACTATACTGGCCTGCTCCTGGCCTAGGTTCTACTACAGCAACGCCTCCTCTAAAAACCTGCGTAGTATGAAAATATATGATCTGGAAACATACAGTGCATCTTTGAATAACAGAGAAGTCTACTCATCAGCAGACAAAGCAACATGGTCATTAGTCAAGATAAACAGTATTTGTGAAGTACTTATTTAATAATTATGTAGTACTATTAGTTTTCCTGGATGCTGGGTAAACAGATTCTCCTTACGTACCACAGCACTGCTTCAGACTTTGGCCATCACTTTCATCAACTGTTTCACAGCTTTTAATGCATGGGTGTGCTATGGAAAATCCACCGCAAAGCACTACCAGAGACATCAGCACCATCTTTACATTCCTTAGCGGTTTTAATATCACAACAGGATATCAGTGCTACGCTGCCATGCACCTGTGTTATGGTAAGGGCCTGAAAGCCCAAAGCCCAAGATCCATGGCACCACATGAAATAATTGTCTAAAGGAGCCCCTGTTCCAGAATGGCCACCATCTACTACGCAGATGAGTCAGACCATGGAAGAGCCAGAAATAACACAGAAACAGAGAAGAGGCTAGCCAAAACTGGGAAACAGCTTTCATAAAAGCAGCAATATAAGACTTCTTGAAAAGACTTCTTGAAAAAGTGATAAAAGAGAATGGATATAATAGAGTCGTGTAAAATAATGAGTGCTATGGAGAAAGATCTCATCATACAGGGGTAGTATTTTTTTCACAAGTATCATAAAGGTACCCAGAATTTAGACAAATTCACTGAGAAATAAAGGAGGACTTTATTGTTGATTTTACTTTCTAAACTTTTGTGCTTTATGTGCACTACCAGGATTTTTGGTCAAAACCATCCCCAATATGTGTCATCTGTGGTTAGACCTAGAAGTCTCACATTCATTGAATATGACAGTGGATGAAGTCTCTGTATATACATAGCCTTTTTGTGACAATCCTGTTCCCCTCTCCATCAAAATTCCTACCCCATTCTGGAGGAGAAACATTCACTTTTCCTCTGGACAAGGAGCTGAAGTGTCATAGATGTGTGCAACCAGTGTGTCAGCAAGTGGTGTAAATATTGATGATTTAAAAGCCACTGACCCTGAAAACTAATGAAAGAAAACCATTATGTGTGAGGGGAAGGAGGGAAGACTGTCTTAGCAAGACAACGTTATGACAACTATACTTGATAAGCTGAAGAATGCTGATCAGGTGGTGGAAAATGGCAAAGACATACTTCTCATTTTCCTTTCTTCAGCTATTTACACTGTGAAGATGATAAAGGAGGGAGAAAGATCACCCTTCTGAAGTGCAAGAAGTGTAATCCAGGAGAGCTGAGAGAAGGGCAAAAATGTGCTACGAGGCACTAGGGAAATTTATATTTTGGTTGGATTTTTTTTCAGTCTTGCCTAAACCATTGCCCTTTCTCATGAATAAAAAATATATAGAAAAAAATAAGTAGTGTCTGCAAAGTCTTCATGTGTTTCGATATGTTTGCACACTTTAAACTAGTACCTTATGCACTGTCTAATCTGGGGGGTTTCCCTCTCCCAGGTCCATAGAGAAAATGTCCACTGCTATGGCTAAATGCTGAAGAGATGAGATTGTGCTCCCTGTACCAGACCACCATGAAGACTTGAATTCCAGTGGTAAGGAGAGATCCTCTGTGTCCTCAGACTGAGTTCAGCAACTGAAACAATGCAAGAGATGCTATCAAAATGTCATATTCTGTTTTGTAAGCTCTGTTCTCCCTGTTGCTTTCTAGGCATTATCTTCCCACCTCTCTCTTCTCACAGAGGTGGCGAGTCCTGCTTATTTTGCATGCAGCGGGCTTGCTATCCTACCAAACAAAGCATGTCAAATCCATTTGTTCTTGGTGTTTATAACTGGTAGAAACGGCCACTAACGGTCTCTCAAAAGCCCCAAGCAATTCAGAGTAACCTCTTCAGTCACGAAGCCTCCTGCCTCTCACCCTGTGAGTTATTTTTATGAATCAGTACTCTTCAGCTGAAGTTATCTGTCCAGCTGCCAGCAATGCAGTACTGAAGTATCTAGCTGGAGCTAAAGTCAAAATCCAAGTTACAGCGGAGCTCAAGAGCACTCAGAGTATGTTAGTAGTTCTGTTCCATCTCACTTCTCCAATGAAAACTCTCATATATATTACTGGAACCAGATATCTGACTGGAAAGACAACGGAAGTTACACAGAAAACATAGATGGAAATACTACACTCTTTATTTCCAATGAGAATAATTTCCAACTATTTTCAGATAAAATTCTTCAAAGAAAAAAACAACATCATATATCCAGGCCTATTTTACATACTTTAATTACAGTGATAGCACTTACAGAGCTTGACCAGGTCTGTACATGGTGCAGCTAAACAAGCATAAAAGTACTTCTGCAAGTAAATTATCTGAAATCAAGAGGTCTGTAAATGTGAAAGATCAGGGAGTATTTTCAAGATGTAGTTCATTATTTCCAGAACAAACAGCAATTTTCAGCTTTGCTTAGTGTATTTGATTCCATTGGTGGCTCATTTTTATTCCCTCCTTAAACATGCAACCAAGCTTTACAAAGACTGAATGTTTACACCGGTGTATGTGTGTGTATTAATTCTTAATATTTGAAATAAATACTCATGAGCTATTACTCAATGAAGGTGGTGTGCCTTGCAGTATAATCCATTTAGCATAGAGTGGATGCACAGTTCTTTTAAAAAGGTGCATAAATTATCAATCTGGTGATATTCACTTTCTGCTGTTACTCCAAGACTTCTAAAACACAAGCATTCATGAACCTGACAATTGAAAACTTTGTCTGAGCAATAAACTGTAAAACAAAAGGGTAAAAACATTTGCTGTTGTACAGCCAGATTGCAGAATCATGAGCCTGTTCCATACCAAATAAGGTGAATGTCAAATACACTATATTATCTATTAGTTAGCACCCAAAAAGGTTTTTAGATGCTGACGAGAGGAAAGATTTCAGTGTAATTTTCTCAGAATTCTGCATGAGGCGAGAAAGCTGGGTAGGAACCTGAAACACCCTATAAACAAAGACTGTTATTGTTTATACATGAGCAATAAGATTCAGTGAGTTGCCTCACCATTCAGTTCCTATGCCTAAAAACCTAGTTGCACAAGTTACTGAAAACTGAACGAGTTGACAGAAGTCTTGAAACAAGTTTTGGTTTTTTTGGGGTTTTTTTTTGTTTGTTTTGCCTCTTGGTTGCAGCTACAAGATTTATCCAACTTTGCCATCAGCTGTCATTCTGGCACATCCATTTACTACCTAGAAATTTTGCAGCAAAATCTGCTTCCACCACAAAGTAAACTAACCAAACTAAATCACTTGCTGAAAGTATGTTTCCTAGAGGCTTTCCAGAGGTCATCAATTACTTTTACTCCTTAAACTTAACAAATCCAGTAATCCAAGCTTATCAGAAAAGACTGATATGCAGGAAGCCTGGCAAGAAATTTTCCTACCACAGGTTTAACAAACTCACACCTTCCTTGTATCCCCATTTATAACATGAAGCGATGTTCATTTTATGGAAGTAATGAAAGTGTGTATTGAATTTTGTAATCGAAGCACTCCTCTGCTTTCCTCCCTCTCTTCTAACCTTCTGCAGAAATATTAAAAAAAAAAAAAAAGGAAAATGTCCCAAGCTGTTTCTCTAGTGCCCAGTGGACCATAGAATCATGAAGGCTGGAAAAGACCTCAAAGATCATTAAGTCCAACTGTCACCCCAACATCACCATGCCTGCTAAACCATGTTCTGAAGTGCCACATCTACACATTTTTTGAACACCTCCAGGGATGGTGATGCAACCTCCTCACTGGGAAGCCTGTTCCAATGCCTGACCACTCGTTCAGTAAAGAAATTTTTTCTAATATCCAATCTAAACCTCCCCTAACACAACTTGAGGCCATTTCCTCTTGTCCTATCACTAGTTACCTGGGAGAAGAGACCAACACCTGCCTCACTACAATCTCCTTTCAGGTAGTTACAGAGAACAATAAGGTCTCCCCTCAGCCTCCTTTTCTCCAGACTGAACAGTCCCAGTTCTCTCAGTTACTCCTCATAAGATTTGTTCTCCAGACCCTTCACCAGCCTCACTGTCCTTCTCTGGACACGCTCCAGCAATTCAATGTCCTTCTTGTAGTGAGGGACCCAAAACTGAACACAGTACTCGAGGTGCAGCCTCACCAATGCCGAGTACAGGGCCATGATCACCTCCCTACTCCTGCTGGCCACACTATTCCTGATACAAGCCAGGATGCCGTTGGCCTTCTTGGTCACCTGGGCACACTGCTGGCTCATGTTCAGCCAGCTGTCAACCAGCACGCCCAGGTCCTTTTCCACTGGGCAGCTTTTCAGCCACTCTTTCCCAAACCTGTAGCGCTGCATGAGGTTGTTGTGACCCAAGTGCAGAACCTGGCACTTGGTCTTGTTCTATCTCATACAATTGACCTTGGCCCATTGATCCAGCCTGGCCAGATCCCTCTGCAGAGCCTTCCTACCCTCGAGCAGATCGACACTCCCACCCACTGTGGTGTCATCTGCAGACTTACTCAGGAAGCACTCAATCCCCTCATCAAGATCATTGATAAAGATATTAAACAAGAATGGCCATAAAACTGAGCCCCAGGGAACACCATTTGTGACCAGCCACCAACTGGATTTATATCCGTTCACCAGCACTCTCTAGGCTCGGCCATTCAGCCATTTTATTACCCAGCTGAGTGTTCACCCATCCAAACCATGGGCAGTCATTTTCATCAGGAGGATGCTGTGGGGAACAGTGTCAAAGGCCTTACTAAAGTCCAGGTAGATGCCGTCCACAGCATTTCCCTCATCCCCTAGGCATGTCACCCAGTCGTAGAAGGAGATCAGGTTGGTCAAGCAGGACCTGCGTTACATGAACCCACGCTGGCTGGGCCTGATCCCCTGGTTGTCCTTCATACGCCTTGTGAGTACACTCAGGATGAATCGCTCCATAATCTGCTCCAACATCCTGTAGTTGCCAGGATCCTCCTACCAGCCCTTCTTGCAGATGGGCGTCACAATGGCAATCCTCCAGTCATCTGGAACCTCCCCTGTTACCCAGAACTGCTGATAGGTGATGGAGAGTGGCTTGTCCAGCTCCTCTGCCAGTTCCCTCAGCCCTCTTGGGTGGATCCCATGTGGCTCCGTAGACCTGAAAGTGTCCACGTGGCATAGCAGGTGGTTAACTGCTTCCTCCTGGATTATGGGAAGTTTATTTTGCTCTTCATCCTTGTCCTCCAGCACTGGGGGCTGACTACCCTGGGAATAACTGGTCTGACTATTAAAGACTGAGGCAAAGAAGGCATTAAGTACCCCAGCATTTTCCTCCTCCTTGGTGGCAATGTTCCCCCCTACATCCAATAAAGGATGGAGCTTCTCCTTGACCACAGACTAGTGTATCTGTGTTAGTGAGAATCTCTTTAGCTTTACAACCCGAAACAAGATAGTCATGCTCCTGCTGCATGCAAGAAGGACCAGGGAGCTGGAGTGGCTAACCAGCAACTAATATCATCTCGCTGCAGGGTGCAGTGGTGACATTCCTTTAGCCAGATGTAGCTTCTGGTGTTACACTCTTCTGCCAGGCTGCTGAAGACAGCTATTTCAGAAGTTACATGACAATTACTAATTTCTACTCAACAAATATCAAAAGCAAAGCATTTATTAGAGACATATTATAGCACTTATCAGTCTTGACAAAGGATTTTGAATTTTGGATTGCAAAAGCCTAAAGTCCTTAGAAAACAAAGTGGCTTTCCCCCCTCCCTCACCCGCGTGCCACTGTGACATTACTGCTCTCTTCTCAAACACTAGAAAAGCCTTGAATTTTCAGACTGTGTCTGTGATTTTCTGTTACACACTCCTCTGGATTTTCAGTTATAGAAACAAACTGAAACCTTTTAAGTGCCAGTCAGAGTTTGCTCTTAACAGAAACAACCGAAGTTTCTACCATACAATGTACACTGTGCCTGGTTTCACTATCTTTTTTGGCATTAGATCTCCATGATCCAGCCCATAGGAATTTAAGACAATGCTGATTTACCCCAGCTGAAGTTCTGGCTCACTTTCTTTCTTTGCTTCCAAAGTATTAGTTAACTTTGCACACATTTATAAGCACAGTTCGAACTCTGGCACATCCAGCATTCATGGATAATGTATACCTATTTTATTTGACACTGCTGGATTTTCAGAAAAATCTACTAATCACTTTTCTCCTTGCAGTGTCTCCAGGAAATAACATGTGCAGGGCACTTTAGAAATTCTACTACATTTTTAGGTAATCCTGTTGTACAATTTGGCTTAGTATCAGAAGTATTTTTAATATCACAGAATCTCCCTTGCACATCTGAAGCCAAAGAAATACAGGGTTGGGATTTTTTTCTTTCTTTTTCTTTCTTTCTTCTTTTCAACTGCTGGACTTTTGCCCTTGTCCTTTTCCAAGCCATAGAGTGAGGCTCCTTTACCACATTCTATATGCAGAAAGAAGAACTGAAAGAAGCAGTATGTTTGAAGGAAAATTATAGGCTAGTTTCTGGTCATGTCAGAGACATTAAGTTCTTCTCATATCCAGCAGGAATGTGTCACATGAATGAAGGAAAAAAAACCCAAACCACCAATCAAAATACAGAAGGGCAAAAATGTGTTACAATCAATTATAACTCATTAAGCACAAATTTAAGTTTCCACATAAAAAATTAATCAAGATTCTGATCCCATTGTATCAGGCCTTTTTAGAAACATGATGCAAGAAACGGGCTCTGACCCACAGAACATTCTTCAGTGATTACACAGAACTGCTGGGCAAATAGGTGGGATGGATTTTCAGGGCTGGAAATGAAAAAGACTCATCATAGCCAAAAATTAAGAATCAATCCCAGCTCTGTGTTTGCCCAGGTGATCTTAGAGAGTGGAAGAACCATGCTCAGTTTGGCACAGCTAATGCAAATTGCAGTGCTCTTATGGACGCTGTCACTGCAGCATCTGAAAACCTTTCAGTCTTTTGTGTTGGTCCTCAAAGACAGGGAAGTGCAGTTTCTCTGATTTAGTTACCAAGACAGAACAGATACACATATTGCCTACGGGGCACAAATCTTCCTTTTTATTCTTCTTTATTAGTTGACTTTTCCCCAACGTAATTTTACGTTCCTGAATCACTTTTCCAACAGAGAATGTCTGCCTAGGAAGATGTGATCCTACCAGCTCAATTAATATGAACAGATGTACCTGAGTTGCCTGTTCTACTACTGAAATTCATAAAACTCCAATCCATTCTCACCTCTTCTTTTCTGGGCCTGGCAGAAGACAACATACTAAGAAAAAAACTCTTTAGCTCTTTTTACACCCCAGCATTTTATTCTGCTGAAGGTCATATTCAGTCTTCACATTTTCCAGATCTAAATCTGGTCTAGATCTCAATAAGAACAGCATCAGTACTTGTTAAAATCAAGCACATGCTTAAACGTTTGGTTTTGTTGAAAAAATGCACCATCATGCTTTTTTGACATTATGATTTTACTCTATGAAACAATGTTTATTTCTTGAGACAGAGGTAGAAATCATAGATAGCGAAGGTGAGGGTGAAGGACTGCACAGTCACTAAGGGACTGAGGTGAAAAAAGAGAAATAAACTAGGTGAGAACCTGGTTTTCAACCACTAATCATTTTGTGATTAAGAAAATACCTTACGCAAAACGATGAAGAAAAAAAAGCTGAATCCCCAGTCAAGTAATGCTAAGCAACAGACCAGATTTTGGCAGTGTTGTTCTTTCTGAACTTTGAACACATCCTTGAGACTACTGAATGTAAAGTGACAATGAAAAACTTCAGAGGACTTTCAATCAGAATATTAAGACCTGATCGCTGCTGAAAAAGTTAACCTGTGTTATATATCGGCTGGCCCAGAAGTTCACCCACCTTTCAGCAGTAGATAACAAGCTATGGAAAACTTGGTGCCTCGCTCGCCATGTCAGTCTGAGTTTTAATTGCTCAGTTCCCTGCAGTCACAATTATTATCATACTTCTTTCCTGAAAGATGGCAAGATGACGATCACTGCCCTTCTAGTCTTATAAATGTAGCATATGAGAATACAGTTTGGCACAAAGGTTCAGATGTGCAACGAGAGAACTGTAATTCCACAGGGATGTGTGTTCAGGGCAGGTATCGAGTGTGCAGGGTGTGTGCTTCTGCTCTGACATCTCCATGTCTTTTTAATGAAAGGAAAATGTAAATAACAAAGGCAGTAAGGAGGGTGTGAAATAAAAATACATGTAATTATAAATTTGCCTTTTCCTTAACCTATTATTTGGATAGACCTGATGAGACTACACTGACTTTTTTGTTCACTTTCTCCTATCCTAATTTAGTCTTTGAACAGGGAGGCATGTTCATGGCTAAGTTATTTATGCTGGACATTGTGTTTACTTCTTCAGTTCAAAGGACGAGAGCCTAAATTGTTCTCCTGTATTCAAAAAAGAGAGAACATCAGTGGAGGAATTAGAGCTGACAGTCAGATGACAGAGTGAAAAAGAAAGAGCAATGAAGGCTGATTAGGGTCCAGAACTTCTGTGGATAATCTGATTTTTTTTAAAGTTCAAGCTTTGAAAAATAAATGTTACAGTTCTGGAGGTTCCCTTGAGAAATAATGAAGGCAAGATTTGACTTCCACGTCTTGAAATGGAAACCGGTATAAGTCCCTGAGCTATCCAGGAGCACTACCCCCAGCCTGTGTGCGGAAGGAGCACACAGTAGCCCTGCCGTTGCTCTGAAAACAAGTCTCCTACTTCAATGTCTCGACTCGCTAGGGCAGAACACTCCTCCAAGCAGAAGCTGAAGAGACCTAAAAGCACTGGAGGCAAGTTTCTGCACTCTGACAACAGGCGATGCGGCTCCAGGGCTGCATGAGGGGTGAGGGACTTGGAGTCACCTGTTCTTACTTGACTTTTCCCTGCCACAACTACTGGTGTGATGCCAGAAGTGTGCACTACAGCCTGTGCCAGGTGCTGGTAGAGAGGGTCACGGCACATCCCAGAGCCCTGCCCTGCCTCACCAGGGCTTTTGCCCCACGCCCCGGAGGACAGGCAGGTGCCGAGTCCCCAGCCTTGGCTGCAAGCCCCATGGGCACATCCTCTCCCCACAACACAACAATTGCCCCCAGGGTGCTGAGGCTCTGTGTTTAAAGCCTGTGTTTACAGCAGAGACTTCCAAACCCATATTGCAGGGAAACACAATGTCTGTCCTTTGCCCTAGGGCTGCCTGTGGAATTTCTGAGCAGCTACTTCATCTTTGGTAATGGAGCCTGTGATGCAAGAATTGAGCACCAGTTTTCATGCAGCTAAGAAATTACAGGGTTAGTACACATTTGGAGCTATGGTGACTTACAGCAGCTAGAATTGGCAGTATTTTCCATGTGTAAGCTGTAGATCAAAAGTAAAATGCCTAAACATGATGTGAGGTAAATAACTTCTCTCCATTCAACAGATGCAAACACACAGACTGAAAAAGACTACACGATTTTATAAAAATCTCCCCAGCAAGACAGAGCCACAGAAAAGGATTATCACGAAACCTTTCTCTGCTTACACAATTGTTTTTACAATAACTGACTGTTGCTGAACTGAAAGATCAGAACTAGATTTGATCAAATGAGAAAAACAAATTTATTCAAATTTTCTTTTTATTATTTTGGCAAAAGAACCAGTTTGAAACAAAGTGGCCATTTTTATTGAATTTAATGTTCTTCCTTGGGAAAAATATATATGGCCGAAGCTGAAATGTTATTGTGAAACATTTGGATTTCAGCTAATACATTCCAGCTGATCAAGAGAGTGAGCCAAGAAGATTGACTGTAAAACCAGGAGATTGGAATCAATAACTTCATAAGATTTCCTAGTTAAAATGAAAAAGAAAAGAAAAAAGAAATGAAAAGAGAGAAGCACATGAAAGTTCTCATTTGGTATTGTCTTGACTTCTGCCGTACCTTAGCCCTCTCAATTTTTTTCACGAGTATGAAAAAAATTTTTCGTTATGAGTATGAAAAAAATACGCAAGTTTGCTGTGCATAGGGGGCTTGGTTTTGATTTTGGGCTTTTTCTTCTGTCTCAGTTTGTCTTTTGCTTGTTTCCTGAACTTGCTATGCAGCTTAGCATTTTTTTACATTTCTGGCAGTGAAATTTCTCTCAAAACTAAAAGATTTCTTCCTATCTCTCTCAAAGGAAAAAAAAAGTAGAGATAACTTTCTATGGGCCAAATTTAAAAATTAATATGTTTGACTACTGAATTCCTAGAAATCATTAACATAGTACTGTCCTCATATATTGCAGCTCTCCTACTGTAGCAGATGCTTAACCGTTGCTAACAGTATGGGTACAAACCAGTACAGCTACAAACCAGAAGGGCTCCATGGGGTGGGGTACGTTATCAGTCCTGGGAAGGAACAGAAATTAAGAAGGTGATAAGACCTAGTAGAAAAATTGTATTTCAGAGACCTGTGAATCTTGTTTATCTTTGTAAAAATACTTTCTTTTTCTGAATCTTAGGCCTTCTTTCAACACTGTAAGTCTTCCACACGGACAAATATCTATTTAAAACAGTGTAGACAGCAATTTGGGTGGCCTGCACCACTAAAGAAACCCATCTTCTAGACTGTCTCTGCACGCACATTTGAAGAAAATAAAAAAAAAAACACCCCGTAGGATTAGGTCAGGAAGAGCAATAAGCTCAAAATAACTATGACAGAATCAGATGACCTAGTTTTTATAGGTTAAATTTAAAGTCCAACAGGGACACAAGAACTTAGATCTCATCAAAACAGATTCCAATTAAGCTTCTAGGTCACTTCCACATTTAAAAGCTGTCTTACATTTGAATAAGGATTTTCCCATCTCTGTGTAAAAAGATTAATTCACTGTTTAACATTACAAAGAGCAAGTGTAATTCAGTACAAGGTTTACGAGTCTAATTTATAATCCAGCACTTCACTCCCACTAGGTCCCACATCACCTTTGTCTATGACAGATTACTGCTTACATTCTGACTCCAGTGACAGAGATGTTACTATGTTTGCTGCAGTGAAGAAGCTGCCTGTTTTCTGATTTAATTTCACTGTTAATGATTAGTACTGCCTCAGAAGTGTTGCCTTAATTTTACTATGCAATTAAAATTGTCTGTAGATCAATTAATTTGCCATAATATCTAGTTGCAACACCATTTTCAGCATCAACCAGTGCTTAATTTCCCATGGGTACAAAATGCTACAGATCACTAGATGGTGTTGTTTCTGGATCAGAATTAAATTCCTATATAGTGGGTGAAGCAATGGCAAACTGTTCCAAAAGTTTCACTGGAATCTCAGGATAAATGAAAAACAAAACAAAACAAAAACTTAAAGTCTCTATAACCACATTAAATTTTGTCTAGTTGTTTCTCATATAGCTGACTCCAGATAATAAGTAACAATAATTCACAAGATCTGCAAATTCCCCACGTACAGCCATGGCCACTTAGATTTGCATTCTTGACTAACCATGAGTCCATTTTTTCTACACCTGCTTCTATTACTCTGTCATTTCAGGTAAACATGAACACTAGAAAGTGTTCATATTTAGTCAGGTCAATGCATACAGATGCTCATAACTCAGACAGCAGAGGTCTGGCAGATTGAAAATAACAAGATATTTATGCACAATGACAGGGAGAATTCTCACATCCAGCATCTCCCATCCCTTTCTCCCTCTTGGTTAGAGCAGGGTTTGATGAAATTTCGATTTTCTGCCCATATCTAACCTAAAGCGACATGTACACATACATCAGGGACTGTTCCCAAGGGATTCTGTTCCGTTAGCCTGTACATTTATAACCAGGAAGGGACACAGTTGTTACCTGAGTGGGGGCATGCCACTGTGAGCACACTGCATGGCACAGGAGCACAGAAACCTGCAACTGGCTGTAGATAATTTAGCATCCCACCAACAAGCAGATCCACCTTGGCCACTTACTAACTTGAAATGTATAGTTACTCAGACACATGGGTTTGATAAAACAGAAGTGAGGCAAGGACTGGAGAGAATAGTGTCTACAGATTTATGCAGAAGGGAGCAATGCTTCATGGGGAGTGAGACTGTATAATAATTTCCACAATTTCAATTTATATGTTCTAGTCTTCCACATGATGTCTGTAAAACTGGAACCTTATTTGTCAGTGTTTCTTTTTAATAACAACCCCCCTTCATCCCCCACAGTGTAAGTGTCCCATACTTGGTAATTTCAAAGGAGTTCTAGCTTCCAGGCCACGAAGCTGAAGCTACTTAGTCCCACTGTAATTTTAAAGCAGCTTAGTGAAAGTGGCGTGAGTCACTTGGATTGAACTCCAGTTTCCACTGTTTTGGTTGTCTGGCAAGGAACTACCTTAAGCTAAAACTACTGTTTCAGGCCCTGGCCTGTCTTCACCCCAACAAAGCAGGGTGGTGTACAGCCCCAGTTTGGTAAAACCCAGTGACACCAGAGTTATTAGCAGGGCCACAGTGTTACATGAGAGCTGTGGTCCGTTTAGACCTCAGACAGGTCAGGACAGAGTGCTTCACAGACACAGCATGTTGAATGGTGGCGTTACCATGAGTTAAGTCAGCTCAGATCTCTGCATGCTGTGAAACAGAAATGTCCTTTAAGCTGCTCAGTTAGATTCTGCTCTCTTCAATCCCCTTTGGAAAAACCTTGTATTTTCATATTTCTTTGTGATTTCTAGTAACCTGTGGCTTCAAGCAACGTCACAGCACCTCATGTTTATGACCATTTCCAAAGCTTCACCAAAATAATGGGAGAGGAACACCATCAAAAGCAAATACAAAGCTGTCATTTTTCCTCAGACTGGCTCTGATGCAAGCAGCCCAATCCTCATGACAGAATGCAGGTACAAGAAATATAGTTCAATTTTACACCTGTGACCAAAGACTTCCTAATCCTCGTGCTAATCTGGTTTTAAAATCTGCTCCCCTACACTTTTTCCAGCGTCTGTGAAACTTTCTGTGACTCCAGAAGTCTGGCTGTGCTTTGATTCTGAGCTGTGCAAAGGATTATTTATTTCACTGTCTTTCTCAAATAGTTTTGTAAATAAGAACATATTTTAATCTGATGAAGTATCTAGGATGATTTGATAAGGTGTGAAACAATATATAGTATCTCATCATGAACAGCAAAATCAAAGATACAAACTGAAGGAATTTTTTTTTTTAACTTGATATGGCTTTACCACAATGTGTAAAAGCCACCAGTTAGCAGGGCACTACAATGGAGTTCTTAAGATCTAAGGATAATTTTACCCTGAAAAACTAGTTACACCTTTTTCTGACACATCTTTCTCCAATGGTAATTAGAGAATTCTTTTTTTCTGTCTCTTTTTTTGTCTCAGTTTCATTCTGGAGACAAATACACACACTTTCTCCTCTGGAGAGTAACATTGATTATGCTTTAGTACAATAGAAAGAAGGAAGTAATTCTTGCATGTTTTACTTCCTCAGAGTTTAGAAAGTGTGTATCTACCTACTCCTCTTCATTTCATAGAATAAAATTAATAGGGTTAAGAACTGAATGTGGTCTGGTCTGCCTTCCTATTGACCACAGTTTACCACACTTCACGCATACCTTCCTGCTTGGTGTGCATTATTTACTGCCAGGACAGTAAGTGTCAGTCCTCAGGAGGCCTCTGAACAGGTACAGTGGCTACGAGCTCTTCAGGCTAGAAGCTAGGACAACATGATGAACCAAATCCTCCAGGTCCCTGTCAAGTTATGAAGACAACTCCTGTCCAAACAGGAAGGTAGCAGGCATTTTGGTTTTGAGCAAGGCTTTTATTTAGCACTGTCATGGTTTAAAGCAGGGCATCAATAAACTGAGTGGCAGATGCTCTCTACTAACTCCCACCAGAGGAAGGGAAGAGGAGGAAAAGGGAGACAGACTTACAAATTGAATAGAAAAAGTTTTATTAATAACACTATTAATACTAATAATACTAATAATAAGAGGAATAATGCAAAATGCACAAAATCGACACTGAGTTTCCCGGAGCTGGATGCCGGGTGCTGGCGTCCTGCCGGGCAGCACCAGGAAGTCCCGGACTGGATTCGGCAGCAGACAGGAACTGGACTCAGGAATGCAGGGATCAGAACCCGGATCAAGATCACAGGCAGGACAGCGAGCAGGGCCTTCTTCAGAAGGTGGCCATGGACAAAGAGAGCGAGACTGTCATGATCCCCCAGCTTTAAAATGAGTCTGATGTTCATGGCACGGAATACCTCGTTGGTCAGTATCGGGTCCCCTGTACTGTTCGCCCCTCCCTGCAAATATGACCCCTTCCAACTCCTCACTTGTGGGACCTAAGGGATCTGTCAGTGACCTTGGTTGCTTTAGTGATAACTATATACAGGGGCTTTTTTCTGCATTCCTTTCCTGCTGTTAGCTCAGTGTAACTATAAACATTAGGTGTTACCAGCTTTGGAGCAGACAGTGTCTGTAAAATATGCAGCCAGCTTCAGAAAAATGCAATTATTTAGAAGAACTCAGATGTAAGGAGGATTCTCTAAAAGAGAATCGGTTCTCTTTTAACCAAAACCAGGACAACCACCTATGAGAAAGAACACTTCCTAACAGCTAAAAGCAATGATCTAGCCAGCTGGTGCCCCATCACTGTTCATGGATATGAGAAAATAAATTAAAAGATCCAAACATAATACCTTTGACTAGCACAACTATGATCATGCATAAAAATCCTCCTCAAACTACTCAATAAGTCAGTTTGTCCTAAAGCAAAACTGTTGTTCTATTGAGCATGTAGAGAGTAGTGCTGAGCTAAGTGGTCTCCCCTGGGCCCATGAAGGAACAGAATGAATGGAGAGACTTCATGTGACTAAATTCAAATCAGAGGAAGCTTCCATGGAGACCTCAAGCCAGGATTTCCACCTAAACAAATAGGAAGCATAAACTGGATGAAAGCTTGCCTCATTGGGAGGTATTAAGCATGGTTTTCAATGCCCTCTGAGACTTCAAGCCCATGGCATCTCTGAAATACTGAACCAGTGACAACATCATGTCTTTATTGCCAGTAGTTTGCACTCTTTACTATGCTTATTTTGCTCTATAGCACTCAGCAGTGGTAGGGAAGTGCCTTTATTTTATAGGCTGAGGCACAGAGACATCAAATACTTTAGAATCACTGTACTGCAGAGCAATTTAAGCTGGAAGGGATCTCATGTGGCTCTAGTCTAACTTTCACTTAAAGCATTGCCAGCAAGCTCAGGTTGTTCCAGGCCATTGAATAGCTCCAAAGATGGACACGCTATAGCTTCTCAGGCTTCTTACTCCAGGATTTGACCACATCTTGGTGAAAAAAAAAGTACTTTTTATCAAGTCAGAATTTCTCTTTTTGAAACTTGTGCCTTTTGCCCCTGCCGCTTTTGCTCTAGACCTCTCACAAGAATGTTGCTCCATTTCCTCTACATCCGCCTATCTGATGGGTGAGGTACTCAATCACTTTTCTGCCTCACAGGTAAGTTCTCCAGCCACACCACCTAAGTCACAGAAGGAAAAGGCAAGGACTTGGAGAATGAAGAATTGCCCATTGCAGGAGAAGACCAGGTTCAAGACCATCTAAAGAACCTGAAAATCCACCAGTCCATTGCACCTGATAAGATGCACCTGTGGGTCCTGAGGCAACTGGTGGATGAAGTTGCTAAGCCACTATCCCTCATAGTTGGGAAGCTGTGGCAGTCCGGCAAAGTTTCCACTGACTGAAAAAGGGAAAACATAACCCCCAGTTTTAAAACGGAAATAAAGGAAGACCTGGGGAACTACAGGATAGTCAGTCTCACCTCTGTGCCCAGCAAGATCATGGAGCAGATCCTCCTGGAAACTATGCTAAGGCACAAGGAAAATAAGGAGGTAACTGATGACAGCCAACACGGCTTCACTAAAGGAAAATTGTGCCTGACAAATTTGGTTGTCCTTCTATGGCATGGTTACTGCATTGGTGGATAAGGGAAGAGCAACTGATGCCATCTGCCTGGACTTGAGCAAAGCATTTGACACTGTCCCGCACTACATCCTTGTCTCTAAATTGGAGAGACATCGGTATGATGGATGGACTGCTCAGTGCATAAGAAATTGGCTGGATGGTTGAACTCAAGGAGCTGTGGTCAACAGCTTGATGTCCAAGTGGAGACCAGTGACAGGTGGTGCTCCTCAGGGGTCAGTATTGGGACAGGCACACTCATGGACTGTGGGATTGAGTGCACCCTCAGCAAGTTCATTGGTGACACCAAGGTATGGTGCAGTCAACATGGTGGAGGGAAGGGATGCCATACAGAGGGACCTGGACAGGCTCTAGAAGTGGACCTGTGTGAACCTCATGAAGTTCAACAAGGCCATGTCCAAGGTCCTGCACATGGGTTGGGCAATCTCAAGCACAAGTACAGGCTGGACAGAGAATGGATTGAGAGCAACCCTGAGGAGAAGGACTTCAGGGTTTTGATTGACCAGAAATCACCATGACCTGGCAATGTATGCTCACAGCCTAGAAGGCCAACTGTATCCTGGGCTGCATGAAAAGAAGTGTGCGAGCAGGTCAAGGAAAATGATTCTCCCCCTCTACTCTGCTTGTGTGAGACCCCACCTGTAGTACTACATCCATCTCTGGCGCCCCCAACATAAGAACAACATGGACCTGTTGAAATGATGCCAGAGGAAGGCCACAAAGATGATCAGAGGGATGGAACACCTCTCCAATGAGGAAAGGCTGAGAGAGTTGGAGTTGTACAGTCTGGAGAAAAGAAGACTTTGGGGACACCCTACAGCAGCCTATCAGTACCTAAAGGGGGTCTACAAGAAAAGTGGAGAGACATTTTTTACAAGGGCATGTAGTGGTAGGACAAGGGATAATGGCTTTAAACTGAAAGAAGGTAGATTCAGATTCAATACAGGTAAGAAATTCTTTACTATGAGGGTGGTGAGGCAGTGGAACAGGTTGCCCAGAGAAGTTGTGGATGCCCCCTCCCTGGAAGTGTCCAAGGCCAGGCTGGATGGGCCTTTGAGCAACTGGGTCTAGTGGAAAGTGTCCCTGCCCATGGCAGGGGAGTCAGAACTAGATAATGTTTAAGGTCCCTTCCAACCCAAACCACTCTATGATTCTGTGATTCTATGACAGCTTAAGAGTCTCATGAAATCACCCCTTCTCATTTTAGGCTGAACAAACCCACCAAATGCCATACAGAAAATATGTGGAATCACAGGAAATCAAATCTATGTTTCTCCTGTCCCAAGCACTGGGCCATACATACTTTTTTTAATGCTTCTTCAGTATAGCACAAGAACTATGGGGTGTGAAAGGAAACTAGGAGATGACAGTTTCAGAGCAAACAGGTGATGGTATGAAGAGCCACCATATGTGATTATGCTGTACAGCTCCACATTGGAGGGTGTTGAAGATGCTAAAAGTTTGCATGGATTCAAAGAGAGAGGTAGGACAAGTTCACAGAAGGCAAATCTGTTGAGCATGACAGAAAAGCTATAATGCATTTCTAGTCTATAGAATATCCTGAATTGCACACTGTTGGAGACCAGAAAAAGAGTATAGGAAAATACCAGTCTTCTGGGAAGTAGCTTTTGGGCCTTCAGCAGAGGCAGGTTACTGACGTGGATGGACTTTCGTTGTGACTCAGTATAGTCATCTTTTTAAAACTTTAGGGGAAGAAGGAATGTCCATGTTTGAAAATGCAGTACAGTGTAGCCATGACAACAAGCATGTGGGCGTAACAGAGATGTAATTTCTTACATTGATATGATTTCACCAGCATTCAGGTTTTAAGTTCTGGGAACACTCATGATCTCAGGTTCGTTCCATTTTTTTCTTTCACATGCTGCTGCTACATATTTGCACAACATTAACCTTTTTATCTTGGCAGGACACAGTAGTGCCATATCTCTACATAAAGCAGCATTTCCATCATGCGTAATTCAAAGACAAGTCTCAACTCAGCAGTTTTTGCAGTTCTTTAGCCCTGCTGGTTCCTTTGAATGAACCATATGAAATATTGTCAAAGATGAAAACAAAGCTGTTGAAGTCACTGGTATGACAAACATCCAACAGGTTCAGACATTGAAAGGGAAGCCATTATAGGCCATAAATTTTGGTGAGTAGCAAACTTAGAAAGTCTGCATAACGCAGCGAGTAACTCATGTTCAGGAACAATCCCAGTTTAATATGTGAGAGTCCAGTTAATTCCAGATGGGTGGTAAGAAAAATTCCAACATTTAGTATATTTTATACATTCTAATATATTTCAGGGAAGTTATTCTTGAATAAAGCTATAAAAAGTGGGGAGCTGGCACAGCCACTAACATCTGTCATGATATCACAGCAAAAGGCTTGCAAGGAGGTGTCCTATCTTAAACTGACAGATAATGCTACCATGAAATCAGAGGCTTTTAGCATTATAAGCCTGTCTTTCTTGTCTACCCAAAAGTTTTCACTTTTTTTTTTTTTCAGTATCTCACCTATATCCATATATGATCACAGCTAGGACAAAGCTTTGTTACTTTCTGAAATATTATGAAGATTCAATTGCAAAGTGTTGGTTAAAAAGGACAGAAGAAATATTTTTACTGTGCCCCCACTCCCCCAGCTGAAAAGCTGTGTTCCCCCACCCTCAGTCAGGATAGAAGAAGAACTTCTACAATTTCTTTTATTTATTTTTAAATCAAACTTACTTTTTAAAATTTTCAAAAATGTTCAATTAAATATAAACACTACACTAGCAGAATTTTGGTTTAGTCACTTATAAAAATGAGTACAGTTCTTAGCAAAAAGTTAGTACGCATCTTCAGAAGATTTACTCTCTTTTTTTTCAAATGAAATGTACACTTGAATAATTTTTGTGAAAATAGGCCTATGGTTCTGATGAAAAGTAAGTTTCCTATAGACAGAATTTTCCCAGAAAAATGTAATGACCTCTCACATTTATAACCAAGTATTTTCTTTCTGCCAGAGCACAGAGTTCCACTTCTGCAATAGAATCTGATCGGGCAACAAAGTCTTTGAAACAGGAAGCATTTTTTTCTTACAATTCAGCTGTGACCTAGCAAAGACAACATCAGGCTTTTAGGTACTATACTAACACAGACATTTTTTTTTTCTTCTACGAGTCAGAAAAGATATGGAGATGCACGGACCAAACAATCTAGTAACTTCAGAATATTCCAATAAGTACAAGAATAATTGCAGCAAACATTCTGAAAGCCATATGGAATTTCTTTTTTTTTCCCTCCTCACACTTTCTCCTTGCCTATTCCCAATTTGATGCACCTGAGTCTTACCTAAGAAAACACTTGCACCACTTAATCATGGGAGTTTTGTTAAGCTCATGCAAACTTCTTTCCCACAGTGGTAGTCAGCCTCAATTCTGAAGAAGGGAGGAACATAAAGTGAAATAGTCCAGATAAATTAAAGCCAAAGCAAAATTAAATCTGGTGACTTGAAGGCCAATGTAAGCTGGAACAATGCTATTCAGTGCATTCATGCAGCACTGTCCCTGCTGAAACAGTAGGAGATACTGCTTCAAGAGGAGCCAGACAAAATCAGTGGACATCTTGATGTAATATTATTTAGCAAAAGTTACACAGCATGGCCTCTATTGTTGGTGCTGATGCCCCGAAAAGCCGGAGTTGAAGACTCAATAGTTGGCAGACTATTAAGCAGGTATTCTTTTTTGCAGCGCCAGGCACACGGGGGATCTCTCCTCCAAACATGCGCGCCAAACACCCTGTCATTTCAGGTTAAATACAATCACAATATACATATTCGTTATATTTCTGAGAAATGCATAGCATATTCACGACTTTTCCAAGAACTAATTAGCACGTTAATGTCTTTCACACATGTCTGTCAGCGTCCTCGGGTGGTCTTTGGGGGTCTTAAGCTGAAGGTTTATACTCCTCATCACAGTGTCTGCTGGTTGACCTTTGTTTCTGCGCAAACTCCATTCTAAGATCACATATACCGTATCCTTCCAGGTTGTTTTACTCTGGTCTTGCTGCCCTCTTGGTGCCTCTTTATCTCTGTAGCTTGGTGCTTCTGTCCTCCCAAGGCTGAGTCGTCCAAATAACATCATTTAGGAGTCTCTCTATCTTAGAGCTTTCCTATCTCCCCCCAAAACAGCAAGTCAAGTTTGTCTAAGTAGTGTTATTTAGGAGCCTCTTTATCTTAGAGCTTTCCTGTCTTCTCAAAACAGCAAGGATCTACTTTAGTTTAATTACAATCACTCTGGTAGAGTGGAAATTTTACGTTTATGGGTATCAGTGATCACTATAAGGTCAACAACATTCCCTATGTAAAGAGCATCATACAACAGAGCCCCAACTGGAGGTGAAGACAGATGTGTTTTCTAGCATAAAAAACCTATGTTCTCAGTATCATTTCTGACCAACATGAAGCAAAAACTTAAAATCAAAGGATATGTTTGGAACTTGTTTCAGAACTCAACTATATGCTCAAAAGGAAAGTAAACTTCTTCATCTAGAATAGTCATACATTGATGAAATCTTTATTACAGCATCTGAAAGACCCATTTATCGATCAGATTAAATTACCTGAGATATTATAAAATTCCAGGACATAAAATGGCCTTGCCCTTTTTTGCTGCTTCCCTGGTCAGCCTGTTTAGTCCCATAAAACAGAGAGAAACTTCTCCACACCAAGTGATACATCCTATTTCCTTCCATGGAATAGCTGGCTCAGCTTTAGCATATCTCTCTTGTGTAGCTTTCCTTACCTGTGGCTGGATGAATGCATGGGGATAGCAACAAACTAGATAGCTGTCCCAGTGACCATCTCCTGGGGTCATTTGATCACCTTTCAACATCAGATTTCTGGTAGAATTTAAAAGAGAATTTCCTCCCCACACTGGTGAGGAACAAGATTTGAAATAGCATGTGAAGTGATAATGAAATGCCTTCAACCTGGAACTTTGGCACTAAATTCCCCTTCTCCATTCATCTCACTTCAGATTCTCTGGTCCTTCAAACTGAAGCAGGGCCATAGTATTGGGCAGTGCCTGACACCATGCATCAATTTACTTTGTTTCTGTCCCCATGATCTTGCTCTTCAGGCTACCCATCCATATACACCTTTCGTTGCATCTGTGTTTCCTTTGCTTTCTGTTTTATTGCTACGTTTTTAAAGCAATTAGAAGTTTAACTAGCAATGATATTTAACCAGAAAAAGCACACTGAGCTTCTAGAGACAGATCACCTGGTGGAAATCTGCCTAAGTACACTAATTTAATTGAAATGCTCCCAAATTGACCTCTGTGGAGCATCTGGCCACACGGATTTAGAACAATAGCTTTCATATACTGACTAATCCTGATTCTGATTTTGTATAATTGACAGTCCATATAGAATTACTTTGGTTTAAGCTTTCACAAATTACCCCATCTGGGTCCCATTGTTCTTCATATTAATGATTTGCCTGGCTTCTTACCAAATCAGTGTTTATTCGCAGCAATCTAAAATAATGTTAGCTGCTTATTCGTTGAAATCTAGTTGGCATTTTCCCTGCTGTAGCGATTTGGCAAGGCAGCACCCACATGTCGTTCCATCTTCTGTTGTCTGTGTTTAATATACCAGCTACTTTCCTGTTAGCGAATTCCCACCCACTCTGCGTTCTTGCTTTTCTTTGGTCTCCCTCTCTCTTTTTTAATTCAAGGATAATTGTGTGGTTGGGTAAGCTCAGAGGGGGATATATTGCCACATCCAAAGACAAGACAACAAGGGTGGTAGTCTTCATTTATTGCCTGTTCTGTAAGCGGCATAAAGTAACATACTGTATAAAATAGCATGTTGTGGAGGAGGAAAGGGAGAGTTTTAAGACAAAATCTTCATCATTTCAATGACAGTTTTTCAAAAATACATAGTGGAACTATACGAGTCTCATAGCTGCGGGGTGATGAGGAATTTCAATTTATCAAAAACTGCCTTAATTACAGCAGCACAAATCTTACAGGACATATGCCGGCAAGTATTGCAAAACTTTAATTTGTTTCTGAACACTTGGATTTCTTTGGATGAAAATCAGTCTATAGAAATACTACTATTAAGCACAGTTTGCTGATATCCGACAGAACTGTGGAGCCTAGGACTGGGATAAAGCTCAGTCTTGGTAAAACTTGATGAACAGTAATGTGTTCCTAAAGATATCAACAGACAGTGGAATGACCCCTTGCCCTCAGCACACGCTTCAGTGGTAGGTCAGGAACAACCAAACAAATGGTCTGATTTGCCCCTGGTGCTCTGTCAAGGCAGTGAAAGAATCATCAAGAGTCTTTGTCCCAAATAGTTGTGGGTCTTATTTTAGCCCCTCAGCAACTTCAGGTCAGAGAGAAAGGCTTGCTGCTTTACTTTTGAATAATCTTTCTAAACTCCTAAAAATGAAATACTTTTGATTTGAATAAAAGAAGTCAATCTTAGACAAAAAAAGAGAAAAATTCCTGACTTCTTTCAAATTAGCCCATTGTTTTATGAAGCAGAAAATCAGAAATGAAATGAGATGAAAATCCACAGGAAGATTCATGAAACTAGTAACTACAGGTTAGATTCCAAAAAATAATGATAGTATGAAGGCTGAAGAAAAGACAAAGTTTCCCCTCATGGAACTCAGAACTTGCTCTTTGAAAATCATGTCCTTAATCAGTCAAAAATAGGTACCTATTTCTGAAGATCTTGTCCTGTGTGAGTTGTGGTGTATTCAAGTATCCGCAAGTGATGTTTCTCACTTTGATTAAACTGAAGCAATGTTTTCTCCATATGCATCTCTTTAAAATGTTTACAGGAAGAGACAGTAATCAAAAGAGAACGGAAAACAAGGGACAGAAACACCTTGTCTGCCTCCCCTTTTAGTTTGAACACTGATGACAGTTACATTTAACTTCACAACATCAAAGAAACCGGGAACAGAAACTTTCAAATCCACAAAATTTGTTCTGAAAATCTCAGACAATTCCAGAATTAAGCACACAGAAATGTAAGCTGATTTTAAAATGGAGTTTTAAATTGGACTGTCTACTCTGACAATCTTTCCTTCTTTTCAAATACTTTAAACAGTGGAGAGAGAAGATAGATAGAAAAAAGAGAGATGCAAGCTCTGTTTGCTTTAGCCCCTTCTGACCAGTTAAGAAACCATGTTGCTCACCCAGTCAGACACATATCAAGGATTATAATGCCTTGGTGAACACTTAAGGTACCGTGCTCACAAAGGCTCTTGGAGTTTCACATCTGTAGATCCCAGGGATACTGTACTGTTCAGAATAAAGTTAAGGTTCTTTGAGTGCCAGGGTATTTGGTTTTACCCTTCTCCGTTACTCAGCTTCGCATAAAATGATAGCCTGTTTACCTCTCCAGTATTCTCTGGGCCAGTAAAATGAATTAGTCCTTTTTTCACATTTTATTATGTACTTACTAGTTAGTCCATAGAGGTTTGGGCTAGCCTTTTGCATTTGTACAACATCCAGCACTGTGAGGTCTATGTATGCAACTGTAAGAAAAAGTACTTGTAATTGGTCATCAGTGCTTTCAGAGCAAGCTCATTTTTCAGACAAGATAACTTCATACAACTCATCAATGCCATACTTTTCCATTGCTTTACCTACAGTGCTGCAGCTTAGCAATTAGTTTACAGTACTTTATCTTTGTTCTCAGAAAGAAACAGTTCTCTTCAAAGTGTTATTCTTGCCTGTGGCATATGACAACAAGAAAACAGTACATTTAATAACCCTCTGGTAACCATCTTTCTTATGATAATTCCAAGATTATGCCGAAAAAAAAAGGGAAGATAAATTACCATTTATATTGCACCTTCAAACATCTGGGCTAATTAAATTCACCATGTTTTTTTATTTTAAATGTGGATTTAGACAGAGAAACTTTGAGAACTGAATATTTTCCAGCCTTCTAACTCCTAACATCACCTCATCACTTACTGTTTCAACAAGTCAGACCTCTTTTTCTCTATCAGTGTAATATGAAGGGACAGTGCATAAAATGTCCCAGGACAGCTAGCCTGCAGGAGAATCTAAACTTACATCCTGCACAGCAATGGGTTGAACGGGCTTCAAAGAGAAAATTCTTCCCCTGGAGGAATAAAGCAATATTGGAGTTGGGTGAGCCTCAGATGAACTGCAAGCTCACAAGCCATTGCTTATGTTTGGATTTGGAATTAAAATTGGCTCCGGTGGCTAAGATCCTCACCACAGACTGTGAACAGCACCAGCTACAGAAAGAAGGGGATTGAGGGAAGACGCTCGAAACAGGGAATAAACTGTTGCAGAAATTAATGCTCATGATAATAGGATTGTCAACCTATTTACATGTAATTTGTTATTTATTTTTCCAATTTCATAAAATCGCTCTCCTGTGTTTTCGTATGTCCTCTTGAATTATCCATTTTAGCTTTTACTTTCCCCTTGTCATTTCCACACATGCTATTTCCTCCTTCTTTTTAAATATCACTTTAAACCATATCCTACTTGGGAGGTCCCAGATCTCTGAAGGAAGTGAGGGCTACCCCAAGTCTTAGTACTCTTTCCCCCTTGCAGGGACCGACTAGTGAGAACAAATGTTGAAAAGCATGTTTTCCATCATTGTTACGTATTCCCCTAAAGACATTACCGAAACAACACAAGGCAGAAACAACAGGGGACAAGTTGTCTGCTGGCAGGAAAGTCTGTCTCTCTTCTTTGACCCAATCTGGAAATCTTTTGTGGGTGGTGGTGATCAATGGAAGCCCCAGGTATGAGAAGCTTGTGATCCTGGGCCCTGTGCACCTGTCTAGGCTACTTCTCTGAGAGTTATTCAGAGGTGAATATGACTATACACAAACAAACAAACAAACAAAACAGGCAAAAAGTCTCCTACGAAGATCTTCAAAGAAGTTTTTTCCCAATTTAACAATTTTCCCCAATTTTTCCTAAAAAATTTCTTTACTTTTTGATTTTGCAAAATCAGTTCTTTCACTGCTGACTGAGTGGTAACAGGGACTCCACGCTACTAACCAGACAGATTTATCCTAGAGACTCAATGAAACCTCACAAAAATATTCAAGAAAACTGGCAGTACAAATATACCTAAGTGCAAGAGCACGGCTATCCCATGACTGCTACATGATCAACAGAACCAGTGTTATAAACTTTTTTGTCAAATATTCTAAAATTCAGTCATCCCTTTGGAACAAACCCTGCAGTCATAACATTGCAAACAAGAACAGTATCTTTGAAGAGATAAAATAGCATAAGCTGGACCCAAGTAGTGAGTACATTCAGAGTTTACTAGCAGGAGAGTGCCAGCAATGAGTAGCCGTTTGGTCTGGACAGAAGTAAAAGATAGGTAAGACAAAGTAACACAAAATTTAGGTTAGATCATGGAATAAGTGGACATGAACTGTGGGACCTCACACCCATGAATCCAACAAACGAACACCAAAACTGCAGATGAAAGAAAGAAATATTTTGTGGCTCAGGCTGTTGACAGCCTTGTTGTGTTTCACTTACAGTAGCTTCATGACGCCACCAAATGCACATTTCTAAGTGGAGGTAAATGGTATAGTCACATACTCATTCAGAAAAACCTGTAACACCTGTAGAAGCTCCAATGCGACCCCTCAGTCCACCTCAGTGTAGGTGAGAGAGTTATTTGGAACTGGTGAAAACACTGCCTGTGTAACCTCAAGCCAAGCCATTGGGCAGGGCAGGCGTAGTCTGTAGCTCTCAGGAGATTACTGCCTGCATCACTGCAATCCCCTCCAAAGCCTTCACCCTATTGCTGGGTCAGTCAGCAATTTTTCTTTTTCCTTTCAGACTTCTTCAACTTCTGTTGCTACACCCTTGACTGTGCTTGGGAAAGGCAGCAGCGGAAGCTGTAAAACATAGCCAGCAGACAGTTTGATTCTTCTTTGTGGGTGCATTTCCACCTGAAGGAAGGGTAGCTCTCTTCTGCTGAACTCCCATGTGCTTTTCTCTCTACCCTAGGCAATGCAATTACAGCTTTATCTGACTATGCATTTTGTAATGCAAAGATGGCCATGAACAGCATTTTCACCTCACTCCTTACCAAGTACCTACAAAATACTGCTTTAATGGTCTCTTTCCTTGAGATTTACTTACATTAACTCTAATACTGTTACATGCCTTGGGTTTCCACTTGTTTTAGTGGTTCTCACTACAACAGTCATCCATCCATTAACATCTTGCAAGCTCCCCCTACCTTTTCAGTCACAGGTCACTGTCATTTTATATTTTGGGATAAACAGGACTTCGTTTATGCTATAAAGAGGAAAAAGAGTAGACAAACCCCTGATAAGAATCCTGCACCAGATCATGTACATCTTATCAGAATTCTAGAGCCGAAAAACAATAGACCATTTACATTTAAATAATCTTTGCAGTATGAGCAGCCATATTACAAGCATATGATTTCTCCATGTCATTCGTACCACCTGTGAAACATGGATCTGGTGTCACGCCTTTCAGCAGTGTTTGTAAAGTCAGGTCAGTTTCAGCTTCCTGAAAGCCCCAGGAAAAAAGTGAGGAAGGGTTTGATATATTCTCTGAAGGCCAGAAGAAAACTGTTAGATGAATTGAATGGGATTGAACCAAGGGCCTGCCCGTTCCAGTTCCACTGGAAACAGCGGCCACTGAAGACAGCCAAGCACAGAGGCTGAGAAGAGGGTTTAAGAGAGTGCAAGAAGAGGGCATGACACAGGGATATTTCACATGCCAGGAACATTGGCTGTGCTTAAAAGGGAAATGCTTTTAGAGGGTATAAGTGCTATATAAACTTTTTGCAACACCTCCAGATTGTGATAGTTCATTTTGAAATTATTATGGGAGAAACGAAATAAGGAATTTTATGGATGTGTAGTTATCCACGCCTTACCACAAAGGCACACCTCCCTTTCCCCTTAATGTATTCAGATTCCAAACAAAGGTCAGTTTTCCTCACGAAAACTGTGAGCCACTAGGCTAAGATACTTAGAATTTAACAAACTGCTTAATTAGAAGGAAGCAAAAATCACGCCTTTCTTCAAAGAGATATGTCTCGCACGGGGTTGATACTGGAAGATGAGGTATTCAGTAACTCCATCATGATCCAGGAAAAGGGATCCAGGAACGAAACTTTCCTCCCACTCCCGCTGGGTGCCGCAGGGCATGGGGCTCGGCAGCACTTACCGGCACCTCTGGGCCACTCCGTCCCTCTCACAGCTCCCCCTGCTCCGGCGCAGGCTCCCCACGACCGTTCCAGTTGGGAAAGCCCTGCGCCTCCAGGCCGGGGGAAGCTCACCGCTCGGTGGCGGGGTCTGGTGGAGTATGGAGGGAGGGAGGCAGCGGTGCAACAGACTTGCTGCTGCTTGCTGGGAAAAGAAGCTGGAACATGTCCTTGCGGCACAAATTCAGAAGGATAATCCAAACTTTTCCATTCTGGCAATAAAAGTGTGAAAGTCATAAGAAATATGCAAACAAAACCTCACATTTCTCAAGCGGGGGACTGGGTCAGACTGTATTGAAACACCAGGAATGAAATGGCCTTGACGGCAGAAGACGCGTTCCTGCTTCATAAATAAAGCAGCATGCACCACAGCAGAAATGGCTGAAAACATGTTTCCTTGCTCTGTTTTCACGGCCTGCTTTTAAATAAAGCCTGAATGGCCTGATTAATACCAACAGTTCTGACGTAGGCAAGAGCAGAGCCAGAGGACACCATGACAGAGGGACTGGCAGAGCAGCGATCTTATAAATAACATGCATGCAGTCATGTACACAGAAGCACTCCCTGAGGAGCAGTGGTGGTTTCCTACTAATTTTTAGGCCTTTGAGAATGCTGTGCCATTGAGAGCCCTGGAGCTTTTTCAGCCTCCAGCGGGACGCGGGGCTGAACGCTGGCTCTCTCAAGCACGCACGCTTTCTTTCCTACAGTTTCTAAGGGAAAACTGAAGTCATTTTACTTGCCATCAAGATGTAGCCACTTTGGGAAGTTTATTCTGGAAGGAAATATGATCAAAATCACAAATCAGCCACTGTAGTGCTTTTAAAAAGAAACGTTTTTGTGTTCTGCATGAACGATGGTATCTTGCATTTTAAGTACCATAGCAGGTAGTGTATTTCAATGCACTGAGGAAACATCAGCCTAGTTTGCATGTCTTGCCTCTCTGGGAAGCTTTGCTTGGAAGGACAGTTTGATAGGGAGAACCGAGTGAGGGCAGGGGAGAAAACAGCAAGGACCCTGGAAACAGGGTGACATGCTGGACACCACTCTGTGCAGAAGCGCTGCATGCCTGGGTACCGCTGTCCTGCAGCCTGTCTTCCAGAACACTAGAGGTGTGAGCTCCAGCCACAGGCACGATCTTCTTCCAAGAATCTCTTCCAGACCCATCCCACTTCCTAGCATAAGGTTATTACAGAGATTTTAGACTGTTTTATTGCCACCTAGAAAATTCCGCTCTCTGGCAGAAGAGTTCTTGGACAAGGGGAGCCAAGGTGAGCAAGCTCTTCTGCACCACTGAGCTGCTGCACTCCTGTGCAGTCCTGGATATATGACTGCTCCTGTAGTGCTAGATGCACAAGCCACACACTGACAGCGATGAATCACCTCAGCTCCCAGCTTGTACAGTGTAACACTGGTGACAACACAGTCGGGGCAAGATTATGCAATGTGTAAAATTCCTTCCGTGTGTTCTTACTCTGTTAGCAGCATGAAGAGACAGAAAACACACTTGTAAGCAAAACTGGGAGCAAAACTGTATGCAAGCCATATATACATTTATAATCTTTTGGGGATCACCTATTTTCAGATTTAATATCACTGCTGAAGCTCAGCTAGCATACAAGTTTCATCTAATTAAGGATTTTCAGTTACTTAATTTAGCTTGGGTTAAATTTAATGTTTAAAGAATAAAAGGAAGTACAATGCAGACAAACCATAATTAAATGCTGCCATAGCTTCAGATGGGATTAATCTTTAATCTGAGTTAACAATACTGAATTAACAGGAGCACTATGAACGCTTTGAAAATTTTAATGGTGTTGAAACTCCTCCTGCTGCTTCCATATGCCTCCCCGAACACACCACATTAATTCAAACTTATGCAAAAGTCAGGGGACCAAAATTAGGCCAAGACATGTGCTATGTCCTGTTCCCCAGTAAGGTTTTAATGCCTAGAAAAGTAGACAGCTGCTGGAAATTGGTGTCACATTCAATAGCTGCAGCATGGACAGAACATCCCAGCACAGAGGGGACATAGAGGGGAAAAAGACTCAGAAACCTGAAAATTGGGCTATGAGCACCTTGAGGAGGAGCAATTTCTTTGTGTGGTTTTGTCCTGTGTAACTGGAGTAGAGCTGTATGTGTCCCTAAGAAGTCTTAATAGTTTTAAAACAGTAATAGAAAAGTAGAGGCTTAATCATCCCTAATATGACATTGTTTTTCCTCAAGCAGGCAAGTCCTGCGATAAAACTGAAGGTGGACAACATGTATTGCAATACTATCAAGTGTTTTCAGTATTTTGTATGTCAGAATGTATCTCCACAGCCTCCAGTCACAGCTACAAGCTCTTTCCCAGAGGGACCAGACATCGCTGCTTGTAATCAGATCCTCTTTGCAGCACATCACTCTTCAGGAAATTTGGTGGGAAATACATTGTCTGTCCTACAACAGCAATACATCACAGCAATGACATGTTAGAAAGTTCTGCCTTAGTTTCAGAGGATGGCAAAATTGTCTGTTGCAGTGAAATGCAATTATTAGGTCCCAAATCCCAAAAAATACTGCATATGAACGAGAGTATTCCGGTCTATTTCAAGAAGTATTACTCTTTTGCAAACCCATGAGATTGTGTTGTATGGTATCTCTAGGGGTTTGACACACAGTGACTTTTGTCCGGTAAGGTATTCCTAAGACTTCTCTAATTACATTGAAATTGAAATTACTGCTCAAAGCAGAGTTAACAGAAGTAAGTCAATACTTACGAAGCTGTAGTGATGTCAGAAGTAGCCTATTTCTTCTCTCTGCAATATTTTGTTTCCCTTCCTTGTAATAACGTTGCACATTTCAGACTCTTTATCTCTAATATCTCTGCAGCCTCCATTTGCCTAATCCAGTTTTGAGGAAATAATATTGAAAACCTTGGCTTTGTTGAATAAAAATATCTTCTGCCAAAAATTCCTACGTGAGGACTAATGAGCTAAGAACTTAGCTGAGGTACCTCCCTGACAGCTTGTAGAGCTGGCACTGTCCTAGATACAGCAGAAAGGTAAATTTGCTCACACTGAGCTCCACCCTGCCTGCAACTAAGCAGAATGCAGATTTAGGTAATCCCATTTACTTGTGCTATGGAAATATATAGGGCTGACAGACCTCAACTCAACCTCAGTGGAAAGTCAGAAAGAGGACATAAAGGTTTTCTGTCACACAAGCAGTATAGCAATGAGCAGTGACCAAGGCTGAAATCAGGTGGTTCCTTTATAGCTGCCTGGTTTAAACCAGAAAAATCTCCACTTCCATTTCGAAGTGGATATAGACCTCTAAGGTGACAGGAAGAGCCGCCATCACAAAGGCTCTGTGGGTAGCACCGAGGAGGGGGGCTGAGCCCCATGAGGATCTCAGATCCCTGCCCTTTCAATGCTGTCGGTGCTTAAAACAACAAGGCCTGCATTAACTTTTGCAGCTACATTTTTCATTATTATGGATTCCCACAAGTCTTCTGCTTGGGACTTCATAGGCTTCCCAAGCAACGCGGAAAGCAAAAGTTTGTCTCTAGCGGTTAGAGAGCTGTGACCTTAGGCTATATCATTTAACACTGCTATTAGTTTTTGAAAGGCAGAGATACATATTTCTTTATTTCTTCACAACAGATTATTCCTTCAGCCCTGGTCCACCAGTTTGTGAAGCTGGAAAGAAAGCACTGAAAAGTCAAAGAAAATGCAAATGTTACATCAGCACAGCATTAAGTTTTATTATGTTCTTAATTACATCAAATAATCAAGTTCTCTTGCTCTTCACCTGTACTTTTCATTAGTAAATCTCAAAGTACTTTATAAAGAAGGTCAGTTTCGTTATCTTCTCTTTGGAAGAGGGAAAAAGAAGGCTTAGGGAAGGTGAATTGCTCATCACAAGGCCAGTGGCAGCGGCTGGATTTGAAATGCAACGTTCCAACGTTGCAGTCTCTGTTAAAAGACATCATCTTCACCACAACAGAATCACCTCCACAACATATTGTTCCAAAATTGTACAATATGCACAAAACCACACACACATAATTATAATATCTCAGGATAAAATATCTCAGGGCACTGTGAAATTTGATCACTTGCTTTATTTCTTCTGCATTTTTTGTTAAATCAAACGGGCTGGGTCTTCATATCATTGAACTGGCATGTAGGAAAAATGGGCTGCAACTCCATTTTGTTCACTGATTTCTGGTTAATCCTGAAAAAGAAATATTTTTCTATATTTTGAAAGCATGATTTCACCTGCTACTAAATTGGGCCTGAATTAATCTTCAATTCTGTTTAAAAAATTTAGAGATGTCCTGAAAAAAAAAAAGCCAAATGAAAATTAGGATATGCTCCTTAATACTTGTTCCAGTTGAAAGTTTAGCAATATCTATTTATAACTCTTACGATTTCAAAGAAAGCAAAGCTGTAGAACTTTACATGAGCTACTTAAAATCAGCCAAGAAATGGCTGCTACATCGTGCTTGTACTTTTGCTTTGCAAATGTTTTTGCAGTAGATGTGTCTGCATCCAGGATTATGGCTGGAGCTAATATCACTCTATATAGAATGTCAGAGCTCCTGGTATGCAAAAGTCATAAGCTATTTTCTAGTACAGGAAATCAGGTTTATGAATCTGTTCATGGAATGCTGAGAGATAGTTTGGACACTTTGCTAAGAGGAGCAATAATTTTCCTCCTCTTAAATCACATTTCCATAAGGGAATCTTAAGAAAAACTTACCACTTCAGACATCCGACATAAAAAGAGCATAAGTTGTACTGTAGCAGGTACTCTTCTGTGAATTGCGCGTGGGCTGCTATCTTAGATTCACCATGCACTACCTGTGTGGCCTTCAGAGATTTTTTCACTGTCCTCTGCCCCTCACTTCCATTCGCCTTGTGTTTATGTGCAAAAATTCTCCATGATCAGGACTGTCTTGCCTAGCTTTGTCTCAAGAGGGACTTGATCGTCCTAAAATGAAGTCTGCTGCATTGCAGATAATCACAGATGAGACATCTAGAGAATTCACAGTGTGCATTGTCATGTACAGCAGTGCAAGATGATAAAAAAAAGGCAGATCAGGACAGCAAAAGTTTGTATTCTCCCACAGATATTGACACATGTTAATGCATATACTGCTTTTATCTGTCAGAGATCTTTGTATATGAAAATTCTCCTCCTTTATAGATAAGCAAATGAGAAGTGATTAGAAGTATTCAAAAATGTTTTTTCAGTGCACACATTCAGCTACAGCGCCATAATCTCATTCTGAAGTCTGGGGCATCGAATAAAGCCTGTGGTGCAATAGGAGAGTATTCCTGGCATGTCAGTTCTCAGCATTTCAAGGGAAATGCTAGCGCCAAGATGTGACTTTCCCTGTGACAGTTTTTACATTGGTTGTACTCACTAGGAGAAGGATTCAGTTACAGGGGCTGTTTTCTCTTTTTAACCACTCTCACAAGGCTCCTATAGAGAGGTTGAAACCTGCAGTTCCTTCCAGCAGCAGCTACTGCTACCAACAGATAAAGGGAAAACCGCTTTTTCAGAATTCATCCTTGCTTTCAATCAGACAGGGATGTTCACAATGCCAAGGACAAAGCTATACGAGGACTTTCTGACAGAGGTAAGTATAAATATTCCTGAGCCATAAATGTAAATCAACATTGGACTATCACAAGTCAGCTTTTCTCTTGCTGGAAAGTGAACACGCTGGTTTTTGCAAGGTGCTACTGGAGCATCTGAATCTTACGAAAACAACCATGCTCAGTGGAAAAAAATGGAGCCTGCAACAGATATAACTGAAAAATCACCAGCAACAGTGGTTTTAATTGCTGTTAGATCCTTCACTAAAATTTTGTAATTATTATGGCAGTCTCTTTTGCACACCAGCCCCAAGGAAGGAGAAGGAATTTGTGCTGATTGTCTTGATCTCATTGAAACTGATTGCTTTGCCAGTAGATAGAGTGAAGGTTCTTTGTGCCAATTATTTAAATCAAGTACTTGGCTTAAGTTGCCTCCAGAGCAGGCAAGGCATTGTGAAGTAAAACCTGAATTACATTTTCAGTTGCAGAGATGCAGCACAAGGGGTAACTGGAAGATACAGCTGTCCAAGTGAGAAAAAAATTTGGCTACAGTTACATGTGACAACATACTGATGGACAGTAATTTCTGGAAAGCTGTTGTAATTCTGCAGCAAAGCCATACTTCACAGCTTTATCTTTATTTGAAGAGTTTTTTACTGTTTGAAAGATAGAGACAATGTAGATTTTCTTTAGAGAACACCACAATCGGATATTGACTACTCCTTTTGATCCAGAGGTAGGTCCGGGCATAGAAAACAAAAAGTTGTTTCATCTAAGGGATGTTTCTATTTGAAGCAATATTTCAACCAGAGTTTTCATTTTCATCTGAAGAAAAGGGAAAGCTGCAAGAAAATTGGCTCAATTATTTTTGTTTTAAAGGGACAGAAAGAAAAAGCGGAGACTGAACGCTAAGTGCTGTCTATTTCCAGTAACATGTAATTTTTTTGTTATTATTTAAACCATTTACCTGGTTTGATAAAGTTTTTCAGACAGAGGAATATAGTTGCTGCCTAACTAACTTTACCTCCCATAGTTTTTGAGTACTGATTCTTGAAATGCACTTAATGATTATAGCATTCAGATATGTCCTGTTGTTTTCCTAATTGAATATAAGTATTCCAAATTATATCTTACACAGTCAGTGACTAATGAGCCATAAATCACAAATATAGGCAGTATTTTCCCAGAAAGTCAGATAGTCATACCTAGGAAAATGAGAATGTACCTTACGGACATATCCTGGACCGCATACCTCAAGTATTAGGAATATACGGAAAAAGTAACAGATATTTGTAACACCTCAGACAGAACACTCCTTCTGCACCGAGATCTCCTCTGGCTTGCATGAGCACATATTCTTTTCACCATTTTGTGGAAATATGGTATCATTAGCATTTTTTTAAGGAGTTGATAGTCAAAAGGGACATAATTTAGCTCTGAATTACCTATCTCTCATTCATAGTACTTTTCTGCATGCCAAAACACTTAGAAGTAGGCTCTCCCATCGATTTTTTTTCTAATCATCTTTACACTTGAATGAAACTCTAAATGCAATGCAAAAAAAAGAAGATAATACATCAGTGATGCAAAAGAAGAAACTGTGATATGAAAATCTGTGACCTTCAGAAAGTCTCTGTGGTTGACAAATTACAAAAACACAGAAGAGAATGGAGAATACCTGAATTCTTACAGTAAAAGTACAGACAATTGATTTTGGATATCTGTATGGATAGGAATCATACTGCCATAGTGATGGCTACGTTTCAGTTACTCAGGATCAGAAAAAGGAGAAAACATTGATGGCATTGTAGGATGCATACAAGATACAAACATTCTTATGTTATAAAAATTAATTTTTAGATAAACCTCCTCCTGATCTTTCTTCTTTGTTGTATATGCTGGACAAGGAGAAGCAAAACATTGGCAAAATGGGAAAGACCTAAAATGTGGCATAGATGATATATTTATTCTTACCACTCTGTAACTGAAAAGCATATTAAAACCATTCGGGGATTTAGACAAAAAACAGCTCTGAGAGTTAATATGCAAAATACATTCACAAACCATGCTACGAGTGGTATTATAATCAGATATTGTGTAAAAAGAACTTTTCAGACTTTCTGGATATTTGTGCAAATAGAAGCTCTTGCATGGTGAGCGGGATTTGGTATTGAAAGAAACACATTCTTAAAAAAGTGTCAGAAGTCCAAACTTTAATTCCAGATATGTACTATAATATAAAGCAAACATTAAACAAAGCAGCCCTGGATTTCAGCAAATGGCTTGGCTTAGTATTTCTATTACCCTAAGCTCTGTTTTATGTGTACTTGGGAAGATGTTTTTATTTTGTTCTTGAATGTGTCTTTCAATGCTGTCTCAGTCAGGGCTAAGGCTGAACCACATACCTGTTTTAATGGCTGTGAAGCAGGACATATACAGTCCTAAAGGGTCAACCCACAATGAAAGACTCAGTAGACATGATGTGGAAAAATTGGAAATATCAAGATTCTTATACTGTGATTTGAAAGCATGCATTACTTATAGATTTTTGGAAAAAAACCTATTTTCCAAAAGAAATCCGCAGGTACAAATGCTTAGGACCAAGCATTTTGATTTTAAAAAGTCAAACCTGATGTATCCTGTTGTTTTATTCTCTGTTTGGGTAGTCTAAACGGAAACAGAGGCAGATCAGTTCAAGGCTGTGAACACCACGGGAGTGCGTAGCAGCCACAGAGATGGTTAGGTCCTATGGCACCAGGTGTTTAACACACCAGCTGTGAGAGATAGTCACGACAGGTAAACCAAGCAGAAAGAAGTGGGCAAGAAGCAATAGAAATTCTTCGTTCCAAGGCACATATCTAGACAGAAATCCATGCCTGCTGCGTCAAAGTTTGACACGTCTTTGGACCACACTACACCCACGCAATATCAGATCAAAAGGATAGTAAAGGAAATGTGCCTCAACATAAATGGAGACAGAAGAATCGTAGAACTGGAATTAAGTAAGATTGCAAGTAAGTTGCTCACAAGATTAAGGGCTGTGTTTGTTGCAAATGTTGCTTGCAATGAATAACTAAACTAACTTCACACCTGAACTTGCTTCTGCTGAATTAAAAAATGAGATTTCCATCAGCTGGCATGGAACAAAAGTAGACTCTGCAGGCCAAATTCAGCATTTTTGTGAAGTACACAGTAATATAGCTTAAACACAGAATGTAGTTCACATGATAAAGGTGTCACTGAGCTTTTCTTATGTGAGTCAGAGAAAGACCTACAGTCATTTAAAGTACTGTCCTAGACCCAAAAGCTGTTAAGTGTAATAGAAGTCATAATTATATTTGTCTAAATTTATATATGGAAAAAAGCTTCAGAAAAGGTTTTTTTTTTTCTTTTTTCCCCACAGTGCCCTTATCTGATGATGTCTGAGAAGGCTAATATCTAATTGTTACTTAACTTAATGGGGTTTTAGTACCTTTCATGTTTTTCATCACCGTCATCTCTGGTTTTAATGAGTAATGGCTTTCTACTGATTTTCAATCATAACAATTTAATATTGTATTCATTCTCTAAACACTGTAAAGACTTGGAAGTAAGAAGCTTGAAAACTCGGAAACTATTCAAGAAATAAAATCCTGTCTCATTCTGAAGTAACACACTGCTAATGCACATTTGATCATAAGTACAGTTAAGCAGAAGTTGTGAGTCTCTGAAAGCAGTCAAATTTCTTTTTTACTTTTATATAGCAAACTGTGAAGGGTTTGCAAGGGTTTTTTTTCTGCTTACTTTAAGGGAACAAAAAAAAAAAGCATTTTGGCAAGTAGCCATCCAGTCATGGACTATACCATCTCATCTGAGCAGGCAGCATTTTCATACGTGTCTTGCACACCCTGTGAAAACTGGACAACAGTGACTAAAGAACCTCCCCAGCAGACAGTGGAAAACAAAAGGGCTATACTTTTCATGATTTTATTCAAGTCCTGTTTTCCTGAACAGGTGGTGGGTGCTCATCAGTAAAGACATTTGAAAATCAAATAGCTTGTAAGTGAGTAAGAATTACTTCATTACTTTAAAAATCCAGAAAAGATGAACTTTCATTAAACAACAAGCACAGGAATTTACAACTGCTTGAAAACATTCAGAAAGTGAACACAGAAGCTGAATGTTCATGAAGAAAAATAAATAAATTAACTTCTGTTCAATAAAAAAACCTCAAAGACTTTCTTTCCTTCTGTCTCTCTCCTTATCTCTTCTTACAGGAGGAAGGATATATTCTTAAATTTTTGGTTTTTCCAAAATAAAACACTTCAAAACATTGATAATTCTGGGATGTGTGGACATTGTATTGTTGCTACAATCCCACAGGTTCTGTGCATCCACTCCAAAAGCTTTCAAGGGATAGAGGTTTCTTTGCAGGAAAAGAAAAAGACTCCATCGCTAAAGCTTAATAATATATGTTTGTGGTTTTTTGGTTTTGGTTTCTTTTTGATATGGCAAAGTGAGTTATAAACTCCTGACAGCTGATCTGTTAACGTTAAGTTCACTACTGAGAACTGACACATTAGATGAACATAAATATGCTCAGGAAAAAAGTCAAGGTGACCATTTGCTTCACCACTTGGCCCTTGGGCATTCCGTCAGTTAACTAATTAAAACAATGACCTTTCAGGCCAAGGCCAGTTAATTTCCCTGAAACCACTCTCTTAAGCCCAGTATTTCGGGTAATTCTGAAGCCAGCCTGCATTTGATACAAATGCACATTTCAGAGGCTTTGGCTCTGTTATATAGAGACTTCTTCTCTTTGGCTTTTGATCAAGGTTGCAGGAGGCCATCTGGTGCTGTCTGCCATCTTTGAGCATCTCCTGCAAACTGCAGTGTGATCAGATGAGCTCAAATCAGCAGCCTCCTGAGAGACCCTGGACTCTAGTATCACCAGTGTCTCTGGATAAGAGCAGAACAGATGTCCCTAGGCAGGCTGAATCAACAGCTGCCTGCACTCTGAGACAGTTTTTTAACGGAGTAGGGGAAGACTAAAGAGCACACGTCGTGTTTCTTGTGTGGCTATTGATGGCATGCATGAGGGAGAAAGGGATGTGTCCATGGTTGTATGCATTTGCCCAGAATAGCCTGAAACTCAGCCATTGCACATGTGCTGTAATTATACTGCTGACAGTCCACAGGCTTTGTTGCCACCATGTCAAAGTATTTCTGGAGATTCTCAGACCACCTCACTCCATTAAGATGTCATTAAAACCCAATATTTTAAATGAGTGTATTTTAAATGTCATATACTTCATAATGTACTTACTTTTGTAAAATACATGACAATGGAGTCCAGAGCTCAGTGGTCCATTCACAGCCCTGCCAATACACTGGTGTGGTGATTTTGGACAACTCTCCTCATTGTGCTGCCTACATTCCACGTCACATCACCACTCTTGTTCCACTCTTTAAGCTGTGAGTGTTTTGAAGCGAGTTGCTGCGGTGTGAAAGGGTCTGGTTGCTCTTACAATGCTCTTACTTGAGCAATAAAATGAGAAATATAACAACAGCCACTCACTCAACGGCAGCTCCATGTTGACCAGTAACAAATCTGTTCAGTTTCAGGCTGTGAGTGGTCACAGCCTATGTTTCTCCTCAGAGGCTTCAATTCCTGGATCCCATCTTCCAGTTTCCAGTGTAAAAGTTACACATGTTAAGAAAACACACAACAACTGTTTGAGAATAGGACTGTTTTATTTTTTTGCTGAAAAATAATTCAGTTTCTCTCAATGCTTGCTTCTTAAATTAAATAATGTCTCCGAAATTTTTCTAAGCAATTCAAGACTGAAAATGCAGGGGGATACCGTAAGGTCTTGTTAAAACCAATATGTGTTGCTATAAGCACTATGTTGGTCACAAAAGATTCAAAGAAAGTGCAAGTGCTGCTCTCTTTGGACTCTAAAAGGATTCAAAGCATTAAAAAAAGTCATTACGTTTACATAATGAAGACATTTGTTGTTGAACTTGGGAATAGGAAAATCCATTTCTCTGCAGGGATGAGGTTTACAATAAATAACAGTGGTGAAAATCTCTCTTTTACTTGCTAGCCCACTCTGTAGCCTATGCTACCACCTATGCAGAACTTCAGAAGATGTGCTAGCTGCAACTGTCAGAGGTAGGCTTCTTTCCATGACAGCTGTACCTTCACTGACAGCTAACTTCACCAGAGTGGGTAACATCTCAGACCATCATGGAGAAAAGGCTCAACAATGCTCAATAATTGAATTTTATGGGCAACTGAGGGCATAAAAGACCTCTTAGAAATTCCTGTGAATGAGGAGTATTGAAATCGTGTTAGATACACAACATAGCGAGAAGCTAATATAGAAGTTTTATCTCAGTAAGACTGCAGGATCAGACCTTCATGTATGAATCACTGCATCAGCCCCAGTAAAATCTGAGCTCTACTGCAATGCAATGTCGCAGATGCTCAGTGGAAGGGAAGAGTATAAGGTTGCTGATGGCAGGAAGCGAAGAAAGCATAATCGCTAATGAAACTGGAGAGGGGATTTCTTTCGGTAGAATTGCGCTATGGTAGGTTTGGCAAGGAAAACAGACAGAATGCCTGGGTGGATGCAGAGAGCGTTCTGGGATCTGCAGTGACCACAGGAGTGTGGTTTTCATGACTCACCCAAATCACAGCATCTTCAGCAGCACTGTGTGCCCTGCACACCAGGGTGCTGATTCAGTCCTGACTCAGAGCGAAGAAAGCCACCTCTCTGAATCACTACCACCAAACATTTTCCTTCGATGTTCCCAAACAGGACGTGCCATGCGGGTGCCTGTTCCTCTCCTGAGGAATCCAATATCAGACCTCAACTTAAATGGCACATATATTCAGTAGGAGAACTTTTTCCTCAAGTAACCTTACTCAGAAAATTATTCTCTCTGGACATGTGGCTGCATTAAAACATCATATAAAATTGTTCTTTTATGTAGAGAAAATGTCTGTGTAATTTTATTATAGAGCAGTTTATTCTCAGATAAAAGTTTGAAATGAAAAATGGTACTTTTACAGAAAAAAAACCAAAGATCTGCACTGAACTTCGTAAAAAAGACAGTGAGAACATGATTCTTTTGATACTGCTGGAGTAATTTTTGTGAGATCTCATTTATAAGATTGTTTCTGTAACACTGAAACTCTTTAAAAAATTCTGCTGAAGGTAACTATGATTTTTCTGTCTGTTCCTTCAAGAAATTGTGTTTCATCACACCTAAGAGACAATTCTTACCCCTCCAATATAACACTTTTGCAGATTGTCCATAAATTTAATCTGGCAATTTGCAAAGAGATTTTTATACAGGCTATTCCGTTTGTGTGTATACATACAGAGAGACCTATATAAATATACATATCCTC